>NW_027132640.1:0-466806 GCF_026122565.2 Emydura macquarii macquarii | reverse complement strand
GGCTCTGTGGGGAGCGAGTTGTGGGTTCAACTATTCCGCTCTAGACTATTCTTAGCTGTGTAAAAAGCATGTACCCCTGGGGGATGCTGTGTGTTCTAGCAGATAGGACCAGACATTGTCTGGGGACTCAGGAGACTGGGTGCTGCTCCTGGCTCTGCCACTGACCTGCTGTGTAACCTTGGACAAGTCACTTCCCCTCCCGCCCATTGTCTGCCTTGTCTATTGGACTATAAGCTCTCTGGGGCATGGACGATCTCTCACTCTGTGTGCGCAGCACCTTCTCCATGGGGCTGTGATCTCAATTGTTTGTATTACTGTGGGCGCTACTGTAATACAGATAGTAACAAAGCACAGCATGCAGCCCAGTGGTTATTTACTGGAGAGACACCAGCATCTCTTCAGACATTTAACACTTTCCTAAGCACTTCAGCCTCTCCCTCAGCATATCCCAACACGTGTCTCTAGAGTGGCTCCTGATTTTGCTCCTTGAGTCCACTGAATATCTTCTCCCCAGAGCTGATGTGTCCTTTCTCATTTCTCTTGCTCCTGATCTTTCCCCCTCAGTGCTATTGGGAGGAGTGGATCACGTATGTCTGCTGCTCTGGGGAGGTGAAGATCAGTGACCTTGACTCTGCCCTGTGCCTACAGAAACCAAGGACATCACTCTGATAAACCTGCACTACAGGTGTCAGAGTCACTTTCCCCTTCTGGGCCAACTCAAGAAAAACCTCCCCACACATTTAGGCCCTCGTGTTTGTAAAGCGATGGCCAGGGTCCTTGCCAGCCTTCCCTTATCTACCCAAGGGCACAGACATCATCCCTGTTACTCACCTACCTGCTATAAGTGTGCAGGCAGTGATAGTTATGCAATTGAGTCTTTAGCTAGTGGCAATCAGGCCCTGGATGGTCACTGGTGAAGCCAGGGGGTGTCTAACAAAAGTTCCATGTTAGGGAACTGGGTTTGGGGATGGCGGGGACAGAATGTGCTAGGAGATGCCATGCTTTCTGTCACATGTACTTACACGTCTATAGCCTCTGAGCACCTCGCAAACTTTTTAGTGTCGTTATCCTCTCCGCACCCCTGCGAGGCAGGGAAGTGCTGTTAGCCCCATGTTTTGACAGATGGGGAACTGCAGCACAGAGAGATGAAGGGAACATCTACGCAGCAGCTGGGAGGTGCAATCCCCAGCTTGGGCAGATGTTCAGGCGCTAGCACCTAAAAATAGCAGGGCAGCTGCAGCAGCCTGGGCTCATTGCTCAAGTACAACCCTTCCTGATCTTTTGGGTCCATACTCAGGAGGTTAGCCTGTGCCGCCATGGCCACGCTGCTATTTTGAAGGTGCTAGCACCTGCACGTCTACTTGAAGTGGGAATGATCCTTCCTCGCTGTTGCATAGACACACCCTAAGTAACTTGCACAAGGTCATGCAGAAAGTCTGTAACAGAGACAGGAATTGAACGTGGGTCCCCCAACTCCCAGGTTAGCAGTCTAGCCTCTCAGCCACCCTTCCTCTCTCGCTGGGCTGCCTGTGCTTTCTCCAGGATGTCGCTGTGTTGAAATGTGCACCCTGCACCATTCCAGCACCGCCACCTACTGGACATGCCCAGCTATTGCCGTGGTTTTTCACACCTAGAATTCCAGCCAGGCAAAAGAAAGCACTGCCCCTTTGCCCAGCAGGAAGGAAATGTTTTCCTAGAAAAGACTTTCCCAGGCCTAGGCGTGGGCCTGCATGGGTGGAAAGCACAGGCAGCCTCTGCTCTCTCACTCACAACCATGTGCAATGTGGATTGGGGAGCACAGTGCCTGATCCCTGTTTGCTGTTACCCTCATGGGTGCAAGCTGCCTGGAAGGGAGCAAGGCAAAAGTGGGCTATGGAGCTGACTGGGCATACTCTACATCCTCTCTGAGCCAGGTCACTCCAGGGGTGCTGGCTGGGAGCCCCAGGAACAATTGGGGCTGGGTCAACCAGCAGTCCCACAGGGGGCAGGTGCAATGCAGCACCCAGGGCACAACCAGTCCTGCATTAGCAATGGTCTGATGGGGTAGGTAGATACTGACACAGGAGGCTGGAGCTTAAGAGTGCTTTTAGGTGTATGGAAGTTACAGCACATCACTTGAATCCAGTGAGAGCAACTTCAGTCCTTCTGTTTGCTTCAGCTCGATGCTCTCCCTTCCTTGCCGCTCGCCCCCATCCTAGCTCTTGACAGTACCCCCATGTGTTCAGTGAACCCTTCTGTCCCGGTACCATGTCCTGTCTCTCTCTCCCATCTGCTGCAGGGTTACATTGAATCAGAAAAAGAACAGGTGCGGAAGGTCTATTACCTACCTGGCATGCCTGAGGTCTTCCAATGGACCTTCCAGATACAGGTGGCCCACCTGGAGCCAGAGAGTATCACCTTGAAAGGAGAGGGAACCTTCTCAAGGATCTGCCTGGATCTGCCCAGAAACATCAAAGGTCTGGACACCCTCCCAGTACTCACTCTTCCGCCCAGTGCCAGACACTCGCTGAGGGCTCCCTCTGGTACTTCCTTGCCTCACATTCATATGGCAATGCCACATGTTCCTCCAAAGAACATGTAGGTTCTGGGAACCACAGGACTGGAAGGAACCGCCTGGTCATGGAGTCCACTCCCTGGCTCTGGCAGGCAACTCCATCAGAGAAACGTATCATGCTCCATCTTAATGCTAGTTAGTTTGTTCGCCCCCGCTCCTTCTATGGGCTCAGGGGATTGGTAATGAAATATTCAGCCCTTCAACCACTGCTATTGGTATGTGGTATTCATTGAGCACTGACACGACAGCAAACGCAGGGGAGGATATGGTCTCTGCCCCAGAAACTGTACCATTGAGATAGCCAGGTGATACAATAGAGACCCAGAAAGAGCTGGGCAAGAAGTTGTGAGTCAGCAGGAGGGAATGGGGGCAGGGAGAGTTCCAGGTCAGGGCGAATGAAACACTTGTATTGATGAGGAAAATGAATGGGACCAATGGAGGAATTCAGAGAGGGAGACACATGCTCTGCATGAGATGTGAGGGGGGTGGGGTCCTTTTTACAGCAGCATTTGGGGTGTGCTGAAGGGGAGGGAGGTGGGCAGTGGGGGGCCAGAGAGGAGTCGATTGGAGTAGCCAAGACAGGAGAAGACCTAGGTGTGGAGAAGAGATTTAGCCACAGGGCTGGAGAAGGGAGGACAGATTAGATTGATGCTGGAGAGGAAAAACTGAAAGGATTCAGGAATAACTTGGATGGAGCTTATGGGGGGTAGAGAAGAATCAAATCAGACACAGAGGTTGCTTGCCTCAGTGACGGAGAGGACGGTGGAATTATCAAGAGTGATGGAGGAAGGTGCAAGGGAGCGAGCCTGTGAGGACAGATGAGGGGTCACTCTGGATCATGTTTAGTTTGAGCTGGAGACAGAACAGCAAGGTTGAGAGGTCAGTGACGGTGAAAACACATGGAGTCAGAGGTTGTTCTGCGAGGAATCCGCACAGAGAGAAGCTCTGTGAGGTGAGCCAGGGACAAGAAGAGTCAGATGCGGGGAAGATGGGCCGGGCAGACTGAGAAGACGGGAAGAGTGCTTGCCGGCTGTGTCTGATTTGATTATGAAGGAACCAGCAAGTCCCTACATGGGAAAGGAGGAATACAGAAGCTGGGGAGAAGTTTTGAGGAGAAAGCCCGAGGTAGAGCACAGATCATAAGCACTGACCCCCTGCACCCTACACACACACAGCTGCACCCCGCCCCCCAACCTCCTCCCAGGGCTCCCCTGCACCTCCACCACACACACAGCCCCCTCCCCGGGGCTTCCCCTGCAGCCTACACACACACTGCACTACGTCCAGTGAGCGCAGGGGGTTCCGCGATGCACCCACCCCATAGGTTCCCTCTGCACCCCCCAAATAGCCCCCTACCCGGGGCTCCCCTGCACCCCACGCTACACTGACTCCGCTCTGGCTCTGACTCACTCTCTCTCTCACACACACACACACACACACACACACACACACACCAGCCCCTTCGCTGGGGGCTCCCTCTGCACCATACACACACTGCACTAGCCCCGCTCTGACGCCCCTTGGGGCACCCAACGGCCCTGCTCTCAGCTGCAGCCCCGCAGGCAGAGAAGCACCGTAGCACAGGGGCGTGGCCAAAAAGGCAGTGGGAGAGGCTGGGCGCGCGCTGCGTTCGGGGCGAGGCCAGAGGCGGAGCCGGAAGCGCGCGCGGAGTCATGTGGCCGAGCTAACATGGCCGCTGCCCTGTAGTACCGGAATTCCCAAGCCGCGGACCGCCGCGATACCGGTGTCAGCCCCTCAGCAGCCGCATCCCCGCCGGCTCTAGCCCTTCCCACCCCCGCCCGCAGCCCGGCTCATGGGCGGCCTGGCCGCCGACGGAGCAGCCCGGCCCCAGTGACGCTGCCGGCGGCGCGGCCCCCCCCCCCCCCCCCGGCAGAGCGTGGCCCCCCGGCAGAGCGTGGCCCCGATCCTGGTTCCCTCGTCCCAGGGGCTGGGGCTGAGCTCCCGGCCGGTAGCCCGGCCCGGCCATGAACCCGGAGAAGGATTTCTCGCCCTTGGCGCCCAGCGTCGTGCGGGCGCTGAACGACAAGCTCTACGAGAAGCGGAAGGTGGCGGCGCTGGAGATTGAAAAGTAGGAGCGGCTCGCGGGGGGGAGGGGGGAGCTCGGGGGGAGGGTCCCCCCCCGTCAAGTGCGGGGCTGACCGTTGGGCTCGGCATCTCTCAGCGCCCCCAGCCCAGGCCACGGATGGGCCCCCGCAGCTCGAGACTAAGTCGGCAGCCGAACGGCTGGAGTGAGCGACGCTTGTCCCGGAGCCCCTGGCGGGGCTGGCAGGTCACAGCTGCTTCTCCGGCGGGGTGATTCTTGTTCTCTGCTTTCTCTGTGTTGCTGATGGTCATCTTCAGCGCCCCAGGGACAGCGGCAGGCGGGACTATTGCAGCCCGCCGGGGTTTTAAGGTGAGGCTGTTCCCTAAGGTCTAGCCCCCACGCAGGCCTTGTTAAAGGCTAGAGCCGGTCTGAGCTGAGCTGGACACGCCTGCGCCTGTAATAAGAGTATGTTCAGCAGCCCGCTGAAATTCAGTCACCCTGAACACAGAAGCGGTGCCAGTGTGGACGCTTGAAGCGGCCTGTAAGTGGTGACGCTCCGGTTTCATTGTCCGAGCATGGGGCAGTGCTGAAAGCACAGCACCAGCGGTGAAAAATCAGTTAGATTGTTACGTAATTGGAGGTTCAAAACCATCAAACCTCTAGTGATGCAATAAAGAGCTAATTGTTCTGCCTGTCTTTAAATTGCTCATCAGTGTAGCCTGAAACCAGGGGGTGCTTTTGAAAGGGAATTAAACTGTCTTAATCTTTGGTGCTGGGCGTTTTAGACATTTCTTATCAGTTTTTGGCAGAGATCTTATAGAAGGGTAATATGTAAAGTGCCGATGGTGACTTTGGTTCTAATTTTGTCCAGTCTTCTTTCCCTCTGAGCCCACAACCCTCAACTCCAGCATAAGCTTTCTTAATGCTCTCACATATACCTTCGCCCACACCCTAAAGGTGGCATCATACGTTTTTCTCTTGCTTTCCCATGCCTTCCAAGTAGTGGCATTGTGTTTGGGATCCTAGGCCTAAGCAACGATCTAGGACTAGTTTACAGTAGCAAACTTTGTAATCCATGACCACTGCAATTTCTACCAGTGGTGAGGTATGGCTCTGAAGCCAGCTTGCTACAGCGGCAGCCTATGCTGGCAGTGCTGAGCTTTGCCAATATCAAGTGTCTAGCAGCAAAACTGAAGAGAGCTCAGAAACTACTTTAACTGGATTGTAAGAACCTATCGTGTTTAAAGACAGAAGGAGGCCCCAAAGCTAAATCTAGCTCCTCCTTGCCATGGCAGTTGTACTTAACAACATTTCTGACTCTTCTCTTTAAGCCTGTTGATAACTAGCTGCTACTAGCACTGCACTGATAATCAAGTTGAATTTAAGTTGTCTCAGCTAAAGCTAAATGTAAGTTTTTGTTTGTTAGCTTCTTTATTATGAATAAAGAAGGCCCTGCAAGGTTTGCAATCCATCTCCCCTCAAAAAAGTTGCTTGATTTTTTGCATTAGAAATTCCATATCTTTTAAGCTACAAGGCTCTATCCTGAGAAGCCGTGAAACTGGCATCTCAAGTGTTGAGTTGAAGTTAAACTGAGAGTTTTTTAGACAGACTGCTTGCTTAAAACTATTTTTTCATTAATACTTACTTATTTAACTCAAAGGAAACCTTTGTTAAGCCTCTGCTGATGATTGAACAACTCTTTCTCTTCAAGTAAAAGCTCTCAATAAATCTGAAAAACTAAATAAATTCTGCCATCACAGCAAGGACAGGACAGCCAATGGCTAGAAACGGTTGGCAAAATTCAATTTTTGTTTTTTATTTCAACAGAAACCTATTTATTTGTTGGCACTTTTTCCATTTTTATTTATTTAAATTTTCACGGTTGTGGGAAATTATGGGGGGTGTCAGACAGTAATTATTCATGATGTCTTCTGACAATGGCCAGTGCCAGATGCTTCAGAGGGAATGAAGAGAACAGGGCAATTTTGAGTGATCCATCCCATCTCTAGAGTGACCAGGTGTCCTGATTTTATAGGGTCAGTCCCGATATTCAGGGATTTGTCTTATATTGGCGACTGTTAACCTCCCATCCCCATCCTGGTTTTTTCACACTAGCTATTTGATCATCTTACCTGTCGCCCAGTCCCAGTTCTGGAGGTTTAGGGACACCTGGAGCATAGGGTTGTGTCCCTGACCCTCTTGGCTAATAACCATTGATGGACTTATGCTTCATGAACTTGTCTAATTCTTTTTTGAAATCAGTTGTACTTCTGGCTTTCTCAACAAGTTCCACAGGTTGACTGTGGTTATGTGAAGAAGTTTGTTTTAAATCTGCTGCCTATTAATTTCATCGGGTGATCCCTGATTCTTGTGTTATGCGAAAGGGTAAATAACACTTCCCTATTCACTTTCTCCACACCATTCATGATTTTATAGACCTCTATCATATCCTCCCCTCCCCCCTTAGTTATCTCTCTTCTAAACTGATCAGTCACAGTCTTTTTAATCTCTTCTTATATGGAAGCTGTTCCATACCCCTAGTGAATTTCATAGTCCTTCTCTACACCTTTTCCAATTTTAATATATCTCTTTTGCAATGAGGCAACCAGAACTGCATACTGTATTCAAGGTGTGAGCATGTCATGGATTTAGTTAGTGGCATTGATGTTTTTTTCTTTTTGCTCATGGTTCCTAATATTCTGTTAGCTTCTGTAACTGCTGCTGTGAATTCTGTGGATGTTTTCAGGGCATTTTCAATGAGGAGTCCTCGTTGAGGACTCGTCGAGACCTTTCCTGAGGGGTAACAGCTAATATAGACCGTATCATTTTACATGTGTAGTTGGGATTATTTTCCAGTGTGCATTACTTTGCACATATCAACATTTAATTTCATCTGCCATTTTGATGTCCAGTCCAGTTTTGTAATATTCCGTTGTAACTCTTTGCAGGCAGCTTTGGACTTATAATATTTTCTTGTCTGCAGATTTGCCACCCCTTTTTCCAGATCATTTATGAATATGTTGAATAGCGCTTGTCCCAGTACAGATCTCTGGGGGACTGTGCTATTTTCCTCTTTGCCCTGTGAAAGCTGACCATTTATTCCTATCCCTTGTTTCCTATCCTTTAACCCATTAGCATTGGCATTACATTAGCTATCCTCCAGTGAGCTGTTACAGAGGCTGATGTAAGAGAGAAGTTACAAACCACAGTTAATAGTTCTGCAATTTCATATTTGAGTTCCTTCAGAGTTCTTGGGAGAGTACCATCTGGTCTTGGTGACTTTTATTAATGTTTAATTTATTGATTTGTTCCAAAACCTCCTATTGACCTCAAATTCGCCACAGTCAGTGTGTGCATACCCTTGGTGTTCTCATGCTGCTTGAGCCATAAACAGCCCACTCCCTTGTTGGAACATGATGGCAGCAGCTTGGCTGCAAAAGGAAGGTTTTGATTTTCAGAAAGGCAACTTCTAAGCGGAATTCCCAGTTTAGACCATGTGGGAAGCTCTTCTCCTAGTCAGTCTCCATGGGTGGAAAGTGGGCAGCTGCTTTCATTGAAACGGATGCACAAGACCAGAGCTAATGTTAACCCGACTCAAAACAAACCAAATGCACAAACTGTTAGGTAACTCTTCTGGGGCACAGAATGTTCTTTTAGCAGGGGAAGTCCTCTTAGGCGAGAAAATGTAATGTTTCTCACTGTTGTTGTAGTCGTTACTGCTCTGTCAGGGGTTGGCAGTCTGGATTTCAGTTTGAGTGGGATTAGCACTTGTTTGTTTATCATTGTAGCCTGCACCCATGTACAGCAGGACTCAATGAAATCTTAAATAGCTCTGCCTCATTAAACTGGTCTCCACCAGAAACCCAGCTACAAGATGTCTTTAAGTGTTAAAGACTTGCATCTGATGAAGTGGGTTTTTGCCCACAAAAACTTATGACTAAATAGATTCATTCGTCTTTAAGGTGCCACAGAACTCTTGCTGTTTAAATGTTAAATATCTTGCCTCAAGTCTACAATTAACAAGCTTTGAAAGTGTTGGAAACCTGACGTAAAGGAATTGAAAAACTGTAACTGGACAATGTAACAGCTCCCAAACTACTGCACTGGGCAGCACAGAATGGGAAGGAAGTGAACATCCCGCAGTGCTGAAGGAACAGGTCCAAAACTATTTAGAAAGATTGGACATACACAAGTCCATGGGGCCAGATGCATTGCACCCGAGGGTGCTGAGGGAGTTGGCTGATGTGATTTCAGAACCATTGGCTATTATCTTTGAAAGCTTGTGGCAATTGGGGAAGGTCTCTGATGACTGGAAAAAAAGCAAATATAGTGCCCATCTTCAAGAAAGGGAGGAAAGAGGATCCGGGGAACTACAGACCGGTCAGCCTCACCTCAGTCCCTGGAAAAATCATGGAGCAGGTCCTCAAGGAATCCATTTTAAGGCACTTGGAAGCAAGGAAGGTGATCAGGAACAGTCAACACGGATTCACCAAGGGCAAGTCATGCCTGACCAACCTGATTGCTTTCTATGAAGAGGTGACTGGCTCTGTGGATGTGGGGAAAGCGGTGGATATGATATACCTTGACTTGATCAAAGCTTTTGATACGGTCTCTCACAGTATTCTTATCAGCAAGTTAAAGAAGTGTGGGTTGTATGAATGGACTTCAAAATGGATCGAGAACTGGCTAGAGCATAGGGCTCAACGAGTAGTGATCAATGGCTCTAGCTGGCAGCCGGTCACAAGCGGAGTGTCCCAGGGGTCGGTCCTGGGGCCGGTTTTGTTCAACATCTTCATCAATAATCTGGAGGATGGGGTAGATTGCAAACTTGCTGAGGGTGCAGATGACACTAAGCTGGGGGGAGTAGTAGATACCCTGGAAGATAGGGATAGGATACAGAAGGACCTAAACAAACTGGAGGATCGAGCCAAAAGAAATCTGATGAGGTTCAAGTGCAGAGTCCTGCACTTAGGACGGAAGAATCCCATGCACAGCTACAGACTGGGGACCGACGAGCTAGGCAGCAGTTCTGCAGAAAAGGACATGGGGGTAACAGTGGATAAGAAGCTGAATGTGAGTCAACAGTGTGCCCTGGTTGCCAAGAAGGCTAATAGCATATTGGGCTGCATTAGTAGGAGCATTGCCAGCAGATCACGGGAAGTGATCATTCCCCTCTATTCGGCATTGGTGAGGCCGCATTTGGAGTATTGTGTCCAGTTTTGGGCCCTCCACTA
This sequence comes from Emydura macquarii macquarii, assembly GCF_026122565.2. Lineage (NCBI taxonomy): Eukaryota > Metazoa > Chordata > Testudines > Chelidae > Emydura > Emydura macquarii. The sequence goes on along the minus strand of NW_027132640.1, from coordinate 456,974 downwards.
CAACAAGAATGTGGAGAAGTTAGAGAGAGTCCAGCAGAGGGCAACAAAAATGATTAGGGGGCTGGAGCACAAGATTTATGAGGAGAGGCTAAAGGAACTAGGCTTGTTTAGTCTGCAGAAGAGAAGAATGAGGGGGGATTTGAGAGCAGCCTTTAACTACCTGAAGGGGGTTCCAGGGAGGATGGAGCTAGGCTGTTCTCGGTGGTGGCAGATGACAGAACAAGGAGCAACTGTCTCAAGTTGCAGTGGGGGAGGTCTAGGTTGGACATTAGGAAAAAGTTTTTCACTAGGAGGGTGGTGAAACACTGGAATGGGTTACCTAGGGAGGTGGTGGAATCTCCATCCTCAGAGGTTTTTAAGCTGCGGCTTGACAAAACCCTCGCTGGGATTATTTAGCTGAGGTTAGTCCTGCTCTGAGCAGGGGGTTGGACTAGATGAACTCTTGAGGTCCCTTCCAACTCTATGATTCTATGACTCCTTGCTAGGGCAGAGACTGCATGTTTTGTGCACATGCTCTGGCCAAATACAGCTACATACCAAAAAAACCCCGCCAAACCTTTTGCATTAGTCGGGAATCGAACCTGGGCCTCCCGCATGGCAGGAGAGTATTCTACCACTGAACCACCAATGCTCCAGATGTTTGAAGCTTTTGGTACAGCTGCCTATATTCTTGTCCTGGAGCCTCTCCTGAGTGTACATTATTGTATCTATTTAGTTACGGTGGTGCTACCCCATTAGAGGGGATAAATGAGACGTGTAGAACGTGGTTTCCCTTCAGCATTGGTCTGGTGTCTGTAAAATACTGCTGCAGCTTTGTATGCAGTTGTGGCATTGAGAATTTGGGTGGCTGTTCACATTCCACTGAATTTTGTGTGTAGGAGCATGCTGATCTAAATCCATCCCAGTGCAGTGACTACATAAGCACAGCTCACTAGTGGGATCTGGAAAGGAGGGGCCGTTTTATGTGAAAACTTTGTTCGCCTTGTTCTAAGGATTCGACCCATGGCTGTCCAGAATGCAAGTCCAAAGGTTTCTTCGGTTTCAAGTGTTGTTTTAATGGCAGGAAACTGAATAATTTGGAAATAGCGTCTTAAAAAAGGTGTTTTAATTTTTTTTTAAAGTATATCCATAGTACGCCCACATCTTGAATACTGTGAACTCTTCTGGTTGCCCTATCTCAAAAATGGTATATTAGAAATGGAAAAGGTAAAGAGAACAGCAACAAAAATGATTAGGGGTATGGAACTGCTTCCATATGAGGAGAGATTAAAAAGACTCGGACTATTCAGCCTGGAAAAGAGATGGCTAAGAGGAGATAGAGGTCTATAAAATCATGAATGTTGTGGAGAAAGTGAATAAGAGTTACACCTTCACATAACACATGAACCAGGGGTCACCCGATAAAATTAAAAGGCAGGAGGTTTAAAACAAACCAGACCAAGTACTTTTTCACACAACTCAGTCAGCCTGTGGACTCATTGCCAGGGATGTTGCAAAAGGCCAAAATTATAACTGGGTTCAAAAAAGAACTAGATAAGTTCTTGGAGAATGGTCCATCAATGGTTATTAGCCAAGATGGTCAGCGACTCAACCTCCATGCTCTGGGTATCCCTAGGCCTCTCACTGCCACTTGATAATTGCCCTGTTCTGTTCATTCCCTTGGAAGCACATGGCATTAGCTGTTGGGAAGTATTTCCAATAGAGAGAGAGACTGGGATATCATACAGCAAGATCTGGATGGTCTTGTAAACTGGAGTAATAGAAATAGGATGAAATGTAATAGTGGAAAGTACAAGGTCATGCACTTAGGGACTAACAACAAGAACTTTTGTGGGGACGCATCCGTTGAAAGTGACAGAGGAAGAGAGAGACCTGGGCATATTGGTTGATCACAGGATGACTGAGCCGCCAATGTGATGTGGCCATGGGAAAAAAAAAAGCTAATGCTGTCCTAGGATCAGGTGAGGTATTTTCAGTAGAGATAGGGAGGTGTTAGTTATTTAAGTTCAGCACCAATGTGGACACAAGAATAAATGGATATAAACTGGCCATCAGGAAGTTTAAACTTAAAATTAGATGAAGGTTTCCAACCATCAGAGGAATGAAGTTCTGGAACAGCCTTCTAAGGGGAGCAGTGGGGGCAAGAAACCTAGCTGTCTTCAAGATTGAGCTTGATAAGTTTATGGAAAGGATGGTATGATGAGACAGCCTAGTTTGGCAATTGACTGTTCTTAGACTACTAATGGTAAATATGCCCAATGGCCTGTGATGGGACATTTGATAGGGTGAGTTCTGAGTTATTACAGAGAATTCTTTCTGAGTGTCTGGTTGGTGAGTCTTGCCCACATGCTCAGGGTTTAACTGATTGCCATATTTGGGATCAGGAAGGAATTTTCCTCCAGGGCAGATTGGCAAAAGCTCTGGTGGTTTGTCACCTTCCTTTGTAGCCTGAGGCAAGGGTCATTTGCTGGTGGATTCTCTGTATCTTTGTCATGGAAAAGATCACGCAGCTTCTCTTTTAGGGTTGGATCAAGCAGAACTTTAATTGTGACATACATACAGACAGCTATAGCTATAGGGAAGCCCAGACAGCACGTCCCTGTGCTGATCTCTGGAACTTCACCTTGGTACAAAATACAGATAGCTTATATAGTTTTTTAAGATTCCTTTTTACATATTGATCGTATAGTGGAGTTTCTGATACTTAGCAGGTCATTTACCGTACCAGGGGTACTTATAACACACAGTGGGGGTCTCACGGTGCCAGCATGTCCTGGTGATTCTTTGGTGCCAGTGAGTCCCGAGTCACATGCAGTCACTTGCTATCTGTTTGACAGGGTATGGCTGGGTGCAGTTACAAAGGTAGTTAACGTCTTACAACATAGACCAAGGATTTTTGCATTTCTATTGTAGTTCTAAGACATCCTGCCTGAATTTAGCATTTCTATCACAGTTTCAGTTTAAGGCATCTTGTTTACTATCACAGTTTCCAGTCTAAGGCATCCTGTCTGAATTTTTGATTCCACATCTTAAAATCCTTAAATCGGGTGTCAAACATCCGTCCTGCGGGCTGGATACGGCCCACCAACCTTTTCGGTCTGGCGCGCTGCCGCCGGAGAGTACAACGCCGTGAGATGTTGCAGCGTCATGCACTGCCACGAGATCTGTGTCCTGTGACGGCAGTGCGTGGAGCACAGTGTGCAGGAGACATAGTGCTCCAAAAGGCGGGAGAGGGACAGTGTGGTCTTGGGGCATCGCGCAGTATTATAATTCTTAATCATTGATTCTTTTAATCGTAAAATAGTAGTAGTTGTAAATTCACTTCTACTGCAGTTTTTATATTGCTGATATCTAGCAAATAAAATATACTACATAAAAATGGTTGTGCCTAGTATTTTGATTTATGGTATGTATGACCCACTTGAAGTACATTTAATTCAAATCTGGCCCGCCATAGCAAATGAGCTTGACACCCCTTTCTTAAATCATTACTTGAGGACTTCAATAACTCAGTCTTAGGTCAAGGGTCTGTGACAGGGTGGGTGGGTGAGGTTCTGTGCCCCGCGTTGTGCAGGAGGTCAGACTAGATGATCAGATTTGTCCTTTCTGACCGTAGAGTCTGAGTCTGTGATTGGGACGCTTCACCTGTGGCTCATCTTTACCCCCATCCGCCACAATTTTGCCAAAACTAAATGGCCTAAAATCCCACATACATTCTTGGCCCAGTTTAGAATCCCCTGAAAAGTTTAATGCAAAGGAGTCAAGGAGTTTGGGAGTTAGGAGGAGGCTCTTGGTGAGATACTTGGACTTGAACACTCCTCCTAAATGCTGAGTCGTGTCTCCCACTCTCTGTACTTGCCTTCTGATCCTGGGAGGGCTTGGTGGGGGTCACTGCGCAGTTGAAAGCCCTTCATGCTTGTATTGAGTCTTGTGGATTTAATGGTACGAAGACTTTTGGGGATCTTTAGGAAGACTGCCCCAGCCTGGTGCACGAGGTTTTTGGGGTAGCTGAAGGACCGGAAGAGGGGATGAGCCACTTGTCTTCAGGGAGGGTCCCCATAAGGAAGTGAGGCCTTGTGTTGACTTCCACGCTGCTGTTTCAGGAGTCTGCAGTGGTAGAACTTGTCTGTCTCATGAAGTGATTGCAATGGTTTGAGGCGAGGCGGGGTTGAGGAGCAAGCAGGTACTTGTTCATCTGTCCTGTGTTTAGTAGCTGACTTTCACCTGAGGGCTTGAGTTGAGGCTCTTTGTAATGAATATTCCCATCCTGTCCACGTTTCCTGGGCTGGAGGACTCTGGTAGCCATTGCACAAGACTCTATGGCATGGCAAATGTCCCTGGGGGCTAACGTCTCATGCACTATGAAAGCCAGGCTAAGATATTCTGTCCTACTGAAACTAAAGTTTCCTGCACTCCCCTCTGTTCTCTGTCTAGGTTGGTGCGCGAATTCGTGGCTCAGAACAACGCAGCACAGATCAAACATGTCATCCAGATCCTGTCGCAGGAATTTGCGCTCTCGCAGCATCCTCACAGCAGGAAAGGGGGGCTCATCGGCCTGGCAGCCTGCTCCATCGCTCTCGGGAAGGTAGGGGTCTGAGTTCTAAACTCTGCCTGTCACTGTAGCCTGTGAGCACCTGCTCCCTGTGATCCGGACTGCTGGAGAGCGCTCCCCAAGCTGCCTTGTTGAAGTCAACTGTCAGCTCCGTGAGTTAGTGCTCCCAGGAGGGGTTGTGCATCCTAGCCCTGTGCTAGGCCCAAGCTGCTCTATGGCAACATTTAATGGTAATGGGTAAACTTTCTCTGCTGGGGAGAGGATGAAAAATTAACCCTGGTGCTGGGCTGGGAAGGACAAGAACAGGAATGTTACAAGCCACATCTAGTGAGACTGAGTTCTGGCCACATCAGAACTGGCAGCAGAAGTTACTCTGCTTCTTAGGAGATGCTCAAGGCAAAAGCCATGAACTCCACCAAAGGTTGGCATTGTGGGACCAGTTCTGGGAGCTTAGTACACATGTCAGCATTGTCTGAGTTTTCGAAGACACTTCAGGGGAAGCAATCTTTGTGTATCAATTAGGTATTAATTCTCTGTGCTTATGATAAAACGGAGCCCTGCACCACTCAGTCCCACTACATGGTAGCTTATTGTCGTTGCTTAATTTGTGCCTGGGCTTGGCAGTTCATAGCCCCGGCGCCTCTGGGCTTGCCGCGTTAGTTATGAAAGTAAAAAAAAAAAAAAATTGCTTGAGCCCCCGCACCTAATTGCTTGAGCCTCTGCACTCGTTCATTACAAGTTCAGCATTGCTTATTTTAGTATAGAGAGCCTTAAGGAGACTAAAGTATAACAGGCCAACCCCAGTCAGAGGCTTAAATGGTTGCATCAGTTTACACAACATCTTTCCATTGGACTTTAGAGTAAACTGCAGTCACTGAAATAGACATGTATCCCATTGCCCAGTGTCCTGCTATTGAACTGACACTTCATTGTAATATTTATGTGCAAGGAGAAACTTAACCGGCTTCTGTTCAAATGAAGGGCCTTCTCCCCTTTCCTTTGCCTTTACACCATTCTCCTCAGTGAGAGCACTGAGTAAGGGCTGCAGGATCCAGATTTGTGTTTGTGCATCTGCAGCCTGATCCAGAGACTGAAGTCATAATGAGCTTTGGATCAGACACACATTATGTATCAAAAATATTTTCAGGAGAGAAGAAGGGAAAAATAAGAATGTCTGTTTATAGCGTTTCACTCTGCATTTCAGCAGCAGCACAGCAGTCTAGAGACACACTATCCCTGTATAAAATCACATGTGGTATGATTTTAATTCCCCTGTAATGTGACAGTGAGTCACTGTACTCAGCTAAAACGGATATGCTGTAAAGAAGGTCAGGGCTCAGAGTTAATGTTAAAATTGTCTCTAAAATTGTCAGGAACTGGTGCTGGGTGATATTCCAGGTTCTTAATGCTTTTATTAAAATTCTACCACTTTCTCTGCTGTCTTTCTAAAGAGAAATGCCCTATGATATCATGATTTTTCTGCAGAGCCGTAAAAGAACACAGATTTAACTACAAACTTTGTTTTCCATGCTCTACTGGGATAAATGGCATCAGTACTAGATGGGAAAGTGGCTTACACAAATTACCAGTGTTATGGAAATCTTTTGTCAGGTGCAGGTATAAGTAACTTCTTAAGTTATACAAACATTGATAAAAACTTTCAGTTTACTTCATTAGCCTGGGAATAACTTTCTTTCTGTAGTGGATTTTTCTTCACTATCCATTTAGTAAACATTGAGACAGTCTTCCTTGCTCTAAAGGGGTGCCATCAACTTAAAAATCAGACTTGTCTGGAATTCTTCACCTACAATAATTAAAAGTATCACTTTAGATCATTATAGCTGAAAAATTAAAGAGAAAAATCACTTTGTGCTTATGACATCATTTTCACTCTTCCTGAGGATAGTCAGACACATTTTTGTTTGTATGGATCTTTCATAGAACAACACAAAGAAAAAAAACTAAAAGAAAATAGAAATGTGTGACTTTAAATTCACACACATTCCCTGGTGAACTCTGGGACAGGTGTAGTACCTGAAAATACTTCTAATTCATCTGCTGAAATTGACTTGATAAATCCTGTGTTAATTTTCACTTCATTTAAAAGGACACAATCAACTTAATTCTTTTTTAGATGATTGTATCACCTCATCTGCAAAACACTTGAACCCCAGACTCATTGTCTCTAAGAAGGAGGTTTTGTTTGACTTGCTACTGTAGACCCAGTTGAGGAAGAAAGTCATGGTGCTTTTAGCTTGTACAAAGAAGACTTAAAAAATCAGTGAGAATTTTTAGGATGACTCAAGGCCAGATTGTGCCTGAGACGCCAGAAGCTCTCACAGGCTGTGAGCATCTTACATGTATAACTGAGAGGTCTAATCCCAAACACAGTTGCTATCGGGTTTCAGGGCAAGTGATTTCCTCTAATGGGCCCAGTGTGTTTTGAAGGCTCTGATTTCACGAATGACTCTATTACTGTTCTAAAGAAGTCTTACTGACCTGTTGTCTGTCCATGGATACATCACGACCATGATCACGGTCTTATCGGGGAGGCAATGATCTCAGTTCAAGAAATGCTTCCTGTGCTGGCAGTCCAGTCCTCCAGAGGCCTGCAGTCCTCCAGTGGCATTCACGATAGAATCTGATAGCTCCTTGCGAATCTGGAGCCATGCTGAGATGGATCGGGCTTGCTTAGTATGATCTAGATTTAGGAGCCAATGAACCCAAAGGTGGTGATGCCTCATGGCCTTGCCACCTGTGACCATGGCGTAGTGCTCCGTTATCTGGCACATACGGCCAAAGGTCAGTCTCTTCCCACCCGGAGTGGGGATTGGCCCTGACTTCTCAGCCTTGTTCTGCCATCAGGATTCTGGGCTGTACCTGAAGGAGCTGATTGAGCCGGTGCTGACATGCTTCAATGATGCTGACAGCCGACTGCGGTACTATGCCTGCGAGGCCCTGTATAACATCGTCAAGGTGGCCAGGGGCTCCGTCCTCCCCCACTTCAACGTGCTGTTTGATGGCCTGAGTAAGGTAACTAACTTGTCCTCGGTTTGCCTTCCCTCCCCCATGAACGCCCTTATTGCCCAGGTAGCGTGGAAACCCTCCCCTGGTACCCCATTGATGGGGGCACTGCTGCAGATCCCTCCTGCCACGTGGGTGCAAGTGCACTTGGTTTTGGCACTAGGGCCTGTGGACCCTGCTTTAGGAATGTCTGTGGTAGGTTTAGGCTACTGCCCTATCCTGGTCTGTCCCTTGTTCCTTGTGGCTCGGAGAAGAGAGCTGAGCTGAGGGTAGCATCAGGGAAGTGGTGTTCAAGGCATTTCAGATCAGACTTAGTGTGTGTAAGAGAAACTCCCCAACCACATTCTCCTGCCTGGGTCACACCTTCCACTCAGGGTATTGGGGCAGAACTGTGTTCACATGTAACCATCTCCCCAGCCCATTCCTGAAAACGCCTTCAACTTTTAGTCTGAAAGGAAACTGCTGACAAGCAACCAAGTTGATCTAACCTGTGCAGGTGTCAGATCTTTTCATGGCTTAACAACCTTGAGCAAGACTATGAACACAGCACAGATAAACTGTCTTGCGCATGTGCGTGTGCGCTTCTGTCTTTCTCTCTGGAACCCTATAACCTGTGATGGCTTTTTTGTTTTTGCAACTTGCAGCTTGCTGCTGATCCAGACCCAAATGTAAAGAGCGGTTCTGAACTATTGGACCGACTTCTCAAGGTAATTCTCGCCTTTCCTCTGACTATCCTAGGGACCCATTTCAGGAGGCCCTGGGGAGGAAGGAGGGGAAGTATTACACATTTGTTACATTCCCAGGAAGCTGTACCAGCCAATACCATCATGACTTCACCCTATCGCTATTGAAATTGCTCTTCCATATTGGCCGCTGCTCTGATGGAATGAGATGTTGCTTTGCTGGTCATTTCCATGCTAAGGGTTCATACATGTATGGTATGATTGGGGGTGAAGGAGAAGTTGCCTTTAACACAGCAATGTGTGAACATTAATGAAAAACTTATAAGAGTACCTTCCCCCCCAAGGGACGGCTCCAGTGTCATCGGTAGGTTGCATCTCCCCCATCAAATCCCAGAGTGGTTTCTCTCTCTTTTTTCATCTTGTGTCTTGCTTCCTTGTTTAGACTGTGCTCTGTCTGAAGAGCCAAAGCTGGCTGTCTCTTCTAAGAGCCTTTAATTCCAGTTTCCGTTCTATATGCAGTGTAGTTCTTACCTGCACAAACCTCTGAATGCTTCTAGCTCCTATTTCTTCCTCCTTACTCGTAGGACTAAACGGCTCATTGCTGGCCCCTTTTCTGCTCCCAGGTGCCAGCTCAGCACTTGGCGCGATGCAAAGATTCCTGCTGTGGGAGGTAGCAGGGTGGTGGCGTGGGAGGGTTCAGCCCTGCTCGTGCGCTCTTTTCCACTGTCCCATAGGATCATTGTCATATAGTGTAGGTGAGCCCTAAATCGGGCTGGGATAATTGTGGCTAGGGACACTTCTCGTTCCATGTAAGAGTGGTTCAGTCACATGCTGTGGCAGGTGAGCTGATCAGTGCATGAATCAAAGAAACCTTCCCCCCACCTCCATGGGCAAATGGGTGGGCAAATGGGCTGGTGCATTATGGGGGGCGAGTCTTCACCTGTGTCTGAAACCTCAGGTGTTGGCCCTGCCAGAGGGAGGATGCCTGATTGGCAGACCAATAAGAGAAACCCTGTGCTCTCTTGGCTTGAGGACCAAGACCTGAGACATAACCTATGCCTGGAGTTGGCTGATTTGAGCCCCACCTACTGGGGGGCAGCGTTTCACTTCCTAAGCTATGTCCAGCCACCAACTCGCTAAAAATAGGAAGTAGCCAGCTGGTGACTGCGGTAGTGCAGAGGGTCTGAGTGCTGGGGGCCGAGCCTCACCGCGGCCCTAACGTCTGGCCATGGTGTTGGTTCCACAGGACATTGTGACTGAGAGTAACAAGTTTGACCTCGTGGGTTTCATCCCGCTGCTGCGGGAGAGGATTTATTCCAACAACCAGTATGCCCGGCAGTTCATCATCTCCTGGGTAAGTTCGTGTGGCATGACACTTGTGCTGTCTTCTCCCCTGCTGAGATGTTCTCAAAGGGGTGACTCTGCTGCAGGCCGGGGCTGTAAAACCTTTGTCCTTAAGAAAGTTCCAGTGAAAGCTATCGAACAGCTGTGACCATGCTGCAGCTGAGTTTCCTGTTTGTTTTAGTGTGCCCATCACCATAGTATCTAGGCACAGGTCCTACACTAACTTTAGTCGATATAGATGCATAAAGTTAACTTTCTTTTCTTGCCAACTCACTCACTCCTTAAAAGGTTGAGTGTCTCTCCTGCTTATTTCCTGCAGTTGGCCATAGCTGCTGGCAGGTTAGCTCTCCCCATTCCTGTTGCCATGAACGTACAGAATCCTAGAAGGTAATGAAAACACTCAGGCCTTATCTATGCTAAGGAGTTTTGTCAACACAAGTTACACCAGCGTACAGCCACCTACTGCTGTAATTAAGCTGTTGTTGCAGGTCCTCACTGTGCTCCTTGTGTCAGTGGAGTGCATTCATGCTACCAGCTCTTGCATTGACATGGGGAGCAGTGTACTGCGGGTAGCTATCCCACTGGGCAACTGCATGCAGGGTGCATTGGGAAGGATTTACAATGCCTCACAGGACAGGCACATGAAGGTTTCTGAAACCCATCCTTCCATGGGCATCCTACTAGTTGACAGCTGCTTTTCAACTGCCCTGTCAGCCAAGCTGACATTGCTGAGCACGAACACAAGGTGCCCACTTGGCGGGGGGTGGAAGGAAGAGTGTGTGACAGTGAGTGAGTGTTTACATGAGAGAGACACACACACACACACATACAGTGTGTGTTGGGGGACAGTGAGAGTGTCCACATGCTGTCTCTTTAAGTTCAAACAGCATCTGGAAGCAACAATCCTGAGGCAGAAGTTGGTGCACAGGCAGGTAGTGTCCCCCCTGTCCCTCCACCCCAGCTCAGCGGAGACCTGTACACCAGCGTGGGGAGGGGGATACCCTGACATCAGCGCCTGCCTCCTTCCCTGGCTCTGTATAGCACATAAGGAGTCTCTCCCCCCTCCTCCCGCAGCAGCTGTACTGCCTGCGTGCCTGCGGGGGGAGAGCAGGATTGAGTCCCTCGGAGTTCTCCCGCTGACTCAGGAGAATGAGCCAGCCCCTCCCCTGCAGCCCAGGCAGGAGTGCGTTTGCTGCCCGGAGCCAGTGAGCTCAGTGGGGCAGTAGCTGTGTGAGCTCTGTCTCCATGCTGAGCAATTTCAAAACTTCCTGGGGCTTTGAAAGGGGAGGGGCGCATGCCTGTGAAGCTAGGTGCAGGGCAGTGCAGTGGAATTCAAACCAGTGAGCAGAGCGGTCAGAGTGGGCATTGTGGGATAGCTCCTGGAGCCCAATTATGGCATACAGCATTTACACTGCATCTGAGGAAGTGGGCTTACACGAAAGCTTATGCCTGCTGAAATTAAAGTTGTTAGTCTTTAAAGTGCTACAGAACTTTCGTTGTTTTTGTAGCATTTACACTGAAGCTTTGTCGTTCTAACTTTGCCGCAAAAAGCTCTACACCTCTCGTTGAGGTGGTTTTATTTTGTTGCCAAAGCCAGGGGAAGCTGGGGGAGTGTTGCAGTGTGTACACCACCACTGTTTTGTCACCAAAAGCTGATTTTTTTTGTCGGCAAAACCCTATAGTATAGACCAGCCCTTAGCACTTCCCTAACTTGTATAGAACTTTGCACTTTCAAAGTAAGAGAACAAACAATCCTTCTAATGCCTCTAGGGTAGATAAGTATCCTCTGCGTTACAGTTGGGGCAGGTGTCATGACTGACTAGTCCACAGGATTTGGTGACGCAGCTAGGATTAGACCTGCACCGTTCCCTGGAACTTGTCCACTGGCGTTGGACAGCCCATTAGATCACCTGGTCCACCACCCAGTGCCCAAGTTCAGGCATTGCCCAGGTGTACATGCCCCTCTATTTTTTCACTGCTGCTACTGTGGGTTAGGAACAGGGGTGGTTGGTTATTTAACTTCTAGTCTTCTCTGAAATTCACAAGGACTTTTTTTTTTTTTGTCTTCCTTGCTCCTTCCCTGAGTTAGATCCTGGTGCTAGAGTCGGTGCCTGACATTAATCTCTTGGATTACCTGCCAGAGATCCTGGATGGACTCTTCCAGATCCTGGGAGACAACAGCAAAGAGATCCGGAAGATGTGAGTGCGGGGAGGTACGGGGCACTGGTCAAACACTCTGGATGGGACTGGTGGGAGATGTATGAGGGCTGGGATGAAGTGGTGCTGTCGGTTCGGTAGTCACAGTCTCTTCCACTGTCCACAAACCAGAGCTATGTAATGAAGGAGCAAGGAACGTGCTTTATAAAATAGAGCAAACTGATTTTCTTACTAAATGGCCTGAGATATCTAGGCCAGCAACATGCTGCTGTTCCCAGCTCACTGTGGCCAGAGCTGTGACTGTAGAGCAGCTAGGGTGATCAGGTGTCCTAATTTTATAAGAACAGTACTGATATTCAGGGCTTTTTCTTATATGGATGCCTATTACCCCCTGCCCCATCCCGATATTTCACACTTGCTAGCAGGGTGGATTGATTTAAATCAAGGCAATTTAAATCACCAAGAGAAAATCATTGATTTAAATCGTGTCCCACTGATACTACTTCACATATTTCTTAAATAATGGTGCAAATCTGATCACTAAAACACATTAAATTACAACTCAATACAGCATTTTACAACATATAGGAGGGTATGCTTTGTGTAATATTTTAGATAACTTGATTTTTATTAATTTAGGAAATAGTACATAATACTCATTGCCTGTGTCAAGCTGCAGATGCAGCAGCAGTACACTAGGAATGGTAAGAACCAAATCACACACACAAACACATTAGCACTTACATTTTATCAAACTAAATCTTAAATGTTACATAAATGTTTCACATTTGCAATTGCAGCAGTCTCCTGAGTTGCCAGCTGACAGCTGTCCTTGAACAATTTTTTAAAAATTTTCATATTTTATTAACTCTAACAGGCAAGTCATCACAACACTAAACATACACGGTCCTTAACTTATACAACTTGCTCTTATCTTCCCCACTCCCACTGTCATTTTTGTTCATAGACTGAAACAGAAATACGAGATTTCCTGCTTTTTCAACCCCCCCAGTCGATTTCTTAGCTTTGATTGAATAATACCAAACAATGAAAATATTCTCTCTGCCTGCAGAAGAAGCTACTGCTGTGAAAATTTGGCTTAGCAACTGAAAGAACTCTGTTTCAAGGTGCCTGGCTAATGATTTCCACCAATTCAGGGGAGTGACTTTGTTCAAAACATCATCAGTAAAGATGTGCTGTTTAAATGGTTCTGCTCTAGCCCTGAAATTTATTATGACTGGCATAACTGAGGAGTGATTTTTGAGATGCCCATGCTATGGCAGCAGCATCATCTTCTTCAGAAGTTAGGCGTCTACCTTTATATCTGGGGTTGAGACTGTTTGCAAGAAAATGAGGTGGTGTTAGTGCTTGATCCATTTGCTTCTTAATTGCCTGCAGTTTAACTTTCTGGTGAGGTATTTCTTTCTTCAATGTCTCTTGAAGTGCCTTCCAAATTTCAACAGCATCAGCAATGCAGCAACAATTTCTCTGAAGTTTGTTTAAGGCTATGTATATAGGCTTCGGTATACTGAGCATATCCTCTACATTCCTCTTTAATCCAATGTTTAGATACTTTGGTTGAGATACTTCCATCTATTTTATCACGGTTTTCTTCACAAAGTTTTATGAGACTAGGCCAGTTCTTAATAAATTGTTCAAAACAATCAACCACAGAATTCCATTGAACAGCTTGAGGGAGAATTGGTTTGGAGCCTCCTGCTGCCTTCAGTGAAGCTAAAGCAAAATGGTTTTTACAGAAGTATTTTGCAACTTCAGCAACATTTTCTTTTATTCCTGGAGAAGACATACTTAAGTTTTTGGCTAAAAGATGCATTAAATGGGCACTGCAGCCATGTGTTAAGGAGCATCCTTCCGTTTCTTCTTCTAAGTATCTTCTCATTGCCACGTTTGCAGCATTGTCTGTGACAAAACTGCGCATGTGACGGTTGAATTTTTGTTCACAGTTTATTACAGCTTTCACTGCCACATCTTTTAAATATTCTGTTGTGTGGGCATTTCTCGATGTATCTATGGTTTCTGAAAGATATGCAATCCCATCTTCTGTTGTCAGACAGGCACATATTACTGGATAATTGTGTACATTGCTCCACCCATCAAGGCTTAAACTGGCAAATTTTCCCTCAGTATTTCTTGCACACTGTTCAAGTTCCTTCTCATACACTGTATCTAGCAACCTTATACCAATGTCTGCTCATCAGGTGCAGTGTAGCCTGGTCATAAGGACTCAACCATGTCAATGAAGGGTTTATTGTTAACAATGTGAAAAGGAGAATTTGTGGCATAAATGAACCGAGCAATCGTTTCATCTGTGGTGTCTTGTTGGTTTTGCTGGTCCTTACTACAAACGCATCCATGGTGGTGGTTTTACTGGATGATTGAAATCTTTTTGCTTGCTACTGATACTTTGTTGTCTGAAATACCTTTAGTTGCTGCACTGCCGCTAAAAGTACCAACGGATGACTGAAGTTGTTGCAGATAGACAGTCACAGTCAAAATCTCTTATGCTTAAATGGAATCCTGAAACAAAATTCAAAAATGATTTTGAATAGTCGTTCTTCTCACTCTGTTATTCAGTTAATCATTTACATTTTTTTCAGCAAGGCTGCAGATCCAATTCCAAATTACCAAAAAAGCTAAGACTGACTGCACTTAATTTTGGAGTAAGCCCCATAGAACTCACTGGCACTTCTGTTTTTTAAGAAAACAAATATAGGATGAGGTTCCCTTGGGAAAGCTGAGTTATGCTGAAGTAAAATAGGGAATAGACTTAGGACATCAGCATTATGGTCTGTGGCCATGATGTTCCAAAATAAGGGGTATGTATTATGTAATATAAAATAAGAAAATGACACCCAGTGGCAACTGGCAACTCTAGATTTCTCTTATTGCAGCTTTCTGTACTGTATACTTGGGTGATAGATTCTAAACCTAGTTAACTATTTAAACAAGCCATAAGGATTAGCTAAACTAAACTTTTTTTTTCTAGCAACATCCAACATAGCAAACAGCTTGGAAATTTACTTGTTAGATCACACTTATGCTAAAAGGCATAGAGAGGGTCTTGAAGAATGATGCATTGCAAAGTGAATTATTTGTTACTAACCAGTTGATCCAGACTGTTCTTCAGACATATCCACATCATTTTCTACCAGTAAGCAGTTTACATTATGATATTTCATTCTTGCAATTAGGTCCTGCATCTCCTTCTTGCACTGCTTACACTTGACACATTTTCCTTTTTTACCTAGGGAAGGAATTTTTTCAAAATATTCCCAGATAGGGTCTCTCTTAGCCCAGAAGCTATGACAGTTTTTCTGTGGAAAATGTATGGGGGAATATAGGAAGCTGTGTGTGTACTAAATAATGTCTTCCCTTTTTTTTTTCCAGTCCACTCCACTGTTCCTTTCTACTCTGCCTCCGTCCTTTGTCTCTGCCTTTAAGACAGTGTCTTAACTAATTCCTCTGCCTTGTTTGGCCCAGCTCCACCGCTATAGAAGCACAGAACAACAACAATTCTCTCCAGCCTGTGTCTGTCTTTGCACACGTGACTTTAGTCTGCTGAGAAACTGAAACTGAAAGCCCAGAACTGTCAAGAAGCAAGAGCTGATAGTTAGGCTGGACAGACTAGTACCATTAATTCATTTTTATGAGACTGTAAGTGTAGGTTTAGCATGTTTGTGATGAGATTTAATTGTAACTGTTATTTTTTAAATGAGACAAATTGAGTATTTTATTGATTTAAAAAAAAAAAATTTTTTTTTATTTAAAAAAAAAAAAAAATTGATTTTTATCCACCCTGCTTACTAGCTGGTCACCCTGAGAGCAGCAGTTACCAAACTTTTTGCTGGCACAACCCCATTTTAATGAATTACTTCCTTCCAGGACCCCAGACAGCCTGGGGGATGCTGTTTTGAAGAGAAAAATGGTGTCTCCTACACTGTGTGACCTTGCATGCTCCATATGTGCGAGGAGCAAAACGGCATCCTCCACACGTCGCTGCATGACCCCATCTGCTGAGAGTGTGACTCGCAGTTACAAAACTGCTACTGTAGAGCATAGTTTGTCAACCTGTGGTATGCGTACCCCTGGGGGTACGTGAGACACAGGCATGGGGTACCTGGGAAAAAACTGAGTGAAGGGGAGATGGGCAGCAGCTGTTGACTTCTGGGGAAGCCGGGCAGCAGCAGCCCGCTTCCTGCCCGGTGCCAGCTGGAGGCAGGCAGCAGCTGCTACCTTCTGGGGGAGGCGGGCAGCAGCCTCCTGCTTCCTGCCGGGTCCCAGCTCCCAGGTGGGAGCCTGGTGGCAGCCTTCTGAGTCTCACGAGCTGGGCTTGCAGCAGGGTGGCAGTCACCTGCGTCCCGGCTCTGAGCCAAAGGACAGCCTCCAGCACCCTGGCTTGAAGATGGGCAGCAGCCGCCTGCCCACATCCCTGGGTCCCAGCTGGCGCGGAAGCCTCCTCTGCCCCAGCTCAGATTGGGTGGCAGTCGCCCACCTCCCGGGCTGGCAGCCAGGCTGCAGCCGCCTACAACTTCCCCAGGTGGCAGCCCCCCTCTCTGGCTCAAAGCCCAGTGCCCAGAAAACTTTCAATTTCACTGCTGTAGCTGAGCAGTGAAATTGACAACTATGATAGCTCCAGATTTCACCAGTTACCCTCTTTTCCTGTCTCTCTCTCTTGTCCTCCTTCCCTCTCTCTCTCTCACTCCTTCCTCCTCTCAAATCTATGGCAACAAATTTGGTGCGATGCTTTATATCCCCAAACATTGGCATGCTGCTCAAAGCCTCCTAGCTTTTGCCAACATCACCCCTAGCCCAGGTACATACTTGAGCTGTGCACCCTTGGTGTAAAGGTGGTAACCCTACCCACACTGTCTGACATCTTTCATATCACAGCCTTATATACTCAGTCCTTCTTCCAACCTATGGCTCACATTAGTCTGTAAATATAAAATCCCATGGAATATTAAGTGTTGGGGTACTTATTAAATTTTTCAGAAGTTAGGGGATACTTGCTACTTAAAAAGTTGAGAAACACTGCTGTAGAGAATCCCATAGAATCGAATCAGGAGAGGTGTTTGAGTTGCAGATTTGAGTGGGCGAGAGACTGGCCCTCTTGGGCTGCATTATGTTGAGCTGCTCATCCCTGTCCGTTACCTTCGCAGGCCCTGCACAGGCTGCACTGAGAGAGGCCACTACTGTGGCCTTGTTCAAGTGCTGGTATGTGGAGAGCTTATGGAAAGCCAGATGCCCTGTTATAGCAGGAAATGGCAACACCCAGAGCCTTTGGGTGCCAGGCAATGCAAGACACGTTTATACCTGAAGCTACTGCCTGTGATTCATCTCTGCCACGTGATTGGTCAGGGAGCTTTAAATTCAACTTCTTGAAATACAGCAATGTGTGGGTGTTGCTTTTTAATTAGCTCAGAGTCTCCATGACCGGGAGCCTGCACAAAGAGTGATCAGACCTGTTTGAGTAAGACATGATTCTCCCACTGCTGTGAGCCAGGCAGATGGTTGGAGTCTGAGAGAAGACGCTATCTACTGGGTCAATGAGGAAGCAGCTTACTATGGGCTTGTCTTCACTGCAGTGTTAGCTTCTGGTATAACTCGAGTGTTGCCCCTAACCCAGATCGTGTCCACGCACAAATCTCTAGCTTGAGCTTAGCAGTGCTGGAAACTCAAGGTAGCTGACCTGGCAGGGGTCTTCGGTTGAAGGTTAAATGCTGCGATGTCCCAGCTTAGTAATGCAATGGGGATGCAGCTGCTCTGTACAGCCAACTCAGCTGGTCTGTGCAGCCAGTATTATTTTGCAGAGTGGCCACGCTCTCTCAAACTGGGCTATCTCCTGAGGCGTCCGCTTGAGTATAGATCACTCACAGGCACATACCCTATATTGGAAATGCTGAAGCCTCCTGTTAGGACGAGTGCTGACCACCATGGCTGGTGGCAGAGGACAGCTATTCGGTCTTTTCCTTGGCTCTTGGTGTCAGTTAATATGTACCCAGAAAGGTTGGTGTGGGTAGCCCTATGCTTCTATAGGCTGAGAATAGTCTCTTAACTGGCTGTCCCTCTGCCCTGCAGGTGCGAGGTGGCCCTCGGGGAGTTCCTCAAAGAGATCAAGAAAAATCCTTCCAGCGTCAAGTTTGCAGAAATGGCCAACATTCTAGTGATTCACTGTCAGGCCTCTGGTGAGTGTGCAAAGGCCAGCGTGCTGGCTGGAGCCTGGGTGACTGTCACAGCCCCTGGGATTGTGACCAAAACCTTGGCTTGAGAATTGAAGTCTGTTAACAGTGTAGGTGGCACAGTTCTCTACAACTCCCATGCCTCCTGTTCACCCACCCCCCATAGAAAATGGGCTACACTCCCCAGGGCTAGCACAGCGCTAGTTTTGGATCACAGTTCACTTGTGGCTGAACTGGTACCCAATCTTGGACAGCGGCTGTGTTTTTGAAGGAAGGATTTGCTATTTTGTGTCGGGTTTTGAAAATCCTATCCTGGGTAACTTCCCACCATGGAATATCCTTGGGAAGTGGTTTGATTAAATGGGAGGAGAACTGCATTCTTGGCACAAGCATGGGATCCCAGTGAGATCAGTATACCAGACTCTACATGCAGTTAGTGTCCGTTCCCTTACCAGAATGGTCTGGGATTGGAAATTGGGGGGGGGGGGGGGGTTCAGAAGCCTCACTCCCCTCCCATTGAACTCGGAGTTTTACCAATGCCTTCAGTGGGTCCAGCGTGAGGCCGCCACTGAGTGCTTTTGAAAATCACCCTTCATGTCATTACATCAGCGTGACCTAATGGTCGTCAGTTTCTCAGCCCATAAAATGGAGCAGGGGTGCCTGTAAAACTGTTTCTATTGCCCCTTCTTGCATGTCGGATCTTGTACAGTGACAGTAGGAGGGCTCTGTCCCTGACCTATAGGATGACCATTTGGGCATCCTATAGTTCTGATGCCCAAATGTGTCTGCTCAGCAGGATGGTTTAAAAGGTTTTTTTATAAGGTATTTTTATAAAGGTAAACCTTTAAAAGGTTTAAACCGAACACTATATAACCGAATATGTTTTTATTGTATACTTCATTTTTATAGGTTTTTATTTTTTTAAAGGTTTTATTTTTATAAAAGTTTAAAAGGTTTTTATTTGATTTAAACCTTTAACTGTTACATCAGTAACCAGATTCAGTGACATTAGAACAACCAGAGTCCTCTGGGCAGACCAAGGTTCTGGTTTGTCCCATGCTGGGAAATGCTCTCTCTTGCTTACAGCAGAATCCTGTGCTTGGCAAAGCGCCTTAGCTCAGACAGGCTCCTCCTAACTTTTTTAGATTAAAAAAGACCTTGGAGCCGCCCACGTAAAACCCTGCTGCTAGGCAGGCGATGGCCAGAGTTGTCTGAGCATTGCAAGTGTGGGTGTGCAGCTGTGCTGCACGGCCTTTAATGTTGTTACCCCGTGAATTACTACTGCTTATATTACACTGCTGATCCATTACATTGGAACTGTGAGTCTGATATGGTGTCAAAAACTTAGGCTAGCACTCTCACACAGCAATGCCAAAGTTAGGCACCCAAATCTGTACTGACCTTAATGGGATCTGCATGTGCTCAGCACTGAGGACACTTATAGATTTATAGGTGGCGTACCATCTGTGTATGCAATGTGTGCATTGCGTGCACGAGAATTCATTTCTACAAGAATATGAAAGCCCCAAATGTGACTTCCTGACTGGCTGTGCCCCTGTCAGACCCCAAATGCACGTGGAGATATCACTTTGTGGAACACAATGGTGTCCTTTATACCACACGATGGTAGAGTTGCATTGTAGAATTGCATACCTTACTAAAAGTGTCATGGCACACCACTGGATTTAGGTGCCCTAAGGATTGAAAAATGAGGCCCAAGTACCTGAGGGTTTTCTGTGGTGCAGCTAATACGTTTAATGTTTCTGGTTTTAGGTTTTACGGATAAACCACCTCCACAAAACTCCCCCTTGTATTTATTGAATGAAAACCAGAAATGGTTACTCAATTCGTGCTGGCTTCCCCTCTTTCCCAATGCAGATGCTTCTATGCCCTGGCTTGTCCACATAGGGCAGCATGTGGACTATGGAGTGTGATTTCTAGACCGTACGAACATGTTGCGTGTTAACTAGTCTTTGTAGATCCTGCTGGTGCTCACTAACGATTCCCTGGTGCGGTTTAGTGAAGAGCTGTTTGAAACAGTGCTACTTGTACAGAAAGAGCCCTGAAAAACCCCTATTTCTGGACAGCTACATAGAACACAACGGTCGCTAAAAATAAACCCCGAAAACCAGAAACCCTAAATATACTGCGCACTTTTCTCTGGCCAAGTGCCATCTAGTGGACCCTGCACATTCTCTAACCAGCGGTAGCTGTATAGCGCATTGGCTCTGACTCATTCCAGACTACTGTGCCCCTTTCAGGAATCTGAAGGGTGAGCCCTGCTTGCCACACCCTAACGCCGGCCCTGCACTTACGACACCCCTAAACCCGTCCCGCGACCCCCGTGGAGATTGCAAACCCCAGGTTGAGAAACACCAATCTAGATGAGTTGAGGTACCCCTGGTTAAGAACTACTGTACAGAGACTCAGACAGCTTTGGTACTCTCTCAGAAAGGGCTTGTCTACATCTAAGTGGCATCTCTTTACAGCTGATCTAATTAAATGGTGCAAACCTGTGGGGGCACACTGATTTCTATTTGAAACCGATTGTATCTATTTAAATTCTGTGATTTCACCCATGCCAACTAAGCTTGTAAACTAGGTCTGCCTCAGTTTTAGAGTGCCACGCTTCATCTGTCTGTCTAAATTGGTATTGATTATAAAATAACAACTCTATAAAATGGGTGTAACTTTTTGGAGCCCAGGCCTAAGCAACTTAATCTGGTTTCGTGAGGTTATTGATGTAAGGGTTTAAAAGTTTTTATTTGATTCCATGCATCTTGCCATGTCTTTGGCTTCTTTGCTGGGGATTTACCCCAATTTTAGCCATCAGCAGCCAGCCCCTTCCATAGTTGCACTAATACTGTGAACATCAGGTATAGACAGGGTAAATGGTTATAAACTGTGATTTGCACTGGTGCGGCTGACTCAGGTTGCAAGCAGGGGTTTGCTCTACCTGCGCAAACAGAGGCTATTCCTGCCTCCAGGGGGTGTTCACACAGCTAATGAGCTGCTGGCTGGAATCAGGGCAGACCTACCGTATAGAGGGGGCTGGAGGCCAAAGAGGAGGAAGGAGACTATTGTTGGCAGGATGGGGGGGAGGGAGGGTAGTGCCCTCATACCAGCACTTACTCTTCTGCTGGCCCCATTTGTTTCTTCAGCATTTTCTTTAAAGAAAACTTTCTAGCCCTTGTGATTCTGAAAGAGGTCTCCTGGGTGGAAGCCAATGCAGTGCCACCTGCCTGAGTTTGCAGACGGGCATCTGCAAATATTATGCAGTAGAGCATGGAGAGTTAAGCAGTAAATTCCTGAGCTGCCTCTGGGGAAGGAGGAAGGCATGTAGATGACATATGGGCCTATATGCTGTACTGGTAACTTAGATGTACAAATACTATGGGGGAGAGCATGTTTTAAATGCTTAAAATAGATGCTCATATTGTTCTGATTAATTTCAATGGGATGTTAACGCTGAAGCCTAATAATTACTAGCAGATGTCTCCATTTAGCCCTTTCACTGGGCTTTTGGGTGATGGATCTTTGGGAGAGCACTCCTCACTACAACCCCTACTGAGAGCAAGATAAAACCAAAACCAGAAGCCAATTGTCATTTCATTGTGCATGTTGCTTAATTTGTTGAGTTTGACCATCTGGGAGCCACCTGCCTCTTCCTCAGCTCCCCTTGGTCCCTGTCTTCCAGATGATCTGATTCAGCTGACAGCCATGTGCTGGATGAGGGAGTTCATCCAGCTGGCTGGCCGGGTGATGCTGCCTTACTCCTCGGGGATCCTGACCGCTGTTCTGCCGTGCCTGTCCTACGATGACCGGAAGAAAAGTATCCTTGTTACCCAGATCAGGGGAAGCCGGCACTGCCACTGAGTCTGTGTTGCTCCTTTCTCTCAGTCATACAGTTGTCACCAAGCAAACGCAGCTATGGACGGGTATTCCGAGGGCCGCAGCAAAGCTCCTTGGGGAGCTAATCTCAGCTCTCCTGGCCAGAGGGACCTAGGGGGGAATGAAACACAAGAAAGTAACAATCTTACCCCTCCCTTGGCCCCATGTGGGTCTAAATGAGAGGACTAGGCCTGTGGAGGAGGAGAACCCAAACAGTTTGATAAGATCTCTTTCTCTCTCTGTTGGCGAGGAAGGAAATCACATGCTGCATGTGTAATAGGCTGGCCCTTGGTGTCAGTCAGGGAAAATCACACTCTCTGGGACCCCGGGGTGTTAATTCATGAATAGCCCCCTTCCTGTATTGCTGTTTGTTTCCCTTTGAAGCAGTGCCTCTGAGAGGCAGGAGCTGCCCTCCCCCGTCTGTGGGCTGTGAACTCTTGACATCTGATCACTTAACAGGGCATCGGCTATTTCACCGTGGTCACCTGAGCAGAAACTTCCAGCTGATGCACTCTTCTGTGATGTGGGAGCAGAGGATTGATGCTTGGGCTCAGGGGTTGCTGAGGTGGGCCACAAGGAATTAGCTGACCCTCCTCCTACAAATATATAGTCCTCTCTGCCTTTGCCCCAAAAGGGGATGGGGGTGGAGTTGCATTCCCTCCCCAGCTGCCAGAACGTCTAGCTTACAGGGATACTTTAATGACTGGGGGAAGGAGGTGAGGGCAGGCAACGGGGAATGGCTCTGCTGTATTATTCTGGGTTCCTGCTGCATGGCTTGTCTCAGGTGCTGCGCACAGCATCTCCAATTGGAGTGTTCCTTACATCCTCTGCTCAGGCATCAAAGAGGTGGCTAATGTGTGTAACCAGAGCCTGATGAAGCTGGTCATCCCTGAAGATGATGAAACAGATGAGGGCAAGCAATCCCTGAGCCTCCCGACGGAGCCCAAGGAGGAGTCCCTCTCCCAGCAGGAGGTGACCTCCAGCAGTGAGTCCCTTTTCATCTTGGCTTTGTCAGGACAGCACCCACATAGCTAGCATTCTGGTGCTTCACCTGCTCACCCCTGTGCTGCCTGTGTGGATAGGTTCCAGACAAGGCCTTGGAGAGAGACTGGGCAAAGCACCTGCAAGGTGCAACATGGAACGCGTTTATTAGATGTGAGAGTTGTGTGATGGGCAGTTTGGTCCATCAGAATCACTTAAGCTGACCCTTTTCCCTTTGGCTTCAGTTCTTTTGCTGCAGTCTGATCAGCTAAATGTGATATGAAATGTTGGGTTTTCCTTGCACTTCAAATCCTATTTCACAGCTGTGTCCTTAGTCAACAAATAGCCAGTCTGATCTGTCTTCCCGTTTGTACAGCACCCAGCATTGAGGGGATGTTGCTGAGTGTAGGCTGGGCCTGAGTGCTCCCATAATATTAAATCATAGAAAAGGTGGAGTGGTGTTGTGACATTCCCCAGGGTACAATCTGGACAGCTGGGTCCCCTCACTGGGGTTCCTCTTACACTGCTTCACTGTGAAAGCAACCGCTCCTGGCCTGCTCACACCCAGCCTCCAGCATGTAAATCTCTCCTAGCTATGCTGTGTGAGTGCCACAGCCAGCCACTGCTGAGTTACACTGCAGGGCAACATTACCCAACTCCGAGTCCCAGATTTCTCCCAGAAATGTGCATTTTGTACTGCCCAGCACTCTCCTGTCCAATACAAGCTCACAGAAAGTCTGTGATTTATTATTTGAAAATGATGTGCACAAATCTTGTTATCCCAAATGGAGTTGTCCAAACATACTGGTTTAGATAAAACAACAAAACACATTTATTAGCTACAGAAAGATAGATTTTAAGTGACTACAAGTCATCAGGCCTATAAGTCAGGATTGGTTACAAGGAAATAAAAGGCAATGCAATTAGCACCTAACTTAACAAGCTAAGTGAATACAAAGCAAAGGTCTCTCACCACAGTAGTCTTACTGGCTGAACCTCTTTTAGACAGGATCTCACCCCCAGTCCACTACTGCTTCCTTTGTTCTTCACCTATTGATGATGATGTGAGTAGAGAGCAAGGGAGAGATGATTTGGAGCATCTGTCCTCTCCTCTTATAGTCCTTTCTCTTCTGCAAGAATCATCTCTAGCTGATGTGTGGCCAGGAACCTTAAACTGCTTCTTTGTGAAAATGTAGATTTTTTTTTTCTTTCCCCCCAAACCCTCTCTGCTGCTGGAAGAGCGGTCACTGAATCAGGTGGTGGTCCATTTGAGCTAGTTGACACCTTGGCTAGCCTTCTGTCCCTGGGGAACTTGTTTGTTACTGCCCTCCAGAACATGTTGGAATATGTTTTTGGTAATATCACACAGTGGACTCTTAGATCTTTTACACAGTGTTGTCACACATCTTTTACCAGGACCAATAATGATCAGCAAATCACGAGTTTTCAAATGATATCTTACATAGTATGTTTTGTGCAGATGTAGCATAGTTTTGCAAAAGGGTTGAACATAGGGGTACAGACTGTCATGCTTGTAACATGGCATGCCTTTTCAATAAGTAATCTGTCCTCAGCATAGCCTTTGCTTAGTCTAAGGTCAAAGGGCTGCAGTGTGGTGGTTGTCTGTCGAAGCTATTGTTTGAGAAATTACATCATGGCAGTGAAATGACTTTTTTCCTTTTTCCTGGCTGTCGGTTACGTCCGTACATAGTTAGAATGGGGTCTAGGGAGACAGTTCTTGCCTTCCGCACAGTCCCTGTAAGCTTCTTTATCTGGGATTGATGAGAATTGTCATGACCTCACTCAAGTGCCAGTGCAACCCAAGTAGTGAATGTGCGTGTTCTTAAACTTTGCCACTTGCCAGCTACTGGAATATTTAAAGAGATTCTGTCATCAGGAAAATCACACTTCTATCTGGCATTATTTTGCCTTCAATATATGTAACACCCAAGGTCACTGTAATTGGCAGACTTTATTTCTCCCATTTTCTTTCTGTACTTGACAGCACTGTGTATTTGTAATGTGGTTAATGTGTAGGAGCCCAGTCATAGACCAGTGCTACATTTGTGCTAGGTGTTGTACAAACACAGAACTAAAGACAGTCCCTGCCCCAGAGACCATGCAGTCTAGTCAGTTTCAGGGCCCCCCCTTCAGCTGTTTGTGTGTGTCTTGCACAGCAGCCATGGAAAATAAACCATCTTTAGAGACAAGAAAAAGTTGTGGCAAAGCCATAAACTGCCAGGGGCTTCAAGAGCAGGTAGTGCCTGAAACTACTCTTACCTCTTCAGAAACTGGCTAGATCTCAAATCAGCAGTGTCCCTGTTCATCACGCTGCATGCTTCCTCCCCTCTGAGTGCGCCTGGCCTCTAGTCTCAGCAGCACCGAGCACAGGGAATGACTGAGTTTCATAGGCCTCTTGCATGTAGCACCTTTAATGTGAACGAGCCTGTTCCAAGCTCTGCTGAAGGTATTACCGGGGATGTTGGGTAGTAGCAGCGTTTGGCTGGGATCCGAGCCCGTCCCATTGATGTTAATATGCATGGGTTGCCGATACTGACAGCAGGCAGGCTGCTTGTTAGCAACTGGTTTTGGAAGAAAGGCCCTGGCCGCAGGCAGGTTTGAGGGGCTGCAGCTAGGGAAGGCAGCGCTGGGGCTGCGCGGAGGAGGGAGGCTGTGGGCAGGACAGCAACATGGGCAGGGGGGAAGCTGCAGCCCAGGTGTTGGGGTTTCCATGGGGAATGAGGTGCTGGGAGCCTGCAGAGCTGCATGGATACTTCTCTGGGCTGCACCCTGCGCTGGTACTGGGGCCACAGACCTGGCATGTCCCAGCACTTTCTCTGCTGGCTGCAGCCCTGCAAACCTGCCTTTCACTTAGTGCAATTCTTGGAGTACAGCAACTGTTTAGCTGGGAACCGAGAGGTCGCTAGAATCAGAATCCACAGTCTCCTGGTTTTACAGCTAGGGCCTGGGGGCTGCTCCACAGTCACGTAGTGGCAAGTTCTGGGACAGACCCCAGGGGCCTCTTGGTCACACGGTCTAACATGTGCCTAGTTGGCAGGGCCACACTCACAGCTGGCGGAGCCAGGTTGGAGTCAATGTCCATCTCCTGTATCCCAGCACATGTAACTTCTTCAGGGGTCTGACTGCTCCTGGGCATCAACTCAGACACATGCGGGAAGGGCAATTTTAATTTCTGAAGCATCAGTTCTACGCACAAGCTGGTTTCCTATCCCTCAATTACCTCTGATACCGGCATATGTAGCTTTTGTCACCTTCTAGGTGGTGTCCTGTGGCTCCTGCAGGTTATCAGGTGTTACGAGTGGCCTAAGCAGATTTGCTGTTCGTTTACTGCCTGGCTACTGTACTTTCCCTGGCTCCCCCCATGGAGTGCTGAGAGATCCTGGCTTGCGGAGGACTTCACTTTACTGGTAGTTCAGCCAACCACATCCTTGTCTGAGCTGAGCGCTTCTGCAAATGCCTGCAGGGAACTGAAATAAACCCCCTAAAATAAGGAGCAAGACCGTGCAATAAAGAGCTGAAGGTTCTCTTGCTTCCATGACGTGGTGCAAGGGTTAAGAAGTGCAAGGCCAGAATTACATGTTCCCATAGTGGGACTGTAACCAGATACCTTTTGACTTGCACCATGTGTGCGCTATGAACAAAACAGCTGGAGAAGCTGCTTTTCCCAGCTGGAGCATTGGTGGTTCAGTGGTAGAATTCTCGCCTGCCACGCGGGAGGCCCGGGTTCGATTCCCGGCCAATGCATGAGTATGGCCTTTTTTTTAATTAAAGTTACTGCCATGCTCCACCTGCATCCGCCGTCATAGCTGGTCTTCTCCCGAAGATTGATTAAAAACGATGAAATCTATAAAATCAGATTTCTCACACCCAGGGAGAGAAGCGTTCACATTATGTAATAAAAACCACAGGAATTGCAGTTGCTCTGATGTTGCTGTGTTCTCCCTAGATCACGCCTGACCCCGAAGGCAAACCTCTCCCACAGCCATTTAATGGCCCCACCCGTCTGTTCTGCTGCTGATGTAGCAGCTTCAGTGTATGTGACTAGAAGAACCTGACACGCAAGGATCCCTGCAATGATAGGCATGTCTGTGCTCTGGGGGCTGTGGAATTGTATCTGCAGCTGTACCACTGGCGCACTGTACCGCAGATGCTTCTTACGCTGACGGAAGGGGTAAACAAGCCTTCTCCCCAAGTGGCTGTAGCTAGGTTGTTGGAAGAATTCTTTGAGTGCTTGCTCATGTCCATTCCCAGTTAGGTGTGTGTGTGCCACATGCACCAGTGCTGGAAATTTTCCCCCTAGTGGTATCCATAGGGCCGGCTCTAGTTTCTCCTGCAGCAGCACCTGTATATAAGGTGCTGCCGGTCCCCATCCTTCTCAGTTCCTTTTTATCACCTGTGATGGTGCTTGAACGTTCCCTTGCTTTGTCAACCTAGTGGTTTACTCATTATCAAATGTATATAGTTAGTTCTTGAAGTTAAGTGTTAGTTATAGTTGTTTTTAGTTTGTTTTTGACCCAGGGATTGAGCATGCCCCTGTCCCCGGGTTTTAAACCCTGAGCTTCATGAAAGAAGCCTGTGCCACTGAGCGACCTGCACCAGAGCTGCTTTAAGTGTTTAGGGGAAGCTCACATGTTGGAGAAGTGTAAAATCTGTAAACGTTTCCGACCTTGGACTAAGAAGGATTGGGATATCAGACTTAAAGCCTTCCTAATGGAGTCGGTGCTCAGACCGGTGTTGGAAGTGAGGTCGGACTCAGTGCCAGGCACATCCCCCTTCTCCCTTCTGTGCCATCATCTTTCTGGTACTGATCAACATCTCCGGTGCTGCAGAAAAGGTCAAAGAAGGCCCCCACTGAACGGGGCGCTCGCTGGCACCAAAGGCAGTTAAGAAGGGCACAGGGGTTCAAGTGAGACCTGCGTCAGGCCACTCATCCCTGCAGGTCCTGAGGGGGCCACCGCCCATATGGGTATCAAGACCGGGCCCGGACCCACGCTGACTCCAGGGAGTGGCAAGGGCCCTTGGCACCTGACAGTGCCCACTATGCCTGAGATGTTTCAGGTGATGAAGGACCCCATGGCTATCCTGGTGCTGCCAATGCCCAGGGAAGGGAGGCCTCCGCATCAAGAGCTGGCTACCCTCTCGGCGGGGCTCATCAAAGGGGAAACCTGCACTAAGACCTCCACAGTGATTCCCATCTCCAAGGCGCCACCTCCAAGGTGCCAGGAGTCACTGGACGTACAACACCAGTCCCCGGAGCCGCACCATGAGAGGTCAGGCTCCAATCTTTGGTCTCTGGAAGCTCACCACCAATCCCTGGAGCCTCAGCACTGATCCATGGACTTCCAGCATGGATCTCCAAAGTCCTGCCCCTGCTCACCAAGTCCTTATAGGAAGCCAAAG
The DNA here is from genome assembly GCF_026122565.2 of Emydura macquarii macquarii. Classification (NCBI taxonomy): domain Eukaryota; kingdom Metazoa; phylum Chordata; order Testudines; family Chelidae; genus Emydura; species Emydura macquarii. Next base: position 428,721 of record NW_027132640.1, on the reverse strand, counting down.
GGCGAAACACAGTCACGGGACACCTGGAACTCAGGCACCCTGGTACCAGAGCACTGATGTGCCCAGTACAGCGCAGAGGGGCAATCAGCGTCAGCACCCCCAATGTTGCCTGGTGTGGTTCCTTGGATTCCGACGGAAAGGAAGTGACCCTTCTGAGAGGACAGTTTTCAAACCAGGTGGCCGGTTTCCCCATGATGCCACCAATAGGGGTATGGCCTCAAGGACAGTGGCCTGGACTGTGGTAGTTTTGGAAGTCGTTGGGATTCCCCCAGATGACGGTTCCACAAGCTCGTTCACTCGCAGGAGCCTTGGTGCCACAGTCCTAGGTAGCCCTGGACACGGCACCAGACTTGAATGTGGAGTCTGACCAAGAAAGGACACTCACAGACAGCCTGGCAGGGGCTACTCTGACCAGGGAAGAGTTACCTCCACAGTTACCGGCCTCCTTTTCCTCTCTGCCCATTAGGCAGTAGCAGGACCCTCCACCACTGCCCCATTAGATGACTCCAGAGCCCACCAAGATCTGCTTAAGCACTTGGCAACTAATCTGGGTCTCAAGGTGGAGGAACTCAAGGAGCCCGTGGATGAACTGTCAGGTGTCCTGGCAACAGCAGCTCCATCCAGGGTGGCTCTCCCGGTGCACGAGGGAGTAGTGAAGTTGGCCAGAGCACTATGGCAGACCCCTGCCTCCCTGCCCCCCATGTCTAAAGGAAGTATTACATGTCTGCCCACCAAAGGGTTTGAATACCTCTACACCCATCCCTCCCTGGGATCGTTGGTGGTCATGGCTGCCAATGAAAGGGACAGGCAAGGCCAGATGAGTTCCAGAACTTGATTTGTTTGTGCGCAAGGTTTATTCAACAACAGTCTGCAGTTGCAACAACCAATTGTATTCAACCAACAAGCGCTATTGGGAAGATACCATTTTAATATCTGGTAGTGATTGGACAAGTTCTCCGACTCCCTGCCACAAGCCTCCAGACAAGAGGTCGAGGTGATCCTGCAGGAAGGGAGGACAGTGGCTAGGGCCTCCCTTCAAGCAGCATCAGATGCAGCCAGTTCTGCGGCCAGGACTATGGCTTCAGCGATATCAATGAGAAGAGTGTCCTGGCTCCAGTTGTCTGGTCTTTCACTGGAAATCCAGCGATTCATTCAGGACCTTCTCTTTGATGACACAGCCCTGTTTGCTGACCAAACATACTCCAGGCTGTGTGGGCTGAAGAACTCAAGGGCTACACTGTGCTTTCTAGGCCTGTACACCCTGTCCTCCACCAGGAGGCATTTCAGACCTCAACAGCCGCAGAGGTTTGGAGGGCAACCTCAAATGGAGCCCTACAAAAGAAAGAATAGGGTTTACAAACAATGCCAAGGCCACCTTACTCCCTTCCTCTCGGCCTGGGCTACTATAGCATTGGACCACTGGGTATTAAACATAGTAGCTGCCGGATATACTCTTCAGTTCATTTTGTTCCCTCCTTCCCACCCCTCTCACGAGCAACTCCTCGTCCAGGAGCTGTAGGCTCTCTTGCAAGTGGATGCAGTCGAAGAGGTTCCTCAAGAACAGAGGGGGAGAGGCTTCTATTCATGCTACTTTCTGATTCCAAAGGTGAAAAGAGGCTTGAGACCTATCCTGGGCCTCCAAGACCTCAACAGATAAGAAGTTGAAGTTCCATATGTTCTCTAGCTGCTGTCATCCCCTCTTTGGATCCAGGCAACTGGTACGTTGTCCTTGACTTAAAAGATGCCTGTTTCCATCTTCCTGGGCCACAGAAGGTTCCTATGATTCATGGTGGGCAAGCAGCACCATCAGTTCACTGTGCTCCTCTTTGGCCTATCAACCGCAGCATGCGTGTTTACCAAGTGCATGGCGGCTGCGGTGGCCCATTTCAGACGCCATACAGGTCTTCCCTTACCTGGACAACTGGCTCATCAGGGGCTGGTCAAGGATGCAAGTCCAATGCAGTATCAAGATTGTCCCGGCCATCTGTCCAGAGGATAAAATTCATCGGGGTAGACCTAGACGCTACATGAGCCAGAGCATTCTTACTGTGAAGGCCAGGCTCCTGGCAATGTCAGACCTCATAGTCTGACTATTGGCCCGACCTCTCACTATGGTGAGGGTATGCCTCAGCCTACTGGGTTGCATAGCAGCCTGTACTTACATAGTCCGATATGTCAGACTGCACTTCAGACCTCTGCAAATGTGGCTGGTGACTGTGTATTACCCATCCAGACAGATTCTGGACATGATCCTCTCAGTCCCTCCACAGATACTTACCACTCTATCATGGTGAACGGAACCACATCACGTGCTGTCAGGAGTGCCTTTCGTGGCCCCGCAACCCACGCTGTCATTGGTTTCAGATGCCTTTGAGCTAGGGTGGTGAGCCCACTTCAATACACTCAAGACCAAAGGGCTCTAGACCAGGGATGAACTAGCATTCTACAGCAATGTCAGAAGTCGACTAGCCTGTGAGGTATTCCTACCTCAGCTCTCCAAGGTTGGTCAAGTACTCACAGATAACACAGCCTCTATGTACTATATCTACAGACTGGTGGGGCGGGGGGCAGATTTTTCAGCCCTTTGTTGGGAGGCATTGCATCTTGGAACTTCTGTGTGAGTCCCATCATTCAAAGCGGTGCACCTTCCCAGGGTCAAGAACACATTAGCGGATTGCCTCAGCAGATCCTTTTGTTCTCACCACGAGTGGTCACTCCACCTGGAGGTGGCCTTTCTCCTGCTGTGGTCAGGCAGTTTCATGTGTGCCTTCCCATCGTTGTCACTGATCCACAAGGTCCTCATAACAATCGAAAGACAGGGTACGGGTCAACCTGGTGGCTGTCCGCATTGGTTCAGGATGCTACTTGAGCTCTCAGGGGCCCTCCCTTGGACGCGCCCATCGTGGCTGCACCTTTTCTCCCAGGATCATGGTCGTCTGCTCCACTGTAGCCTCCCTGCACCTGATGGCTTAGCTATGGAGCATCCACGCCGGGAAGAGCAATCCTGCTCGGCTCAGCCCCAGAAGGTTCTGTTGGAAAGTAAAAAACCTTCCACCAGAGTGTTGTACCTAGCCAAGTGGAAGTGCTTCACCTGCTAGGCAGCTCATCACGATGTCTCTCCAATTAAATCACCACCTATCCAGTTGATCTTGGACTATTTGCTCCATCTAAAACCTGAAGGCTTGGCATTCACCTAGCGGCAATATCGGCTTTTTGTCGTCCTGTACAGGGCAGAACGGATATTTTCATGAGATGAAAACCAGATTCTTCAGAGACCTGTAAAGGCTCTTCCCACCACTGTGGGACCCGGTTCCCCAATGGGATCTAAACCTTGTCCTCTCCAGGCTCAATGGGCCTTCACGCACCTGTCCTGGAAGGTCACGTTCCTAGTAGGTATTATGTCAGCATGGCGGGTCTCAGAGATTGAGCCCCCTTACACACTCCTTTACAAAGATAAGGTCCAACTACGACCTCCCCCTGGCTCTCCTGTCAGGTCTGGCCAGGGTGGGGAAGGCTCTAGACTTGGGGCTAGTCTACACTTAAAACTTATAGTGGTACAGCTGTATGGGTATAGCTGTGCTGCTGTAAGAGCGCTTGTGTAGCCATATTATGTTGACCGGAGAGAACTCTCCCACCAACATAATAAAACCACCTAAATGAGCAGCGGTAGCTTTGTTGGCGGGAGAGCGTCTCCTGCTGACATAGCGCTGTGCACACGAGCTCTCATGCCGGCAAACTTTGTTGCTCAGGGTTTGTTTTTTTCCACACTCCTGAGTGACAAAAGTTTTGCTGGCATAACTGCTAGTGTAGACAAGGCCTTGAATCTGGATTTCATGATTTAACTAGTGTCTTGTAGCTTAAGGAATTGTATTACTGGGGATAGACTCCAGACAGCAGCTAGGTGCGTTTAGGAGGGGGTCTGGACTCTAAATCCAGAAGGGGTGTAAGGAGGAAAATATTTCTCCTTTTTCCAACAATTATTGAATGGTATAAAACCCAACACAGTTTCCAGTGATACATGCTGCATTCACAGTCCTGCAGCCTGAGGACTTGTTCACCCCAGACCAGCTACAGTATGAGCTTTCCCATCACGCCTGTTCCTTGATCCAGGTGGGACCATTTCTGGGTCTGAGAAAGTCAGTCTCCATGGCATTCAGGCTTGCCCTTGCCTGTCTATGGAGGGGCTAGTCAGTGCCAGATGGGGTGCAGGGTTTTGTGATGTGATACCTTGCCCCATTACTAATTGGACTGAAACCCATTATGTCCATTCTCAGATGCACCAGTCAGTCACTGGTTGATGAAATGACCCTTCCAGAGTGGGCGGGGCACAGATCAATCTGGTTCAGTTCCATGGGCTTCATTGTGGGCAAGGTTGGAATTTGTGCCTGTGATGTTAGGAAGCACGCTTGCACGCCTTGGTCATGCTGACTGGGCTCAGATTCTGCAAGGGCTATAGGAAGACGTAGGGTGGGCTGAGGTAGGGGAGTAACTTCTAAATGCTAGGTGGACTTGGAGAGCGATAACTCGGGCTTGTCCTAGTCAAAATATCCTCATGGCCCCCTTCCTCCAGTAGATGGCCCTGGGACCACAAGAGAGCGCCTGTTTAAAATAGACTCACGCACAATGTAAGGTGCCCACTGCCGCGAGGTGTGGCCCTGGGAGGGGAGCTCTCCTGAAGGACTGAGTGGCTGTCCGCATTGCACAGATCTACATGATACTGTGCTGTTCTCCAGCCCGGGGGATGAGAGTATCACTGTCTCAGCCTGCCCCATTGAAGGGGCCCCTGCGTTCATGCTAACCAGTGTCCTTTTGATCTTCATCTAGGCTGTCTGGATGTCTCCAGTGAGTCCAACCTCAGCAGCGCCAGCGTCTTCAATGTAACCAGGTAAAATAATGGTCATTGCTTGCAATGGCGTAGGTGGGGCGCAGGTCAGAGACCTCCTTTCCCTTCATGCTGGGGTGCGGAGAGGCTTTGCAGGGACCAGGGTGCAGGGCATTGAGGGCCATTGGCAGAGCTGTGGGGGTGGGCAGGACCCACAGAGCTGTGCTGTCAGAGAGAGCTCTGCATGGCTTGTCTGTGCAGGTCCTGGCTCTAGCCCACACCCGCTCCTTTGCTCTGACAGGCCCCAAACTCCTCCTCTGGGGCCAGCAAAACAAGGCCCTTTGCTGTCTGGGAACCTGGTGTGTCCAAGGATGGGTCGGGGGGTGGGGGGGCACTTGTGAGGCAGGAGCTCTCTGCAGGGGGTGAAGGAATCGGCACTTCACACACGCCCAGAGCAGAACCACGATCCCACCTGGCCCAGCCTTTCCTGCCCACCCAGCATGAGACTCTGACTCCCGAAAGGGGAGTCTGCAGGCCCAATTTGGGGAGATCTCCCGGAGGAGGGAGAGGAGGAGTGAGGACGAAGTAAGTTCAACCGGGGCCCTGCCTCCCTGCGTGGGAGTAGGGAAGCAAAGGAGACCCTGGGCCTGTTGCGAGTCTAGTTAGCTTAGCTCCATCCAGGAGGTCCCCCAGCAATGGCGCTGTTCTAGAAACGTAGCGAGTGAGTGGGAATCGCTGATGGATGTTTTGATGCTCTGCCCAGCTGAGGTGAAGTTACAGAAACTCTCCATGGGGGCCCATTTGGATGCATTAGCAGTCAGCTAGCTCCATGCTGGCCCACCTTGGCGATGCACAGCTTAAGGGAAGGCGCCGGATAAAACCTGAACAGTAGGTTGCAATACCCGCAGCTCACCACAGAGTGTCGCTGTTGCTCAGGCATTTATACACTATTGCAGAAGTTAGTCGCACAATCAAACTGCAACCCCATCGCCTCTGTTCAAAGCAGTGTCATGTGTTTACCTACCTCTGAACTCTCCCCCCCCTCCCCAACCAGTGGTTGGGCCTTCATGGTCCCAGGCCCTGATTCTGTAGACACTTACACGTGCTTCACTTTAAGCACAGCAACGGTCCTATAGAAGTCACTGGGGACTTGTCACCTGCTTAAAGTGAAGTATGTGTCAGTGTATGCAGAGTAGGGCCAGATCTTCTCCCCGCTGTATCAGACAGACCAGAAACTGACTAGCCATGGGCTGTAAGATGCCCAAAGTTAATGATAAAAGTATTTTCACTGTTGGCATCACAGCAGGACCCGAAGACCCCGACCAGTGTCGGAACCCCCTTGTGCCAGGTGCTGCACAAATGTGGTAAAAGACGGTCCCTGCTCTGCGGAGTTGACAACCTGAGTCGACAAAGGGGGTGGGCAGGATGGGAAAAGAAGCACAGTGAAGTTAAATTCAGGGTCAGCTTGCGGATTAGTATAAAAGGAACACAGTTTAGTGGCCTAGTCAGTGGATAGAGTCTGTGATCAGTAAAATCAGTGGACTTTACACTTAAGATATTAAATAGAATCCATTTAATGTCTTGTTGTCACTTCCAAGCCCACTCAAGTAGAGCATCCAGTGATACCTGACAAGCTGCAAAGCCGAGTTCTCAGGAGATTTTTTTAAATCTCTAGTGTGGGTGAAGTGTGTTGTGACGCTGACAATGACAATCCTCTGCCCACAGGGCAAGTACAGCATGGGTGGTGTTGGAGCATGTTTCCCCACACCCTGCCATTGCACCCCAGCCATGCTCGGGAGAGATGAATGTCCTGGGTGCTTCTCCAAAGGGAGAGTCAGTGTTGTGGCTGCTCTTCCACTGCAGATCTTTGTCCACTATGAAACTGACTGAGTCAGCTGCTGGATGTTAAGTGTTGGATTGGTCTGGGTTGGATACAAGCTGATGGCTGTGAGAGGAAAAGTTCCTTCCATACAGCCAGCCATCCAGTCACGCAAGTTGGCTAAGTGACACATTGGTGCTGATGGATCTACAACTTTAGCCCCTGGTACTGAAGTGCCTTGGGAAGGGTGCAGATCAGCTTAGGCAGATGGATGGGATGATCTAACTATTCTCCCCCATTCCTGACTTCTAGGATAGTGTAGCGGGATGTCGTCTTAAAGTACTATTCTGTTCTACCTAGGTTCTTGTCCCATCTTCATCCTCATGGTATCTGAGCCTTCCTCTGCAGCATGGGGCATGGGTCACTTGCTGGTGGATTCTCTGTACCTTGAAGTCTTAAACAATGATTTGAGGACTTCAGTAACTCAGTCATAGGCTAGGGGTCTATTGCAGGAGTGGATGGGTGAGATTCTGTGGCCTGTGTTGTGCAGGAGGTCAGACTAGAACTAGATGACAGTGGTCCTTTCTGACCTTCAAGTCTGACTGTGCACTGTCCAGGCATGCAGTAAGTGGTGGGGAGATTTCTGATGGCTCTGAGTTCCTGGGAGAGTCTGTTCCTGGGTCTCCCTCCTGTGCAGACGAGCTTTACCCTTATGATAGGAAGTGCTATTGTGCCAGGGGAACGCAGATGTTGACCATTCTTCATCCTGGAACTTTAGACGTTCTCTTAGATACCCAGGGCACTGAGCACCTTGAAGACGGATTGAAACCTTGAATGTCACTCTTCACTGGCTTCCCATGGAAGATAGAGAGTGGAGGACAGCTGTGATGTGCTCAGTAGCCTATGTTGCTGCGGGGAGATCCTGCAGCATTTCCAAAAGGCTGATGGCTTCAGGTCCATTTATGTACAAGTGCTGGGCAGTTTTGACATTTCAGTGAACACTTTGAAGTGTAAATTAGCTCTTACTCACCAGTGGGCTGGTCCTGGAGTGTGTCCCATCCCCCAGTGCACATCTGCCAAGGTGCATGACTTCTTTGCCTTCCTTGGGAGCATCAGGTATTACTTCTGGAGAATACCATCCCAGAATTGACGGGCTGATCTGCAATGGCAATTTCTATGTAAAATCCCACTTCTTGAGGTTAAAAGGGAAGCCAAGATTGCAGAGGCAGATCTACTTGGATTTCCCATGCTAGATATTTTCAACAACCTGAAGCTGGAGTGCGCTGTGTGCTATAGATGCACAAAAAAATCAAGGAAGGACATATTTACAAAGGGTGAGGAGGCCACTTCCTGGCATTTAATGACCAGCTGGGGAAACTGAGGCCATGAGGCAAAGCCAACTCAGAGGTAATCGTTGTTATAACCCTAATACAGTGGCTTCCCTCAGGCAGTTTCTTTTCTGGCATCTTGAGCTCTGTGCACTGCTGCTGCTGCCACCTTCTGGTTGCAGTGCTAGTCAGGCTGGTTTTGGTTTTTTAGCCTGTAATGGCAGGCCCAGTAACTCCCATTTTTGGTGACGTTAGACTCTGTCCATGAAACATTGAACTCTCTGTTCTGCCCCTTCCTCCACTCTGGGGGTGTCTAGCTCTTTGGCAGGGACCATCTACTATGGTGTGTGTACAGCACCTAGCCCATTGGGGCCCCGGTCCGCACCGGCAGCTCCTAGGCAATACGATAATACAGACAATAAATAGCCTTCTGTGCCAAGCAGGTAACATCTGCCCTTGGGGTTAAGGTTGCTTCAGAGAGATGGAGACAGGAACTGGAGTAATGGGGGAGGTGGATGTGTCTCAGCTGAGTGGAGATCAGAGAACTGGGTTTGCAGGGAGGCTTGTTTTGGAGTTATCCTCACCCTTTTTAGAGAGGTGACACCGGGCAGGTATTAGTGTTGGGTTTGACGGTCATTAGACCAGCTTCCCCATCCCGCATGAGCTCAGCTCTGCCCCAGAGCAGGAAACGTCCAGGGATGCAAGTTACAGGTGGCTGCAGATGTTTGTACACCAGTAACTCAGGTAACCACAGGCTCATACAGGAGGGATCAGTCCTGGCCAGTCACAGAGCACCAGTCGCTACAGCGGCAGATCTCCTCTATTCATCCAACACGGCCCTCACTTCCAGTGCTTCGCCATCCGTCTGCTGTGCAGCTCAGGGTCACTAGGCCTCCTAGTGGATAAAGCCGCCCGCAGCCACTTTGCAGGGAGTCTCAACTTGACTGCACGGGTTGCTGAAGGGAGTGATTTGCACTGCAGCACCCAGCACAGGTGTATGCAGACTGGGCTGTCTACCAACCTGGATCTTGTCCTGTCCCTCACTCGGACTGAGCGACAGAACCAATGTGGCCTGCCAGGAAGCACAGAGCTGGGCTCTGCTCACTCTTCATGCCAGCTCTGGTTTCGAGCCGTGACTTTCGCCCAGCAGAATGCAGGGCAGCATTGTAGCTAGCCGCATTTGAGGCAGCACCAGTCCATGCTGCCCGGTGCACCTGCTCACTCAGCCTGGCACTCGAGCTGGTGCAGGGCTGAAATCTGCCTCCAATCCTTGACACCCACCCTGCGCTCTCTGGTCCCTCCTGTCTGATACACAGGGAGAAGGAATCTGTGAACCCAGACTCCGACAGAGAGAGAACCGCTCCATACATCCCACTTCCGCTGGCCCTAGTATTCACTGTCTATGGCCTTTGTGGAAGGAAGATAAAAAAATAAATTCCCAACCCTTTCCCCGGGACTGGGGTGAACTCCCTCCAGGGGCAGATGGGTCTTGTCTAAAGCTGCTAGAGAGCCATGGAGGTGGGGTTAGAAACTGAATGGGTGGGGAGGAAAAAGGGACTGGAAGGTTGTGAGCTGTGTACAGAAAAGGAAGAGTGAAAAACATGAAGTACTCAGGGGAAGAAAAGAAGGGGAAAAGGTGATATAAGAGAAGGAAAGAGGCATTGAAATGAAAAAGCTCCATTGCAAGACAAAGCAAAGGAAACCTAGGAAGCTCCGTACACTATTGAATAGAGCTTAAATACTGCAGTGCGTGTTCCTGTCTATTGCACGCAGTTCCAGCTGAGGCAAGGGGCTGAGGAGACCCATTGCAGGAGAATTTTGAGAGACTCGGTATTGCCTGTGCTGGCTAACCCAGCCTGCACCCACGAGAGCACTGATGCTTGCAAGGTGCTTGTACTGGGAATACCAGGAGCTGCAATGGCAGAGACTCATCAGCCATCTGGGAGGAGCAGATAGTGGCCAGGCTGCTTTGAAGGCTGCTCTTAGAAAAACTGCTTTCAGAATGGCTTGAGATGGACTGAATCCATGCCAGCTATTTCCTTAAGCCCTTCTCGGGCTGTGTCTTTCCAGTTTTAGTGGAAGGCCCTTTCAGTGCTGCTGTGGCAAGGAGTATTGGGAGGTGAATTATGAGGTTTTACTACTCCTGAAGTCAGGAGCCACTTGGCTTTAAACAGGAAAGTGAAGCTCTGCTGACCGTAATGAGGCACAGCTCTTGCTGCCTGCTGCTGGGTGTAGGTGCCTCTCCCCCGGGAGACAAAGGGAGAGGAACAAAACATAGACTCCTGACTTGATATTGGTGTTTGTAGCAGTCCCATGCTTTACGGTCTGACCTTGGCTTCCACAACGCCCAGCTACAGCTGCTGAAAGCCGTAACTTTTTAGAAGTGGGCAATGGTGGGGAGGAAGCAGGTTAGAAAGGTTTCCTTCTACCCCTTTGGGGGGGTCATCAGGGTGGCAAGTTAGCCGATGAGCTCCGAACTGTGTGTATATACCAAAGACCCACATGGGGCTGGGGAGAGAGAATTGTGATTGCTTTCCTCAGAACAACTGAAGAGCAAAGACTGCAACTTGTTCAGGACGTTGCAGCTGCCATTTATGATGTCACACTTAGAATATCTTGAAATGAGCAGGTAAGCACTTTGCCCTGGCTATACTTCTCTAGAAATTAAACTTGCAGGTCCCCTACTAGAGGCTGCAAACAAGGAGGCAAAATCAAAGAAGCAACTGAAAAAACAGTGTCGGCATTAATTGAATATGGTGAGCAGAATATGAGAAACAACCCTCCATTGGCTACAAGCAACAGACGGGGGGGAAAGTGTTCCTACTTCACACCCCTGGTTCTGTGTCGGAGAAACTGCACAATATTGTGTCCAAGTTGCTAAAGACGCCATCCAAGAATGCAGAAAAAATGAGGTCTGCACATTTGACTTGTGGGTGTTGGGTGTGTTAACTTGTTGCGACAGAAAGTGATACCATCCTACAGCACATTGTGGATGTTCCAATCTCTTCCACAACAATCACAGCCTCATTATTGGGCCCTCCACTACAAAAGATGTGGACAAGTTGGAGAGAGTCCAGTGCAGGGCAACAAAAATGATTAGGGGGCTGGAGCACAAGACTTATGAGGAGAGGCTGAGGGAACTAGGCTTGTTTACTCTGCAAAAGAGGCAAATGAGGCGGGATTTGATAGCAGCCTTTCATTATCTGAAAGGATGGAGTTAGGCTGTTCTCAGTGGTGGCAGGTGGCAGAACAAGGAACAATGGTTTCAAGTTGCAGTGGGGGAGGTCTAGGTTAGATATAAGAAAAAAGTTTTTCACTAGGAGGGTGGTGAAGCACTGGAATGGGTTACCTAGGGAGGTGGTGGAATCTCCATCTTAAGAGGTCTTTAAGCTGAGGCTTGACAAAACCCTGGTTGAGATGATTTAACTGAGGTTAGTCCTGCTTTGAGCAGGGGGTTGGACTAAATACCTCCTGAGGTCCCTTCCAACTCTAATCTTCTATGATTCTATGAAAAAAGGATCCTGGGCCTGGGTGGAATCTCAGGAGGACCATCTCTATGTCCAGCTACCATAAGCATGCAGAAAGTTGCATTGAGCACCAGGAGGACTCTGGCAACAGAACATGTCTTATACAACCTTAGAAGCTACTAAGACACACAATCTACTGGCATGTTGAAGGACATTTGGGAAGGGTTTAGTAGATTGTGCTAATAGACTGAGACCCTACCTTCAGTCTTGGTGGAAATCAGGCTTGATTTAACAGAACTAGAGCCACATTTCAAAGAAACTGTGGAATCTTGCCATTACATAACAACATAACTGGCTCCAAAGGTGGTCAACTGAGCCCAGAACATGAAGGAGAGGTTGAGGTCTGGCTGCTGGAACATAATCCTGTGAGTTCCTTCCGACAGGCTCAAGTGCTAAGTGAAGACCCAGTTGTCCATCCCACGTCTATGACCAAAATGGCTGGAAATCAGTACAAGTAAAATAGCCTGAAACAGGACAGCTGAATTCAAGATCTGACTGTTCTCTGAGACCTGGCCTCCTTTCCAGCTAGCTTGGCATCAGTCAGTTGTGTTGTTAACCCATTCAGATTGGCTTAGCCAAAACTTCATAATGGGCCAGTTAGCATTGGGCAGGAAGGGCGTGCATTGCAATGACCAGAGCATGCCCCAGTTAATTTGACGGCAATGAAGCCTACTGGTAGCAGTGGGGTGGTGCTGCTTCCCACCCCATCCCTGCAGCACAAGCTCATTACCATTCCTCTGCTGACCTGGCAGGGGGAGAGCCCTGAGAAGTTGCGCCTAGTCACAGCTCTGCAGACTGGCTAGGTTTGGGCTACGAATGACCCCCCAGTGCTCCGTCTCTTACAAATCATATACAGTGTTTCTCTCAGGGGATCGGATTGCCGCCTTCTCCAGTCCATCCAGATGTTTCATTTACTGTGTGCTGCTCTGCCTGGGGGAGAGTGGAGCATTGTCATGTGGCAGCCAAAACATCACTCACTGCCCTTTGGGCATGAAGGCACTTGCTGTTTGTTATGGCAGCTCTGTTGACCCAAGTATAAAATCCCACTTCTGTTGTATAGCACTGTCAGGGCACAGGTGCTGAACTATGGGCAGCAGATGTTGGCGTTCGTGCCCCAAAGAGCATCCAGTCTAAAAGCAAGACAATGGGGCCAGTCCTGCGCCCAGTGGCATGGTGGAGCTGGTGAGCATACTTTGTGAGGCAGGTTCTTTCTGAATAAGGGGCTGAGATGATGAGCACAACTTGCTTGGAACTGTCTTCGGGGCACATAACTTAGGTTCATGGGGTCCCCTGTGGCGTGGGGCCCCAGGCAGTTGTCCTGCTTGCCACCCCCTAATGCCGATCCTGCGATTGGGACCCCCCCCCCGGGGATTGGGACCCCAAGGTTGAGAAACACAGGTCTAGATGAGTTGATGTACCCCCAGAAAACCCCTGTGTACCCCTGGTTGAGAACCACTGTCCTATGCACCTGTCATGCTATCTAGGAACCATCCTTCTAGTGTTAGATAGCTGGGCCTCTAGGTCATGGCAACAGGCGTATTTCCATCCTCTTTTCAGATGGTGATGGAGCAGTTAGCGCATCCCTGGGAAGTGAAGGGCACTTCCCAGCACATCTGCTCCCTAGTGTGAAATCCCTTGCTAGTGGTACATTTTTTTCTGTTAGCAGCAGATGCGCTAAAACTGCCAGCAAGCTGCGGCGGCAGGAACTAACCCCCCAGCCTGGTGCACTGTGGCTTTAAAAAATAAAAACCAGGAGGAGGAGAAGCTTTGGTTTTCTGCAGCCGTGTTCTTCCAACATGTTGCTCAGTCATCAAGGCCCTATGTACATAGTTCAGTGGGCCACATGAACTGCTCGGAGAACAGCGTCTTTCCAGCTACTAAGGAAGGTGTTCCTGGAATGGATGGGCATGCCCACTTCATACCATGTGTACAAGGTCCTGCACTGATGCAGTGTGGTAGCTGTATTGGGATTGGTCTGGAAGTCTTGGTTCTGTACTTGGCTGTGTGACTCTTGAGCTTTGTGCTTCTGCACTTCCCAGTCTTTGCCTTGTCTAGGGGGACTGTAAACTCTTTGGGCAGGATATCTCACTATGTGTATGTACGTTGCCCAGAACAAAGAGGCCCTGATCTTGGTGCTGTTAGTTATTACTGTAATACTAATATCCCCTTTTCTGGTTAGAACAAGGGGTATATTCCTATGCTCAGATGTTAGAAATTGCAGTAAACTACGATAGCCAAGAAAGCACGGGCAGACTAGAAGGCTAATGAGAGAGACAAGGCCACTCTCCTCTTAGTTACTGGCTCCAACTCTGTCCAGGTCAGCAGAGAGTGCGAGCTGCTCCCACCTTGCTAATGACGCCCTTCTCGGTCAGGGCAGAGCTTGCTGGCAGGGCATTGAGGACAAACCTGCCCTGAGGATATTTGCACCACTCCTCTTCTGTCTCAGGCCTGGCACATCTTGCCAGTGCTCAATTCACAAGAGAAAATGGACATTCTCTCTGTGGACACTGTACTAAGGTATGCCAGCACATTATCAGGCTCAGAGCTGCAGATCGAAATCCAGGATGATGGGCTAGATGAAAGCCATCGTATCCATCACCTGACCTGACCCAGATCTCGGTGCTGAGTGCCTGCGTCACACAAGTGGAGGGTTCTGTAGAAGCGATGCCATTGCTACTGTGACAAAGCTCCTGTTTCAGGCTTGCTGTCGCTTAAGGAAGAGAAGAGAAATGTGTGGCCATGCTGCAGAGCCTGTTACAGCTGCAGCAGCAGCATGTTGCTAAATCAAAGGATGTGGTGACTGGCCATCCAAACCATGCACCAGCACTGCTCCGTCCCTGAGGATGCAGACCTAAGACCGAGAGCAATGAAGGTGGGATATGGATGGCTAACAGTGAGGCCTGGCTTAGCCTCTGCAGAAGCTAAGTCTACTTGGCTGCATGTGGAGGCTGCTGCCCACATTAGAGATGATTTCATACCTCCAGGTGAGCTTTGCCTTTGGAATGGCAGGCTTTTCCTGGGCTGAGAAACAATCTTTCATTTTTACCAGCCTTCGCAAAGGGGCCAGTCTTGTTTATAGGCTCACTTTGTCAGTCTGCTGGGATAGACTATGAAAAACTTCACGTGAAGAGCTTCTGCCTTACCATGATCAATTACCCAACCCTGTTGTAGCAATTTAACAGGCTGGCATGTGCTGTAGCCAAAGCTTTGGAACTTGGATTTGTAAAGTTTAGGTTCTAAACCTAATGTGCATGCTTAAATACAGCAGCTGAGACTGTATTCGGAACCTAACATGAAGCTTTTTGGGGTCTGCCCCTTTTATGCTCGCATGACTTCTCCCTGGTGAGGGCTGTAACTGCAGGATCAGCTGGCCTTGGCTGTTGCCTCTGACGTCCACACTAATCTCTATCAGAAACCTGAAATTAAATGAAAAGGCACAAACATCTGTTACATGTTGTAGATCAGACCATTCATGTAGCTATTAGAGGGCCAGGATCTCCCGGGCTCACCCTTACACTGCATGGGCAGGGGAAAATCAAACCCTATTAAACAGCAATTCTACTTGAAAGTTATACAGAGAAATTTGCCCTTTAGGAATTCACATGAAATAAGCTGCAGAGAAACTTCAACCAAATTAGAAAGCTAGTCCCCATGAGTTCAGCGCACACGTGAATAATTCAGTCACTTAGAAATACTTTGTATGTCCTGGAGGCAAGAGCGCATCACCCTTTCTGGATCTTCAAAGCGTCTTCTTTTGGGCATCTGATTTCAGCCCTCTTGCCTTGAATGTAAAATTGGGTCCCAGTTATTACCTCTGCCTCGCCCCTGAGATCCAGCCAGTCCCAAGAGGAATAGCTAGAGGCGAGATTGCCCACATGGAACTCTTTGAGAGAATGCTGTGAAAGCTTTACTGCTGGGGGAGAAGGGGCCTGTGGACTGTGGCGGGAGGAGAATACAGATTCTGGGAACTCCTAGGGCTCCAGGTAGACTTTAGGGTCCTTTTTGGAAACTGGAGAGTCATTACATCCAAAGGATGATAAGGTTTATCTGACAAATGCCATTATTTAGGAGTCTTCTACCCACATTACAATGTAAGTTCTTTGGAGTCGTCATGTCCCAGCTGTTCAGTTAGCCCCTTTGGGCAGAGGTGGTTGTGCTGGGGTGGTCCATGGTGATGATGGAAATAGTTTTGGTAAACTTGAGTTGTGAATTCAGCCCAGGTTGGTAGTGACCGAAAACCATTGTGTCTCTGACTGATCACTGGTGGCTTTTGGGAAAAGAGCTGGAGCTCTGTCCACTCTCTCTAGTGGGCAGGTGTCCCCATTGCAGACCCCACTACCACACAGGACGCCAGCTGGACCTCTTGTTGGGAGTTGTGGCAGGAAGGTTAATGGAGGTCAAGTGCTCTTACTCATTCAGGTGGCCCTTTTGCGACTGGTCTTGCTTCCAAATAAGACAGACCTGAGACTGGAACCCATGTCTCTTAGCTCCACAGTGAGCACATAACTCGTCCGGCTGCAGTGCCGCCAGCTCAGGCTTTCCTAGTGAGGGACAGGGCTAACGGAGGGGCTAGGATTTCAGGCACACTGTATCCCCAGGATCACAGGAACTAGGAAGGGCAGCTTGTTGAGGGGCTGGGCAAGTCTGTGCTCTTCTGGCCTGTGGAATCGCACTGCTCAGGTTTTTACTTCGTGCCCAGGGTAGAAAGACACAATTTCAAGGCAGCGGAGGTGCGAATACTGCACAGAAGAGCCCTAGGGAAGAGGGGCCCTTCAGCTAGAGGAATCTGAGGAGCGAGACGATAAACCCAATACTAAAGTTACTCTGGCCGGCTGATTTCAATGGTATAACCCATGTTTTACACAGGCTCTGCTTGTTCCATTCCCTCCCCCCACCCATACACACATCCACTAACTCAGCAGTGCTCTGGACTGTGTGAAATTGCTCCTTGGCTCTTGTGTAGCTCTGAGAGACAGCAAGTGTAGGCAGCC
This sequence comes from Emydura macquarii macquarii, assembly GCF_026122565.2. Classification (NCBI taxonomy): domain Eukaryota; kingdom Metazoa; phylum Chordata; order Testudines; family Chelidae; genus Emydura; species Emydura macquarii. The sequence continues at coordinate 412,234 of NW_027132640.1, read as the reverse complement.
GGGATCACCTGCCAGTGCCATGGAGTAGGCCTGGATGCCTGGAATTGAGGGGGCTGGGATGGCAGTGCGGGGACACATGTCCACACGTATGGAATACCATCTTTGTTTTTGGTTCTCTGTGCAGCACGGACCGGATCCCAGTGACCCTTAACCTCGATGGAATAGTGCAGGTGTTGGACTGCCACCTTCACGACACAGCCATTGGGATGATGACCAGAATCGCAGTCTTGAAATGGCTCTATCACTTGTACATCAAGACTCCCCGGAAGGTAAGTCTGTGGCTTGCCAAACCATTGGTGCAATAGCCTCTTGTCTCTGCAGAACTGGGCTGGAGCTGGTTAGTCCGAGCCTCATTGTCACTGAACACTTGTGTCTGTGTCATGAAACCAGTCCTGGCTCAGTACATCAGTGGCGCTCTGTGATCAGGAGTGGCCTGGGACTGGCACTCTATGGAGCACTGCAAGCAGGGGTGAGGTGCATTGGCAGAGCAGGATGGCGGAGCCCCTGGCTGCAGTAGCAAGGAGCTGCTGCAGGAATGTGGAAGCATAGCTAGAAGAATGGGGATGCTGCAATTCAGCCTTGAGGTGCATTGGCAGACTGGGATGAGCCCCATGACTGGAGTCAGTGGGGTGTTGTAGCTGGCAGAGCTGTCCAGGACGAGGGCTGCATACTTGTCTGTAGATAGTCTTCGTTCTCAACACTGTGTAACTCGAGACTTAACATCAGTCAGAGCAGGAAGGCCTCTTCTAAAAGTGTGGATAGCCCACCAGGGCTGCACTGTGTTGGAAGGCAGATCTAGCTGCCGAAAATCATCCGTACCCCGGCCTTCATCAAAATGAGCCCTTCTGACATTAGGGAACTTAGTAGCATGGGTGGGCAAACAGCACTTCATGGGGTGGGAGGTTAAAAACCAAACCGAGCCTTTGGCTTGTTTCTGAACCAAACGCTGAGCTTTGGGTTAGCTCAGAAGTTTCCTGTTCTGCTGCCAGTTGTCACACCCTCCCTAGCTCTTCAGGCCCCCAGTGTCCCTTTCCACCACCTTCACTGAGAGGAGATGGCTGCTCAGACCTCCCAAAATAACCCCTGTAGATCTCTTGTGGGGACTGGACCGGTAGTGAGATCCCCCTGAAAACTCTCTCCTGCCTGGCGTCCCTGGGGTAGACATGGGCTGGCTCCTACCTTAAAGCTGGGCGTGTATCTGGGGCTCTTCCGTCAGGGCTGACAGCCCTTTGACTCTTGTTGGACATTGGCTCGGACTTTGCAGCCAGGCCAGCCTGCTGGGCACCCTCCTGGGCCCCAGGGACCCTTCAGGTTAGAGGGGTGGGAAGAAAAGCTAAATGCCAGTAGGTTTGGAGAAGCATCTAGGAGGCCCATTTTGATCAGTCATTCCTGGCTCGCTGTAGCTAAGCTGAGTGCTTGTTACATGGACTGTGGATGAAGTTAAGCTTTTGTCGTGGTGGGTGTGCAAATCACCTGATGTCTCTCTCCTGAATGGCTTGGCCTGCAGCTAAAACACATCTGAGGTCTGAGCCATGGGTGGCTGGAGCATGTCGGCTCTTGGCAAGGCTTTCAAGAACCCTCTGGAGGAGGGAAGGGGCTTGGCCTTTCTAGATTGTGAGGCGTTCCCAGAGAATGTGGAGGGGAAGCCAATCCCTTTTCCTTCTGTGGGTACTGTGTAACCACTCCCCAAACCATCCTTGTGGGACATGTCATACATTCCCTTGTGGGAGCAGCTGCCATCATTCTCCTCAGGTCTCGTTGACCATGTGCCTAATCTGACAGGAGGTGGCATCTGAAGCGATGCAGTAGTGGCAGCAGCTCCTCATAGAAAAATTCACCCCAAAACTACCCCCGGTTTAAGTAAGAAACCCTTCCATTGTAAGTCTTTTCTGGCCTTTTCTCTCTCGAAGGGTCGCAAAGTGGCACTGTGTCCCACAGTAGAAATCTGCCTTCTAATTACATAGGGATGTAATCAGCTCAGCAGACAAGCAACCATGTGTCCTTCTGGAATTGTACTTATGTGCCTATTAAGTTTGCTACTGATACTTTCAGCGAAGCCATCTGTTCCGTTACCCATTTCAGAGAGCTAGCTGGCTGGGAGGGAGGGGAATTTTCTAAGTAAAAATTAAAAATGCCTGCCAAGCTGCACTAGCCTATTGCACTGGTGAGGATGGCTCCTGGTGCACGGAGGGGAGGGTGGCAGGGAATATTCCAGGCTCTGTGTCACTGAGGCTGTCTTTCTGATTTCAGATGTTCCGGCATACAGACAGCCTCTTTCCCATTTTGCTACGGACGTTATCTGATGAGTCAGATGAGGTAAGTATTGCAGCTCATATAGAAACCCCCTCTGCTGTGCTTGCCAGCTGTCATACTCTCAACTTAGCCTCAGGTTAGTCTGGACCAGCAGCAGGTTGGAACGCCCCACTCCACTGTATCAGCTCTTCTCTGGCTCTGTCCTTGCAGCTACAGAGAGTTCCCTGCACATGACCCAATCCAGGGCTGTCTCACTGAGTCCACAGAAAAACGGGGGGCTGTAATTTCACTGACTCCTGCAGTCCAACCTGGAAAGAGCCTGTGACTCTAAGGTGTGACCTTCCTCGTTCTCCATGGGCTGGTGAACTCAAGCCTAGTGACAGCGTTAAAGGCCAGCGTGATCTGTTGTTACTGAGTGGCGATCGTGGGTGGGCTGGAGTACCACTGCTGTCTCCCACGCTGACCTACGTTTGCACCCTCCCCACCCAGGCCTCATGCCTCCCCCTCCCCTGTGCAGGGCAGGAGGAGTCCCAGCGCCACCCCCCAGATGCTGTGGGGACGGGGGATCTGTACCTGCAAGGAAGGGCACACAAGGCTTGGGGGGGCACAAATGCAGGCTTGGCTCTGCTGCCCCCCCACATTTACTCACCCTGTCGCATGGCACCCACCTCTCCTGCTGCAGCCTGGCGCTGGCTTGGACAGGGCAGCCTCACCCCCTGGCCTGTGGAGGGGGGCTGAGCTGACCCTTCACGATATGTGGGGGGAGGCGTTGAAGGGTGCCCCTCAGAACCTCCTGTGCCCATCATGAAGGGCCAGCCTGCCACTTACCCACTGCTCCAGCCCAGTGCCGGCTCGGACGGGGCAGCTCCTGTTGCCCCAGCCCTTCACAATGTGTGGGGGGAGGGGCATTGAGGGGTGCCCCTCAGAGCCTCCTGTGTGTGGTGAAGGGCCAGCCCGGCACACCCTCGCAGGCCGGTGCCTGTGGGCCTGGCCCCCCATCCTGTCTCCCCCCTCAGTATGCCACTGACCAGTCCACCCAGCCCAAGGCCAGCCTGGTTCACAGTTGGTTACTTGCTTGACTCAGTTTGGTTTCCACATTGAGCCTTTGTCTTCACTGCCCAGAAACACATTACAGGATAACTCACGTTAACTAGCCCACTGCAATGTCCTAGTGGAGGGTAGGCCCCTGCACCTTTTACCCCAAGCTAGCTAGGCTAGAGCAACCCTATGCCTTCTTGCCTGTGGCTGACCTAGCCACCTTGCAGGAAAATGAAAGTCCCTTCTCTGCACCAAGCTTCCCCAGCAGGAGGGCTGATGTGTGTTATCCCATGGTAAAACACGCCTTGTCATGGCAATGCGGCTGTAGCTTGCATGCCATACCTGGATCTCCGTGCCGACAGGATTACATCCATCTTTGTAAATCAGACTGATGTAAATTTCATTTCTTCCAGTGTCTTTTAACTCCAAAATCTGGGCTGGTCTATACCGCCACCTGCAGTCGATGGGAGATAGGCAAACTGTTATGTAGTTTGCATCTCTCCCCTTGATGTGACACACCGCAGCATCTCCACTGCACTGCATCAATGGGAGGCACCCTCCCGTCTACACAGCCTTACTCCTTTCGGGGAGGTGGACCAATGGGGACCAGAGAGCCCATCTCTCATTGACTGAACAGGTCTGCAAGACCCGCTTAGTGGATCCCGCTGCATCGATCGCCACGGAGCCCAGGGTGTAGACATACTCCCAGACACTACCTGGTCGTTTGTGCCTGAGGGGGATCCTGGGAGCCTGGCTGGTGTGCTGCCGGCAGTGTGAGAAAGGCTGTGCTGCCTGCAGCACAGCCTATGTTGGCTTGGTGTGCTGAGGCTTTGCCCTGAGGGGGCTTTGCCCTGCCTTGTCATGTGGATGGCAGGTGTCTCGACTTAACATGTTGCTGCTTAATGGATGAGGCTCTAGGCTTAGAGCTGTGCAATGCAGACAGCTGAACCAATATACTGGAGTAACCTGTTGTTGCCAGAAGAATAAAACAGCTGGCAGTGCTGTCTGCAGTGGTGAGAGTTGGGGACTACGTGTTGCAGTCCTGGGTTCTGTTCCTGACTCTGGGACATCAGGAGAGATGCTTCGCTTCACATCACTGCCCCTCTTCCCTGTAAAATCTGGATATTTACCTGAGATGGGGGAGGGCTTGAATTTTAACACTTGTGATCTTCAGACAAATGTTTTGTTCTTGTCTGCCAGTGATTCTTCTCAAGCTGCTTGTGCTGCAGAGTTGCTGACTGCACCCTGTAATGTGTGTGTGAAGTCTCTTCTGCCTGGCATTTGCTGGGTCTCTTTGGTGATTGCTGGGGAAAGACAGCGTTCGCCTGAAGTTTGTCAGCAGGCGTGTCTCTGCCATGAGCAAAATAGGTGTCAGTATCTTAAAAGCAACATGCACGCACCAGTCTTTATTCCCTGCCTTGGGCCCAGCAGTTTGGCCCTCCCCATCACTTCCTGGTGCTTGGCTTGGCTTTCTGGAGGCGCTTTGCTTCCCGTCTAACAAGATGCTCCCATTCCTGAGAGCGCCTTGGCTTTTTCTTATCTAATCTCCATTTCCTCTTCCTTCTCTTTTCTCTGCATCAGTGTTTCTCAACCTTTTAAGTAGCAAGTACCCACTAACTTCTGAAAATATTAAGTACCCCAACACTCATTTTTCTGTGGGGTTTTATATTTACAGACTAATGTGAGCCATATGTTGGAAGAAGAGCTGAGTATATAAGGCCGTGATATGACAGATGTCAGATCTAGTGTGGGTAGGGTTACCGCCTTTACCCCAGGGGTGCACAACTCAAGTATGTACCTGGGCTAGAGGTGGTGATGATGGCCAAAACTAGGAGGCTTTGAGCGGCATGCCAATGCTGGGGAATATAAAGCGCTGCGCCAAATTTTTTGCCGTAGATTTGAGAGGAGGAAGGGGTGAGAGAGAGAGAGAGACAGGAAAAGAGGGTAACTGGTGAAATCTGGGGCTGTCATAGTTGTCAATTTCACTGCTCAGTTAGAGCAGTGAAATTGACAAGTTTTCTGGGCACTGGGCTTTGAGCCAGGGAGGGGGGGCTGCTACCTGTGCAAATTGTAGGTGGCTGCCATCTGGCTGCCAGCCCGGGAGGTGGGTGACTGCTACCCAATCCGAGCTGGGCAGAGGAGGCTTCCATGCCGGCTGGGACACAGGGATGTGGGCAGGCGGCTGCTGCCTGTCTTCAATCCGGGGCGCGGGAGACTGTCCCTCGGCTCGGAGCTGGGATGTGGGTGGCTGCCACCCAGCTGCATGCCCAGCTCACAAGATGCAGGAGGCTGCCACCGGGCTCCCACCTGGGAGCTGTGAGCGGGCGGGAAGCGGGGGGCTGCTGCCGCCCAGCTTCCCCAGAAGTCTGTTCTCCGCTCCTAAGGTTCACCTTTTCTTACCCCCCTCCCCCCACTACTTCAACTAGCTCATCAAACACTTTCTGCATTAGACATTGGCAGATCTGGCATCTAACCCTCGGCATGCAGTTAACTGGTAGCGCTTCTAACACAGCTAACTAGCATCCAAAGCTGGAAGTGCAAATGGTGTTAAATGCCTAATGCACATAGCCCTGCTAGCGGTCTTTGATAGACTCATGGGCCTGACTTTCCCAGTGGACTAAAAATCATGCAGTGTTGGATTTGGATTGCATGCCTAGGAAGGCACTGTCCTGCTGCCTGGAATAAATCCTTAGTCAAGGGGACTATTAAGCGTGGGGGGGAAATGATTAATATTAAGAGAATGATTTGTACTTGCAAATACAAGTGACTGCATGGCCGTATTCCATACCCTGATGCTTATGATGCAAGCATTTCCAAAGCATCCCATCTGCAAGTGCAATGCTTTAGAAAGCCCACAGCTTGCTGACAGACTCTGGTTTGGCTGGAAATTGTAATGAGTCATGTTACAATTACATTTCTTTTTACTGTTTTAAAAAAGCAATGCAGAAAGGACCCTGGTGATGCATTTCCTCCATGTGACAATTTTCCATGAGGAAATTTTCCATGAGGAAATTTTAAGATGATTTATTTAATCCAGCCAATTTATGTAAATCTATTTTACTTACTAAATCCATAGAAGATTCAGTCCATTAAATAATGCTGCTCTGCCAGCTCCTAACCTGCTCTGCTCACTTCCTTCTGCAGAGGAAATGTGAATACCTGAAATAGCAGTTTTAGGAAAGGCTTTTTCAGTGTTGGAGAGAGGGATGAGATTGCTAATGTGAATGTGCAGGGTGACTGGAGATGAGGGATTAGGATTCAGTTTCTGACACTGCCACAGGTGACACTCTAGAGGCTTGGGATAGCTTTTCTTTAGGTTCTCTCCCTGCTTTAGACAATTTCACAGCAGCCATTTGTGAGCTATGACTTGTCTGTAGGGTGTGGGTAAATCTGTAGCAGACACACAGTGCCTTTGCAGGCTGGTGTTGAGTTTCTAAGTACACAGGCATCGCAACGATAATTTTCACATCTCCGGTGTGTTGTAAGGCCATTGGGGCTGGAATCAGTCACCTTTTGTTTCTAAGGCTCCACGCATCCTGTGATGCAGCATAAATTACATGTTCCCGCCTTGTACTGGCTAGCAGCATCAGTATTCTTCCTGTTTCCCCATGCTTCCTTGGGGGAGCTGGTCTTGCTGTGCTGCAGTGTGACATATTGGAGTGCAGTGTTCCCTGCGGTGGACCCTCCACTGGGGGGTGCTTGCCCCATCGAAGAGGAAGCAGCAGTGCTAGCCACTGACCCTCCAGAGCAGTTTGTTAGTTAGATGTTGTCCTGCTAGCACACCCTCAAACTGACTTGGAATGATCATCCCACCCATGCTGGAGCGGAAGGGAAGTCTGGCTTCTGAGGATCAGTAGGTTTGTGGTAGTGTGTTGATGCTAGCCTGAAACACTACCTGTAGCAAGGTGTCCTGCAGTATTTAATGTCTTACTGTTGCAGCCCGGTCCCCCTGAGCTGCTTCTGAATCCTTCACTGCATTGTTCCCAAGCGAGCTGCCCTAGAGCAAGGAAAGAAATGTGCTTGAGACAGTGAGGTTGGAGTTGTTTTTGTATGTTGTTCTCTTCCTCCCCCCTCCCCCCCCCCAACAAGTTTGGCTTACAAACAGGATTTGCCAGACCAGGTGTTTCCCACAGAACAGAGGCCAGTATCTGATGATGCACCTTAGCTTGTTGACTCTTCTTTGCGTCTCAGCTCTTCGTTCCCTGTCCCTATCCTTACCCAGCTCTCAGAATCTTGCTGAAAACAGTCAGTAGATCAGACCCAGCCAGTTAGTATTCAGAGATCGTGCAGCACGCACTTTAACGCAGCAGGGTCACTTGGAATGAATTTGGAACAGGCAATTCCCTTTCTGGAACTCCAGAGCAGCAAGTGCAGTAGGAAGCTGGGAAAAACCCTGATCTAAAACCTTGCACAATTTTTAATGTTGCAGGTGTCACTAGATCAACACAAACTCTCAATGCTTTCCTTTGCATTTCTGCTGCTGTTCACGCTGAGGTTTATTAAATGGATCAAATTTGGTCAGATAGTATCTCTAAATGATCCCAAGTCTTACATATAGTAAAATCCAGCTTTTATGGAACCCGAGACTGATGGATGTATTTCTATAAGACTTCTTACATTTCCAGTGGAAATAGATCTTTAAACATACCCATTTTCTTGCAGCATTATGCTAAGGCATGAGAACCTGACAGTGAAATGCTATAAATAGTGAAACAGTTGAGTTTTGTGGTCAAGCTGAGGAACACAAAAAACAAATGGTATAAATCAGAGAAAATGTACACTTGATCTTTATAATGCTTCAGTTTAAATACGCTATTGATTTCCTTAACTGTGTGTTGACAGCCTGTTCTTCCAAAATGATTAAAGCTTTTAAACCCACGTCGTGATACCACTTTCTAATTCACCTGAACAATTAATTGAGCACCCGACGCTGCCTGTGCTATATCTTTTCACTTAAAAGCTTCTTTTGGAAAACCTCACAGGGGTTAAAGTTACATTCCTGGCTCAAGAATCTAAATACTCTCCCTCCTTCCCCCCAGATGGGTTTTAAATGACCTGTTCAGGTGAATGTGGCAGACTTAAAGTGCAGGGATAGTATGACAAACAATTCTGTAATAATGGCATTGCTGAGTTCCTTGTTTCTCTCAGTGGCTCCACATCAGATATACTTGTAAAGTGAGCCAATGATTCTTCTCCCTTCCTTCCCCCCTTAACTAAAAGCATTGCACCATCACTATAGGGTGGTAGTCTTGCTGGAACATGTTCTTTCTGCCTAGTGCATCATCACTTGCAAAGAAGGTTCTGAAATCTGGAACTTGGAAGGTCTTGGATGAAATCTGGAACTTGGGCTGGTCTACACTACAGAGTTTGTTGATAAAAGTCAGCTTTTGTCAACAAAACAGCGGATGTGTACACACTGAAATGGAACTCCCCTGCTATACTGACATAGTAAAACCAGTTCAATGAGAGGTGTAGGGCTTATGTTGGTGTAGTTAGGGCTGATGCAGTGTCAGTGTACACACTGTTCCTTACATCAGCTGTTTGCTGTCATTCTGGTCAATTTCACAATTCTGCTGAAGCTGTACAATTGACAAGAAAGCTGGGCAGCTAGAGCCCAGCTGCCCCCTCTCCCCTGGTGGCTGAACCCTGCCTCCAGCAAGGAGTTGTGGGGCAGCCCAGCTCCTGGCAGGGAGCTGCCAGCAGAGCTGGGATACTGGGCTCTCAACTCCTCACACTGCCCCTCTTAGGTTGGTGGAAGTGCTTCTGGTGAGGATGTAGTGTGGACATCAGCCACCACAGTAATTAATGCAGTGGCTGTAAGTCGACCTAACGTAGGTTGGCTTATCTTTGTAGTGTAGACAAAGCCTTAGTGTCTGTTCAGTATGAGAGTCTGGCTAGAATCCAGCCCCTGTAGCTGTCCTGAAAGGAGTAAAAGAGTGCCTTTGTTCACACAGTGATTGACTCTGGCCCTGAATTCACAGGGAGAAGATATGAACGAGAGGTGCGGTCTTTACAAAGTCTCCTTAACCAGACATTGCACAGCTTCCTTTTGAAGTCTTTTTGCTTCTAATAGCTTACCCTTCTCAGAGAGGATCTGAGACTGAGTGGAGATAAAAATTTGTGTTCTGTCAGATTCCTTCTATGGCCTTGGGTAAGTCAACCTAACTCCGATTCCGCAGCTGTAAAATGGGTATGAAACCCACCTCGCTGGGTTGCTTTGAGACTAATGCTTAGATCACTTGGAACATGACAATTACTCTGTTCTTTTTAAGTTCATCAGCCTAATGCAAGCCAAAAATTGAGTAGGCATGAGAACTGAGGGAGAAACGAGTGAGTGATCCCAGTGTGACATGAGGACTAACTTGCTCCAGTTCTCTTCCAATGAGGAGCAAGGAGAAGATAGCGGTGTCTCAGGCAATACCTACCTTTTGGGTCAGTGAAGCCTGCTGTTAATTGAAGCACCAGGTCAGATTGGATTGTTACATCCGTACTGAATGGCTCCCTCAGAAATCCCTCCAGTGTGGGCATAAGTTTCCAAAGAATATCCATTCCTTCATGTGAAACAACCAGATTTTCCAAAGGGGAGATGGGCGTTAGAGGCTCAAGAGGAGAACACGTTTACTTCTGCTGAGACAGTTGGTAGTTCGTGATTTCCGTATGTGGTGTGATTGGTTCACATCTGGGGAGGAAAAAAATAAACCTGAGGACGTGTCATGTGCCTTTCACCCAGTCGTGAAAAGGGTGGCGGCTTTGTTGCATTCAATATTTTGTGTCATTCAGGCTGCCAGTGTTAAGCCTGGCGGGGAGGGGAATCCCACGAGTGATGGAGAATTCTCGTAAGATCCTAGATTTTGCTAAAGTTTTTGGCACCTCTGTTTCCCCTGCCCATACTCACCCTAACCCTGTCCCCGCTCCTCTGTGCCGCTGACCTCCCCAGCACTGCAAACCTCTGTGCACTGCTTGTCCTCTGCAATGGGCTGGGGCACTAAAGGCCAGAGAACTTCTCCCAGTGCAGCTGGATTCCAAGTTCACTGACACTAAAGAAAAGCTTTGGCCAACGTGAATAGCTCTTTGTTCAGGTTGGTTTTCAGTTTTGCTCTGTTGGTTTTAGGCTCATTGTGCTGCAGCTCCAAGCTTTCAACGTGCCAAGGCCGAAATATGGGACCCCATGCGAAGCAAAGAGCATAAAATAAAGGAGGCACCAAAACGAGAGTACAGGGAACTTAACATGACCTGAAACTCACTTCCTTACTCCTTTATTCTAGCCTCATGCCTTGGATTCAACTTTATTTCGTACATGGCGCTCAAGTGCAATAGGTGCTTCACAAGCAAACTTGCCAAGCACAGTGCCTGCCCTAAAGAGCTTAAATCTGTGGGGTGGAGTGGGGATGTCAATGGGCAGCAATAGCATGTGACTGGTCAGTGAAGCTAGCATGTGGGGCTTGTTAATTTCCCACGTGTACATTATTAAGTGTGATAACGCCTTGTCTGTGTGAGAGGGAGATCATCTTAGGTCCTGCTGGTGTGAGATGGCACAGCTGATACAGGTCTGTGATCTGCTTATGGCTCCGGTCAGCTCATGTACAGTATCTTCCTACAGTTCAGGGGCTGAAAGGTGACAGCTCGGCCTTCTAAACTGAACTGTATGGGGTTCCAGCAGCAAGGCGAGCAATGGACATGTGATTGAATTTTCCCTGATGCGTGTATGTGTATCAGTGTGGTGCTAATTGTGTTTAGTGGCAAAGCTTCCCTGGGGATATTGTACTCAGCAGGAACTGAATTTGGGAAGCTATTTATTGGCTTTCATGGGGGCAGTCCAGCTTTGCTTTTTTGGGTGTGTGGATGCAAAGAAATGCATTAACTCAAATTTAAGTTGGATCAGAGAAAATATTTGCAGTCCAGTTTGGCACGCCTGCAAGCAGCACTTCTGTATGGGATTCCTGCTGGATGCTGTTGTGGGGCTGGCCTTTTTCCAATACCCTGGCTTCGCTGAGAGACTGAAGGCAAAGCAAGGGCACTGGCAGGAAAATGGTGCGGGAACCTATAGTGATAACACAGGAGTGGCCAGGTGGGAGACATGACCAGGAAGCTGCCAGCTGGCACAAGCCCTCTGTGCCTGTCAGGTTGCAGTTATTTGAACAATAAGGCAGCCAGGCATTCCTGCGCGCACCCCACCCCAGAGCACCTATGCACTCTGTATAAAACTCTGGGGATTTTATGTGATATAACCAAGCCTGTGACATGGGAGATTTCAGGCAGGTACCTGTCACTCTTACAGCTGAGATCATTGCATGTCTTAAAATGTCATTTGCTGAGCTGCTGCAGCCTGGAGGGCTGAAAATGGTGATATTGGCAACCCCTTTGCTGTCACTTACCTAGTCGTGGTGTCCCTGTGTTTTGGAGACAAGGCGGGGTCCGCTGGTTAAAGTGCAGTGTTAGGACTCTGGCAACCCAATGTTCTATTCCTGGCTCTGCGCTATGAGGCACAGCGAGGGGAAGCAGTTTCTCCACCTGTAAAATAAGGACCTGACTTGCCTATCGCAAGTATTAATTCACTGGCTCATCTAAAGAGCTTTGAGATCCTAGTCTGGGCAGTGGTGCGGAAGGATCAAGTACTGTCAATAGCGGCTGCTCCAGCCTTCCTGCTCCTTGCTTTTCCGTGCCAGACCCATCTTTGTGCCACTGGTTTTTATCGTCTGTTGCCTAGCCCAGCACACGATTTCACTGGCTCCTCATAAAGATGGAAGCAGCCTCTGCTCAGCCCCAGTTGTACTGTGGTCTTCGGCCGGTTTCCCCATGTGAGTTGTCACTTGCTGCCCCTGCATCAGGAGGTGGGATCTGGGAGGAGACAGGTGTTGGTGAGTGCAAAGCCAAAGTGGCTTTTAACAAATCTTGCTCTCTTGACCTTCCACACCCCAGAAGTTACTTGTGCTGATTAACATGCTGCTTATTCATATGACTCTGCATCATGCACCCTGCTGTGTCTCCTGCAGAGCGGTGCAGAGTCAGGCAAGTTCTGACTCCCTCCAGGCCTGCCCTACAGTCCGGATCTGTACAGGTTTAGAGCCCAGGAATCAATGGGCTTGTCTCACCGCCATCCCTTCCCTCTGGCACTTCATCCATAGTGCTGGTGGGGGCAGTGGAGGAATCAGTCTTTCTGGTGCCCTGTGCATCATCTGGCATCAGGTGGTGTGCAAAACTCCCTGTGTGCTAATTACACACTCGTTTCTGAAAATCTGCCTCTAATGATCTGGCGACCCTTTCTGAGATGACACGTTGGAAATGTTACAAAATGGCTTCAGTCCTGATCAGTTTGCCCCAGGCCAGCTACAGCCATCACTCTCCTGGAGGAGCTAAAGGCTTTTCCTACTGCTGCTTGATGTGGAGTGAATTTATTGCCTGGAGATAGCCTTGTTGCTTTATGCATTTCAGCCCTATTGCCCTGCCTTGCATGTCCACTGTCCCCCTGTACTTAGGCTTGAGTTTCAGAAAGTTTGAGGGCAGCAAACTTGTGTGAGTTTCTGCATCAGACTTTGCACGCACAGCTACCACATCAAGTATCTATAGTCAAGTATTTGTGCACACAGGATCAGCTAGGTAAGCTATGCAGCACTTGTATGCAGCTTTTTGAAGGATGGCGTTGCTTATATTGTACCAATTCTTTCAGGGATGGGGAGAAAACTTCCTACTCTTATTCCCTGCTCCACCTCCCCCCACCCCCACCCCCCGCATCCTCCTCATTATAAAGTAAACTTGGATCGGTGTTGAAGTGAAGCAAAATTTGGTAGCTGTGAAATTGTCTGCTGGAGGTCAGAGGACAAAGGTCACTGTTCCCTTTCTTCCCTGGTGATGGGTGCCTGAAAAGAGGCACAGTTAAATTGTCGTGGGAAGATTAATGGGGGTTTCTCTTATTTAACAGTGCTGGGGAAGGAATGCAAGTTTACTTTTCACACTGTGTTGGTTTGGGGGCTTGCCAGCAATGGGGCGCTCATTCTTGGCTCTTGCGCTGCCTTCCCTCGGTTTCTTCCCACCTCCCACCCCTGCATTTAGAAGAAAAAGAAATTAACCCACCCCCCAACCTCCGAATGTGTTGGGAAGAAACCTCGTTGCCACTGTTACGGAATGAGACTGCATTCAAGTCACAAAGCAGCCAATCTTCATGCAGGATGAATAGCCCTCTGCCCTCAGCCGGTATGTGCCCTGATTCCTAACCATCCCGCGCCAAGAGGAATGGAGCCTGTCAGGCATGCTCGCCACTAGGGGTCCTTTCAGGGCTTTGTTCTGAAAAATGAGTCTATGGCAACCCTTCTGTCCCTGCAGGCTGAAAAGAGAATAAGGTGGGTCTGCTGTGGGTTGGGGGGCAGGCAGGGCAAAGGAGATAGAGTCTCTGAACCATCTCTTAACATGCTGCAATTGCCTCCCTAAGGATAGGGCTTACCCTAGGGATGCCAGGCCTGCTTCCCAGGGGGCTACTTGGCAAACGGGAACCCTATAGCTACTTACAAAGCATGGTGGCTTAAGCTGCATGAGGTGCTTGTGCCCACATAGCAGTGTCAAGCAGGAGCGTGAATAAGTGTGATCCTGGCGTGACACAGCCATGCTGGCAAAATCCCCAAGCGTAGAGCTAATTCTACCACCAAAGCTGCAGCTTTCTGTACAATTTATTTTGTTGGGGGTGGGGGGATGGATGTGTGCGCTGGATTAAGCTATCCCAGGAAAAGTGCGGTTGCGCTGGTATAAGCTGCGCCCACACTGGAGGAGCTTTGCCAGCATAGCACACTGGTATAGCTGTGCCACAGCACAATGTGCTCCCAATGTAGAGCAGGCCTTCCACACAGGGCTGGCTCAGCAATGCACTGTGGGGTTTCTCTTCCTGCAGCTTGCGGAAAACAGCTTAATTTTGAGGGCCTCTTTTCTGAGTGGCTTTGCAGTGTTTCATCCATCAGGGAAAAGCCTGGTCACTTTTTGCACTTTCTCTCTCTTGTATTTGTGGTCCTTGTTACAATAGTGTCTGAGCACTTCACAGTCTTTAATGTATTTATCTTCACAAACCCCCTGTGAGCGAGGGCAGTACTATCTCCTCATTTTACAGATGGGGAAGCTGAGGCACAGAGAGGCTAAGTGACCCACTCAAGATTGTTTTGGAAGTCTGTGGCAGAGCAGGGACTTGTACCCAGGTCTCCAGAGTCCTAACCACTGGACCCTCCTTGCCCTTATTTATTCATTTGTTCCCTTATCTCCTCTTGGGATCCTGTCCAGCTGACATATCCTCCTTATTGCCCGGCAAGAGCAGATCCAAGGTGGGTGTCTTTCTGATGCCCTGTGCTCAGCTTCAGGCTTCACCGTCTGTCTTCTCCACCTTAGTTGCTCTGTTTAGTCCCTGGGGATGTAGTGATCTAAAGGTTCTCTCACAGCCTTCCTGCTCCCGATGGATTAAGGAATGTGTTGGGCTTTACATCTTCAGCTAATTGTTCTTCAGATTCTCTCCTCCCCCTCCGACTCGTCTGACCTGTGTAGTTCTGATCCTTACCATTTTATAGAGGGCACCTGCTGGGCTTGAATAACCGCCTGACCCTTGCCACTGGCCTCCCTTAACCCTCGGGAAATGCACCTGCTGGCACACGTAAGGTTCCTTAAGTAGCCTCTGTGCTGAGGCCAGGATATTAATCTCACTTCTGACTTCAGGGCCTTTCACAATTAACTGTGCAAAAACAGAGCATCTTTGGGAATCTTTTCCCCATCCTTGTGTGTTCTTCAGTTGGCTGCCTCTCTAGCTTGGGAAATGCTTTGTCATCCTTGTGCTATTGTTAAGTGAGTAACAAAGTGCAATACTGTGCAGCAACAGCAGTTTTCCATGCGGCGGAGTCCACTTCCCAGCAATCTGCAGCATTACAGGGACCTGACCCCTTTCCTTCGAGTGGTGGCAGCATTAGCAGAGAATAGCTTTAAACCAGGGAGCGCTTATCACCGAACAGCCTTGAGTCATCTTTAAACAGACAAGGCACTGGCTCGGGGGCCCTCTTTGTGTAATGTTGACTGAGCTTGTGGCTCCAGGGTATCTGCTGCCCCATGTGGCAAGAATGAGAGGTCAGAGCTCTGTTTGCTCAGGGATGTAGCCTATACACTAGAATGATAGCCAGAGACCTTGAACACTTGTGCTTGTATGAAAGCTGAAGTAACTGTGAAGGGCTCCTTTCCTTCTTCCTAAATCATTCATCTTCCCACATACCCCCACCCCAGGTGTCGTGTGAAAGGGGTTCCCTGTGCCATTGTCAGGGATTAGTTAGGTGAGGTAAGAGCTTTTGTTGGACCAACTTCTGTTGGTGGAAGGTGGTACAAGCCTTCAAGCTACACAGAGTGGTTCTTCGGGTTACCTGTTCCTGGTGCTGCTCAGCATGTGCTCTGTGCAAACCCCAGCTCAGAATGGGGCTCCCACTGTGCCAGATGGAATTTGAGGGGCTTGAGCGATGTCTGGCACGGGGGAAGCCCCAATCTGAGTTGGGGTTTGTGGAGAACCTGCCACAATGGGGGCAGATCAGTGGGTCCTGGCCTCATTTGGAGGCGGTAGGGTTTCCTGAGCATATTGCAGCATGGCACCAGGAATAGGGGTAACCTGAAGAAGAGCTTGTACTTTCCCCCAACAGAAGTTGATCCAACAAACAATATTACTTCACCCACCTTGTGTGTCTCCTATCCTGGGACCAACACGGCAAACAAAGGATGATTCACTCAGGTAAATGCAGTGTTCACTCCTGAACAGCTGTCCAAGTGTTGGAATTGTAATTGCACGGTTCCCACAAACTGAAGTCAAGGGTTAACTGGTGGGCTGACCTCCAATGTCCCAAACCATCAGACAGTAGAGACAGCAATTCATATTTGTCCTTTTAAAAAGACCCAAAATGTGCAGGCGGAAGGAGAGGTCTCTCGTCAGAACGTGTTTTTTTATGGTTTTTCAAAAGCCTAAAACACGCGGCAGTTCTGACTGTTGCCTTTAGTCCTGATAACGTCCCAAACCACTGGAGCTTGACTCTTGTGGTTGCCGTGTAGTTGGAAACCCTGAGGTGGGGATACATGTCAGTAAACTTAGCTCAGTTGCCTGCACAGCATCCCAATGCACAGTAAATGATGTGGTGCATAATGCATCAAAAGCACTTCTCATCCCTGGATTTCAAAACATTCTACAAAGATGGGCCTTATCCCTGCTTCACAGCTCCAGAAACTGTGACAAAGGTTAGAGGTCACACTGAGGTTTGTGTACATGGAGAGCTGCACTGGTTCACCTACAGATATGAATTTAAACTGTGTAGTAAACTGCTGCAAATCCCTGCGTGGATGGTATTTGGTTTAAGAGCAGCTTATTTTGGTTTAGTTTAAACCTGTTTCTAATCAACTTAAACAGAAATAAGAGTGGTGACACAAGGGTTTGTATTGATTTAGCTAAACCAGTTTAACTAAACTGATGCAACTTTGTATGGAGACAGTGTGATTTGGGGGCAGGGCCAGGAGTAAAACTTGGCTGTCTGGAGTCCTATCCACTGAGCCCCATTGTCTTATATACAGTGTAGGACAGGGGTGACAAACTTTACCTGTTGCGCCCACGCTCCATTACTGCACCATTGGCTCAGCAGAGGGGCTTGGGCTGAAGGCAGAGCTGGGGATTGGGGGAGGAGCTGGGGCTAAAGGCAGAGCCGGCCTAGGGGCAGAACTGGGAAGAATGTATGTCATGCAGCTGATGTACATGTAATGCGTACAGTGAAGCTTTGTTCCTCAACCATCTGAACATCATGGAGACGTTCAGTAAACTGGGATGACTGGGAATTTCAGTGAGGAAGGTAGGCCTTGTGGTGAAGATGTTGGACTGGGACTCTAGCTCCTGCCTCTGGTATATATATCCTGCATGGCAGTGGGCAGGCCACTGACGGTATGTCTACAGTGGAATAAAATACCTGCGGCACGACTGTGGCTGACTCAGGCTTGCAGGGCTCAGGCTGTGGGGCAGTTTGGGCTCGAGGACCTTCCCTGCTTGGAGCTACTCCACAGTTTTATAGCCCCACAGTCCAAGCCCCCGAGCCCAAGTCAGCTGGTTTGGGCCAGCTGTGGGTGTTCAATCACTGGGTAGACTGTTTCTCTGTGCCTCAGTTCCACACCTGTAAAATGGACATCATAATCTTTCCTTTCTCCCACCCTTTTTCTCTTGTTTGTTTAGACTTAAGGCTTCTCTGACAATAAGTTGTACAGCCTTATAGCTGTCTAGTTAAAGCCGTACAACCCCTTAGTCTGGAAGCATTATACCAATATAGAGGTGCCTTATTCCTGTAGGAGAGGGGGAATAAACTCTACCAGTAATAAGATGGCTTACTGGTCTAGCGTATTTCCCTTCTTGTACAGAATGAGCTATTCTGGTGTATGGCACTCTAAGGTTGCTGTATAACAGTGTCCACACTAGGTCTTGTACTGGTGTAACTTTGTTGGTAAATACATATCCCGCCCCGAACAAACTCAGTTATACTGATACAAACCTTTTGTCGCCCAGACCTCAGCTTCTTGGGGCAGGGACTCTCACTGTGTCTGCACAATGTGCCCCTCATCTCTTCTGCTGTCCAGGTGCTGCTGTCATAGAAGTTCATCTGGTCATATCTCACCAGATCAATTTCCTGCCATTGTGGGGAAGAGGGGCCTACCTGTTCTCTGCCTGTGGCACACTATAGAGTAATCTCTGGAGGGCTGTAATAATTTGGTCTAATGCAGTGTATTGGGCTCAATACTGGGGTAACTAGCTGAGGGTTAGTGGCCTGCGACATGCAAGTGGTCAGACTAGATCTGGTGGACTCTTCTGGCCTTAAACGCAGACTCTGAACTAACGTATAGGGCTGTGACCCTCTTTGGAGAATGTCTGGCTAACCCAGGGCATTCCGTGTGACTTACATTGTACGACACAAGTTACACCTGTGTGGGTTACACATAGGATTTGTTACCGAGGCAGATACAAACATGCTGACAAAATTATCTTTATCCCTCCTTTTTTTACCCTTTTTGACTTCTTTCTACCATGCATTTAATAACACTGTACTACTTCTGATCTCACTGTAGTTTATCACGTGAGCAAACGCCAAGTGCTAGAATGAGCTTGTCGTTGTGTGAGTGGGAGGAGAGCGGAGCTGTAGAGGCGACTAGATGGCAACGGGAACTCTCTTCAGAATCCCTTTCATGAGAGACGTAGGGCTCTTCTCATTCAAAGAGGATGATGAAATCACTTCCAGGCTTGATGGAATAGAGAGACGCTCCTCTCTGATGTTCTCTCTCTGCCTTTAGAAGGAGATTGGCTTTTGGCCTCCAGGGCAAAGGCCCCAGACCTCCTGAATGAGGGGCTGTGCTCCCCCAAGGGACCTGCCTGCTGAAGGCTTCTGGATAATCTGCTCCACATTTTTGGGGTGGGAAGGAACGTGGGTCACAAGAGTTGAGGCTTTTGGTCCTCCTCCCCCCGCCATCCTCTCAGCAGCCGGTGCCAAATGGAGACCTCTTGAACCTGCAGTGTCTCAGCTTTCAGCACGTGTGGTCCCGCTTTACTGACTGACTCTCCTCCCGTTATCCTGCCCAAATTGGCATGCGAGCAGCAGGTGTGCCCCCCACATTGTACATTCCCCCATTCCTTTCTCCCGAGCAGGGTTACTGGGTGGCAGCAGGATGCGCTGCTGAGCTGCTAGGGAATGGCTCATATGTCATGACACATTACTTCAAAGGGATTGGTGATGCCTTTTGCAGAAGAAAATGAAAGGGTGGGGGCTGCTTTCTCCTTGCATTGCCTGAAAGCCTCCTCAGAAGCCAGTGATGCTAGTATCAGATCAGTTCAACCAGAACAAGAGGCGAATTAACTTGACCTAGATCTGGATAACAGAAGAGGCCTACAAATCCCTGCTTTCTATGCCTTTAAATTTAAAACATTGCTTGGGAGCAGTGTAGAGAAAACTCTATTCCTGACAAGGAAGGAAACCAGTTAGTTGTTTGTCACAACCTTCCTGTCTTATAATCAATTCTGTCCCCTAGGACCATCTGCAGCCATGCGGAGGGGTAATTTTCCTCTACAATGCTCTTCAGTAACTCCATTGCTAGCTCTGGCTAATTGGGGACACCAGTAAATATCAGTGGGAAGGTCCCCTCCCTATGTTTTGACCTGGTTACTATTCACATTTCCTAAGAGGCATGTTCTCCTTTTTAGCACTAATTGGAACAAGCATCAAAAAGCTCCACTTGTTCCTATAGCAGAGAACAGCCCCCCAAATATCTTCACCTCCTCGAATCTAGTAAACCTTGCCTATGGAAGCTGTCTCGGCTGGGGAGATTTTGTCAGTAGCAAAGGTTGCCCCTTGGTTTGGATTTACGGCAAGCAACCTAGCACACGAGAGGAGAGACAGAGAATGGATGGTCTTGGGTTAAGGGCAGTGTACTGATAAATCTATGATGGAGCTTCTGTTCCTCTACCAGTCATTGAACCTTTCTGTGCCCATTTCCCCTGCCTCGTGTGTGTGTGTGTGTGTGTGTGTGTGTGTGTGTGTGTGTTGGGGGGGAGGTGTTAGAGTAAATTAAATCTTGTGAGCTGTTCAGATTCTGTAGTGGCGAGGAGTCTCTAAATAAAGGAGTGGGGAGAAACACCAGTGTGGTGGCCTTGGGATGGGAGGGGAAGGAAATCTCTGCGCCAGCAACCATTGCGGATAGGAGTGGGAGGCGGGGAGCTGAATGGAGGAGAAATGCCGTCTCTTTTCATATCTCCATGTTCTTCTGCTAGTACAGGACTTGAGATCTAAGTAAGCATCCAAACCAGCAGTTGTAGCCAAAGAGCTGTGCAGTGGCAGGGTTTCTTTGCAGAATTGTAGGGGACAGGTTTTTGCTACGTTCATTGCTCTGCTCATTATCAAAATGAGCTCTCTAATTGACTGGGAGGTATGGTTGTCCTCTTCTAGTTTTGAACCTGGATTATAACATGTCATCTTAAATATGGCTAAACATCCATCCTCCAGTTTACAGATGGGGAATCTGAGGCACAGCGTGAGGACGTGACTTGCCTAAAGTCACCCAGCAGGTCAGTGCAGACCTAGGAACAGAGCCCAGATTTCCGACATCCAGCCTTGTAGACTGAAGCTGCTAATCCCCGTTCATTCCCAGAGCTTGCATTGCAGTAGCCAGTGCTGTCTGTGCTCTGTGGCTAAAGGCGAGGTGGCGAGGCTCATCCCAGCTGTGCTTCTCCATCCACCAGGAGCAGATCCCTCGGTGGCTAATCCTCAGAATCTGAAAAGCCATTGGATTTGGCACGCCCCATGTCAGAGCCTAGGGTCATGCCCCCCACACCTGGGTGACTGATCCGGCTCCAGCCCCTTTCATTTCCAGTGCTGTAGGTTTTATTAGCAGCTGAGCTCTGGAATGATAGGACCCAACTGATGTGCCGCTCTGGCACCCAGCCTGTTGCCATGGCAATGGCAGGCACTTGTGCTCCTGCAGGATATTGCTTTCTACCTTCCTGCTTCATTCTCTCATTGACACAAAGAAAGCAGGCACTTCGGAGGCACTTTGCGGAAAGCTGCATGTTGTGCACAAAACACTCCTCAGCCCTCCTTCCCTAGACGGACTCCCCTCTGGGTGAATGACGGCTCAGCACATCAGTCCTTTACATAAAGTGCATGCTGATCCCATACAGGAAAAGCAGGCTCGTGAGAGCAAATGCAGACGATCGTCATTAAGATGCAGGAATACCACATCCCTGCGGCTCCTTTTCATTAGGTGACCCACAGCCTGGCCTGGGCACTAGCAGACCCCATGGCCATTGTAGCTACCCCCTTTCCTTCCTGTGTTCCACGTGCATTCTTTCTCTCTTGTTTATTTTCTTCATACTTATTCAGCCTGGATTTTTATACTTACTCCAGCTGGCAGCCCAAAAGGTTGGGTTTTGGGGAGCAAATACTGTGGGGGCCCCACTCTGCAGAGAATCCCTAGCCATCTTCAGCCTGTGGGGGCCATAGGCTCTCACTGGCTCCCCCTAGTGTTGTAGAGTGCTGCCTCACACCTGCAGCCCCACCATTCACTGCCATCCTGCAGTTCAGGAACACTTCATGGACGGAAGGAGCCCTGCAAGTGTTGCCCGAGCGTAAAAGAAATGCAGCCATCGGGTGTCTTTCAGAGGTGAGTACAGCCTGCACAGACTGGAGTGTCAATGTGCTGGGGATTTCATCCCCTAGGGAATCAAGGATCTCTGGGTTCAACAGTCCTTGTGGTTCTAGGGACTGAGGGATTTGTGAGACAAGCAAGGCCCAGTGTGACCCTCTAGTCTGACCTCCTGCCTAAAATAGGCCCCAGGCTTGTCTGTTTCTGACTGCATGGCAGGTACCTGTACCTGACATAAGTACCTTCTGCACTGGGATGGGAAGCCCAAGTTTCTAACTTTGGGTGCAGGGTAAGTGATTCATTTTAAATGGTTCACTTGGCTCTGGGTCAGAGCCAACCCACACTCTAAATTAGGGCAGAAACTGGGTTGTGGCCTCAGCCCCTAGCTCAGCAAAAGTGGCTTGTAGACTTGGTTATAAATGTTACTCAGCCCCGACCATGCTAGCCAATCAAACCATGTTCAGACTGAGTTGGCTGGAGCAGCTGAAAACTATCTTAAACTGGTTCAGCAAACAAGGGCCAAGGTCGTAAGTGATTAAGGCTCTGTCTGTGCTCCATGCTTTACTGTGTCGTCATCGATAGCACCATGACCATGGTGTCATGTGTCATGGTGTCATGTGGCTTGGTCTTGCCATGTCAAATAACTGTGCCCTGCTCTGGTTTTACCCATACTGGCCTCAACCTGCACAAAGGTTAACTATTGACATCTGCTGTTAAACTGTTTCAGTGCCCAGCCAATCTCCCATTGGATATCTGTGCTAAGTGTTACAGGCTACACACAGCAGCCTTGCCTTTAGCGTCCAGATACTGCCTCTAGAGATGCAACTCCTTGTGTCTTCTATGATTCATCCCAGGGTGTGCTCACACGTGTGCCTTATCTCAGTTCGTTGCACTGTTAGGTTTTTTTTGTTTTTAAAAAGCTTTCTAAATCCTACTCAAGGTGATAAGGTGAGAAGTGAAGGAGCAATAACGTTGCAATGAAAGAGTGCCACATAGTGCTCACATTGAAGACCTGGCCGTGCTACCAGTCAGCCGTGCTGTGTGACATACTCATGTGACCCAGGCGAAACTAAGGCCACGTTGTCCTGTTTGTGTTGTGAGGTCCAGAGCTTTACCTTGGGGTGCTGTAAAATAAGCACCATAGTAGTGTCCACACAGCAGGGTCCTCACATTCATACACTACAATTGCATGTCCACTGATTTTGTGCACCCACCCCATCACACTGCCTAGCCATGCATCAATGCGTTCCAGGAGAACGCAGGCAGGCATCCCTTAGTGGTGAGGCAGAGGATAGTGTGTCCACAGGACTTGCCCCAGGGCATGTGGGGTGATGCATTGCCAGGCACAGCTGGAAAGGAGGAGGACCAGCTGCCCTCGTTACACAGCTAAGGGTACCATCCCCACTGCAAAGTTGTCTTCCTGTAACCGGTTCACAGCTGTATGCCACTAGCAGGGGCAAAAGATGGCTAGCCACCACGGTTACAGAACATCAACCGTGCATGTTTACAGCCAACCATGCGGCTAACTGACTTCACACTCTGTTAAAAGTTGTAGTGTTGACGGGGCCCCAGGAAGGTCCCAGGTGCGCTGACAGACATAACCATGTTTTAAGCACAGTTGTGGCTCGGCTATGTTATCGCTGCATATCACCTTGCCTGTGTAAACCAAAAAACCCTGTTCAGCGCACAGGTGGGAACACAGCTGTTAAAACATTATTTTGGGAGGGGAGGTGGAGCTTGTCACCCTTCCCTTGTCATGTAGGAGATTGCAGTTTGAAAATGATGGTGGAAATACCTGCCCCTTGGGTCATTTGGAACGGTACCTTTTGTGCTTAATGACCCGTGGAAGACGGTGTTCTTTGTAGGCACGCTCAGTGGGCTTTGGGACCAGGCCCTGAAGTCAAGGGGAGACTTCCCCTTGGCGTCCGACTGTGCTGCAAAGTCATCCAAGGTCTATTCTCAAACTCGCGTAACTTCCACTTCCAGACACTGCTCCTTCACTTGCTGGAGGGCAGTCCACAAACCCCTCAGTCTGGATGACACTCTGGTGCTGAGTTGCTTTTTCTATTATTAAACAAAGCTGTATCTGAGGGCTACAATAGAAGCGCTGCAGCATTGGTGCACCTGCGCCACCGTAGCACGTCTGGTGAAGACGCTCTATGCCAGCA
The DNA here is from genome assembly GCF_026122565.2 of Emydura macquarii macquarii. Classification (NCBI taxonomy): domain Eukaryota; kingdom Metazoa; phylum Chordata; order Testudines; family Chelidae; genus Emydura; species Emydura macquarii. Next base: position 388,622 of record NW_027132640.1, on the reverse strand, counting down.
AGAGAGTGCTCCCGTCGGCATAATAAAAATACCTCCGTGTTAGGCGGTAGCTATGTCGGCGGGCGGGGAGAAGCTCTCCCACAGACAAAGTGCTGTCCACACCAGCATTTCTGTCGGTGTAACTTACGTCGCCCAGGAGGGTGGCCTATTCCATCCCTTAAGTGACAGAAGTTATGCTGACATAACCTGTAGTGTAGACAAGCCCACGGTGATTAGAGCCCCCAAAAGACCGAGAAACTAAGTGAAAATATGTAGAGCATTGGTTCTCAAACTGGGGGTTGCGACCCCATGAGGGTTATGTGGGGGTCATGAGCTGTGAGCCCCGATCCTGGCCAGGTGCGGGGCTGTGAGCTTCCCTGCTTCCTCCTGGTGGAGGAACATGGGTGGAGGGGGCGAGCGGTGAGATACAGATACTGCTCGCCCATCCCAGTGTTCCTCTGTGCCCCCCCAGGGGACTGGAGGGGAAGAAGTGAGAAGCAACACCAGGGCTTCCTGCATTCAGGTCACTTTCTCCAGGTGGGCTGTGCTGTGAGGTGAGCATCAGGGGCTGCTGCCCTCTCCTTACGCAGCCCAAGTGGGGAAAGTGACCTGGATGCAGGGAGTTTGAGAACCACTAGTGTAGAGGCTATTTTTCTGCGTGGATGATGCCAAAAGAACTGATTAGCTCTGAGACCTGACTTCTGCCCCTGCTTCCAAATAAATTGTTCCTGAGTTGGGCCAACACATGAGAAATCTCAGCCCCAAAAGAACATTGTTGTAAAATGAGACTTGGAGTGCCTGGGCTATGCTATCCCAGCCTTGACCATGTCCCTACCATGGTACTCTCCTCTATGCTAAGTGTTGACCACACAGCTATGCTGGGCCTTGATTTTTCTCTCCTTCAGTGCACAGTTGTTGCTCACTATTGCTGAGATTGTTGTTGTCCTTTGTTTTCCCCTGGAGAGAGTTGCATGCAGTTACTTAACAATGTTTGTATGCGCAGGGGCCTCCCATGTGTATTGCATCCTTTTGTTTTTCACAGGTTTCCCAAATCCGGTCTCTGTAGGTTCATACACTCTCTGTAGCTTTCTTCAATATGGCTATGCTTCACAGCAGCAAAGGTGAAAACAGATGTGGGGGCGGGGAGGGTGTGTGTCCCCTCTCTGAGTAACCTGAATGTCCTCACTGCTGATCTGGGAAACAAGCTTGTTAACGTGGCCCGATGGCAGTTGGTTGGAGGGACAGCATCTGATCAGGGAGAGCTGAGCTCAGAGGGTGGTCTGGTTTCTGGCCCCTGCTTGTTCACAGCCGCATCGCAAGCACTGAGTGGGAATGGTTTCAGCCAGGTGTTTTGTAGATTGCTGCCTACTTCGTGGCCATGGGAGAGCTGCTGAGCAGCACTGCTTTGGGTAGTGTTAGCCACTGAGAAGTGGGGGAGAGCAGGGCTGTGCCTGTCCCAGCTATGTACTTTCTAGCTGAGGTGCCATTACAGCTTTGTAAAGGAAACAGAAGCTGTAATCAGGAGAGAGCTGCTATTTGCATTCTCCAAATCAGCTTGTTTTGTCTCCTGCCTCTGTTCAGAGTGGCTCTGGCTGAGACTTAGAGGGCTTGTCTACACAGGACATGACTGTGCAGCAAGCCGATGAGCTATAGATTCACTCCCTGGCTTGCCCCGAGCCCTGAGAGCCTCTTTGAGAGATGCTTCATTGTGCGGGAAATTGGCCTGGGGGCTGAGAAAGGAGGATGGCCTAAAAGAAGGCAAAGTCTGGGACTGAAGAGCGGAAGAACTGGATTCTCTTCTGGACACTGCATGCAAATCACTTTAACCTGTGGTTGCATTCAATGGCGTATGGCTTGTCTGCTGTTGGAGATATTTGTTAACAGCTGGAGATGGGACACCACATGGGAGGGCTCGGAGTCACTACAGTGAATTCTTTCCCAGGTGTCCGGCTGATGGGTCTTACCCACATGCTCAGGGTCTGACTGACGGCCATATTTGGGATTGGGAAGGAATTTTCCCCTTGGTCAAATTGGTGGAGACCCTGGGGAGTTTTCGCCTTCCTCTGCGGTGTGGGGCACGGGTCACTTGCTGCATTGAGCTAGATAGAGTAAATGGTGGATTCTCTGTAACTTGAAATCTTTAAGATTTGAGGATGTCGGTAACTCAGTCAGAAGTTGAGTCATGGGTGAGGTTCTGTGGCCTGCAATGTGCAGGAGGTCAGACTAGATGATCACGATGGTCCCTTCTGACCTTGAAGCCTGAGTCTTGGCACCTAACTTCCCCCTTCTGTGGAATGAGTGATGCCCACTGCTACAGTGTCCTGCAGCTTTATGGCCTAAGCACTTTGAGAGAGAGGATTGCCAACTCCAAGACCTCAAAAATCACAAATGGCTTAAAAATAATGCTTGAAAAAATCTATTTGGAGTCTTTACTTGCTTCCTGGCTTTTGAGCTTCCAGGGGTCACTTTTCAAGCTCTTTTCTGCAGCCATAAGGATTAGAAATGTACTTGTTAAATAAAAAAGTAAAGCTAAAATTCCCAAATAATCACGACTCCAGGAACAGGGACTGTAAGTAAGGTGCCAAGTACTCTGAGACTTGCAATAAAATCGCAAGAGCTGGCAATGCCGTAACTCATCTGAGTAAACTTCTCTGGATGGTGGGTGGGGGATCCAGTCTGCCTACTGACTGTGTGCTGGTTGGTGCAGCTGTCTAGCTAGTTGTTTTCATGCTTTACAAAACTCCACTAAGTCGGAGGCTGGTGAGAGAGAGTGAGATGACCAATAAAACATCTAGGGATGGAATAGGATCCATTATTGCTGGTTGGGACATCAGGACAATTGCACAAAACCCTAATGTTCCTCAGAATCTTGCAAATGACCTCTCTGGCAGTGTATAGAGGAGAGCGGGTGATGAGGAAGTTCAGAGCAGAGACCAGTGTTGGCTAGAGCTGTGCTACGTTCACTATTAAAGCTGTCAGCCTCAATCCAGAGTAAACTCCCTCTCAGATGAGTGAGGTGTCCAGTGCTAGAGGAGGTTTCTTTTGAATTGAGCAGCACTGGAATTAATGTTGCCTTTTTAAACAGTCAGCATTAGCCTTCAGAGTTGATCCAGGGAGGTGAATCAGCACAGTTCATAGCTCTCTAAGCTGTCATTCCATGCAGTGAGACGGCACTGCCCTGGCTTCCTGAAAGACTTGCAGACAGGATGGCTGCTAGCTCCTTTTTTAGATGAAAACTGCGTTCGTCAGAAAATTAATAATAGCAGAAATATGTGGGTTGGCTGCACAGTGCATGGAAATCCCCAGCACAGATTTCCTATTCCTCCCTGTAGTAATGTTGCTGTGTGTCCAGGCTGGTTTGCAACATTCATTGCCTGCCAGGAGAATGTCTAGTCCATTTACCCCCTCTACCTAAACTCTCCAGTTCTATTGTGAGGTGAAGCTAAGAAGTAAAACCACTGGCTTTTACCAGATATACTCTGGGCGGAGGGTAGCAAGCCCTGGTCTACTTGGTGCTGACTGTATAAGTTTGGCCAAAGTAAAATGGGCATATGTCCCTTTGCAGTAACACAATAGATCTTCCATTTCTCTGCCCTACCCTTCTCCTTGGCAGTTGTATGCCTGGAATTTCACTGACACTTCATTGTAATGAGGAGTCCTGGCTGCCCACTTCTACCTCATCCATGTCAATGGGGTTAGTATTGGCTTTTTGAATCACATCTGCTTTCAGTCCCTTGAAGAAAGGGCTTGAAGTCCCTTGTCTCCTGCCACCTCTGCAGACTCTCCATGCTGCATTGTCATTGCTCACCTCTGTGCTGTCTGTACCTCTTACTAGGTTATCCTGAAGGACCTAGAAGTTTTGGCTGAGATTGCATCCTCTCCTGCCGGTCAAACAGAAGGTCAGGGGCCGTATGATGGCTCTGATACACGACCTGGCCAATCAGAGTTACATGTTCCCGTCAAAGCCAGCCAGCTGAGCTCCTCCGGTAAGTACCCTCTGTCCACACCTTACAGACAATGATCTAAATTGTTAAGTGTCCTCTCGCTTCCTAGCTGCTTCATTTCCCTTGATGCAAAGTGGCTCCTGCCAGATTTGGTCAAGTTCCATTCCAGCCCTCCCCTCACTGGAGTATTTTGGGTTGCCGAAGAGTATGCTATGACACAGCCCAGAGAACAGTCTACTTCAGATCCGATCCACCCATCTATGGATTCAGCCAGGAGAGCAATCCACAGGTTCCTGCGATACTTTTATACTGATGGATTGATCACATTATTGCCACACCTGAATGGGACTGACTATGTTCAGAACAGTGCCCAAAACAGAACAAACTCTCCTCTCCTGACAATAGAAAGGAAACCTGGGGAGGGAAGAGCAGTGGGCTGAGCCATTCATCGATCAGATGCTATACAAATATGGAGGCCACAATCTTAAAAATTGCCCCTGCTTTTGGGTGCCCAGTACAAGCCACTTTGATCCCCTCCCTTCCCCTTCTTCCCCCAGTTTTTGAGCATCACAGAAAATGGACTAGACGGGTGCAGTCCAGGATGTTAAATTGGAGGCATCCAAAAATGGAGGCACCCAAAATGTAAAGGCCTCACTTGAAAGTGTTTTGGCCTGTGTCTGTGGTGTTACACAAAAATGAAGCCAAGCACGCTTGGCATGTATCTCTGGAAAACAAAGTTGTACGTTGTCCCGAGAGCCTCAGACAAGTGAAATGTTTAAAACTGCAGGAGGCTTTATAGAAACTGTCACCATTGTTCACGTACCCCTGAAATCCATCCACTTCCCTGGCCAGCCGAGCAGCAGCTCTTCCAGACCTTTCTACCTCACTCCCTTCTCGTGCTGCAGTTACCTGTGGCTGTACTGCAAGCTAGGGCCGTGACTCCTGTGCTCATGTACACACACTTAGACTGTCTCTCATTGAGCTAGAGTGAATATGAAGAGCAGTGTAGTCGGAGTGGCTGAGCTGTGCCGAATACAGGGCTTTAACCTGGGGAGCAGTGGAGACATGGCCTGCATGAGTTCATTCCTCCATCCTCAGAGCCAATCATGTCCTCATGGGCAAATGAATACATTTCCTGTTAGAGTTAGATTGCAAAACTGTCAGGGGGAGGGACTGTCTGTTCTCCCTGTATCTAGCCCTTCATACCTGTGGCTCTTGGCACAAATGCTTATAAATAGTAGTGCAACCACCCCCTAGCCTTCCTGTGCCCTCTTCCCCGATGTCTCACTGGCCAGTAAGGCACTGGCCCAAAAGCCTACTCAGCCCCTTCTAGAATCATTGCACTGTCAGCTAACAAACCATCCCTGCTTCCTGTGGGCAGGCCTGTAGCCTTAGAAGGGCTGACGTGCCTAATGAGCTAATCTGGCGAGAGCTAACACCATTTTGTCATGGAGTTTTTGTAACGTTTGAAACCTAATGCGGTGCTTTGTGAGTGCTATTGATCCTCTCCGTGTCTGAGAGAGAGAGACTGCGTGGGTGGAGTCGTGTACTCAGCACTGGCCAAACAGCTGCAAATCTGCATTTTAGATCATGCTGATGATGGTTGCCTGAGGTTTCCTTCCTTATGGATTACCTAAAAATAGCCTGCAGTATGGCATGTATCCTAAAGACTGCATGGCCCCTTTAACAGGGACAGAAACTAGGTTTCAATTATTCAAGCCTAGTACATAAACAAAAATAAAAAATCCAGGGTTTGGAAGAATCTGGCTGTATCCGTGCCTAGCTGTCTTCTGTATTTAGAGTGCCTGTCGCTACAGTGTCAAGTGTGTGTAGGGCACGCAGGTTGCTAATGGTGGGTGCTATAGTTCAGAATGCTTTCCTTTTGTAACCCTCTTCTCCCTTGCTTGTAACTTTCTGGCAGAGGAATCTTTTGGGCTGAAATTCTCATAATTTGATTTGGCTTTTACCCAAAAGCACACTTTTTTGGAAGGAAGGATTTGAGCCAATTGTGTTTTGGTTGCCTTATAGTTCGATAAGGATGGAAATACCTGCCCCTCCTTGTTCTGATCACGTGCGTGTTTCATCCAGACCACTCCAATGACTGACTGACTGAACATTTGGATTTCGCACAGGATTAGTCCGTAGCAAGCTGAGGGATTGCTGCTGGGCTAGGACGCTCCTGGTTTTGAATCTGTAATGTTATGGCCTTGTGAAAAGGCTTTTGGAGCATGATTAATAGAAAAGCTTAGGTCTGTGTGTATGCTCCCATTTCATAGCTGGGGTGGTTTTGCTTCTGCTCACATTTCCCTAGCACTCTAAGATACAATGTTGTGACAGAGCCTCCGTCTATGGGGTGTGCTGGTTCCCTGCTATTTGCCTGCACAAGACAATCAGAACAGATGTAAACGTGATGTTCTGATTACTAGAAAATCAAACCTAGCCCCCAAAGCACAGATACGAGAGAACAACTTCCCCTAGGACGTGATGGGCCAGTGAAGATGAGCTGTCCTCTGTGGAGGTGGAAGCCACCCACGGCTAAAAGCCTCCATGACTCCACATCCAGGGAAGGTAACTACTGGATTTCCACTGAGGAGTCTGGATACAGTACAACAAAATTCTGCAGCAAACCTATCCCTGGACAGTGCTTCAACTTCACCGTTGGAGATGGGGGCCAGTAGAAATCTAGCTGAGTTTCTCCCTGAGTGATGAGTTATGTGATCGGAGAAGGATAGACTGAAAAGCTGTTAGGGAGCGGTGGGGATGCGGGGAGAGGAGCTATCTGCTCATGGTAAGGAAGCTGAGGACTTCTGTGTCCCCGAGCCCTAGAATACCTGTTTGTGGCTGTGGTGTGTGGTGTCAGGTCACTAAGTCAGGCACTCTTGCAAGCCCAGAAGTTCCAAGCACATTCCCATTGTTCATGCGGTGTGGCTATTTTTGGTCCAAGCTTGCCACCCATTTCCAAGTGGTGTTGAGAGGCGTGGGGGAAGGGAAGGAGCCTGGGCTGTCCCACGTTCTTCCCCTTGCTTCCTCTTTCTCATGTTTTCCCCAGGATGTGTTTATGCAGTCGTTTCCCTGCCATTGAGATTGGCTTCCTTCAACCATTCATTGGTTGCAGCCAGGAAAGCAGCGTCCTTCTTCCTGAGTTCATTCCCAGATTGGTGTTTATTTAGATGCTTTGTTCTCCCATTACATAAGGCTCGCTGCGCTCTGACAGCTTCTCAAAAAGTAATGAACTTGGAGCTGCCTTTTAAGGACCTGCGCTGCATGGTGCATAGAATCAGAGAAGATTAGAGTTGGAAGGGACCTCAGGAGGTATCTAGTCCAACCCCTGCTCAACGCAGGACTGACCTCAGCTAAATCATCCCAGCCAGGGCTTTGTCTAGCTGTAGCTTAAAAACCTCTAAGGATGAAGATTCCACCACCTCCCTAGGTAACCCATTCCAGTGCTTCACCACCCTCCTAGTGAAAAACATTTTCCTTATATCCAACCTAGACCTCCCCCTCTGCAACTTGAAACCATTGCTCCTTGTTCTGTCATCTACTACCATTGAGAACAGCCTAGCTCCATCCTCCCTGGAACCCCCTTTCAGGTAGTTAAAGGCTGCTATCAAATCCCCCCTCATTCGTCACTTTTGCAGACTAAACAAACCCATTTCCCTCAGACTCTCATAAGTCTTGTGCTCCAGTCCCCTAATCATTTTCATTGCCCTCTGCTGGACTCTCTTCAATTTGTCCACATCCTTTTTGTAGTGGGGGGACCAAAACTGGACACAATATTCCAAATGCAGCCTCACCAATGCCGAATAGAGGGGAATAATCACTTCCCTTGATCTGCTGGCAATGTGACGTCCCCTTTGTAACTTGTGTTGTTTGCGGGAAGGCCAGCTCCAATTGGCAGGGCAAAGACGAGAGGAATAGAAATTGTCTGACTTTAGCCTGGTAGAAGGACTTTGCAATGGAGCACATACCTTCAGCACATGGCCAGACTCCTGCAGCCTGTGATGAATGGCGTTAGCTCTGCATGTCTGACAGCCTTGTATTTGGCAAACTGTCTACGGATAGCCAGAGCAAAATCTGTAATTGTGCTCATGGATGGGAGGGGGCAATCAGGAAGTAGCTTGAGCCAGGCAAGGTGCAAACTGGTGGTGTGCAACAGTCTGCAACAAGGCACTTTGGTTCAGACTTGACTGACTCCAGCTAGCCCAGTCTTCTGGGCCGTTCTTGATCTGCCTAGCCAGTCTTGCTATAGTATGTGACGGCTTCATGATGCATGCAAATAGAGGACTAGTGAAACCCAAACTCATTTTATTGGTGACCTAAGCCACAAAAAAGGGACCCCACACACCCACCCCCTGTGTCCATTCATGCAGTATGTGGTTCTGGATCTTCTTCAGGGCAGAAATAACTCTCCCTCATCTTCCAGTCTTGAGTGACACAGGTGCCAGTCTCGATACAGTAATTCATTGGTGTTGCTATGCAGCAGTGCATCTCTGAGCTCTCAGAAATGCTGCTTGAGAACTGATGCTGGTTCCAGGGACAGTTTCTTCTGGGGACAGGTGGGGATCAGTCCTTGAGCAGGGTGTGGGGGAAAAATTCTTCCTGAGGGACGTAAAAGAACTAAGTGACATTACTGAAATATGCTGTGCAAGATACAACAAGCCGTCGCAACATTTGCACCAAATACTCTTCATCTCACCTCAAAACGGGTGCCCCGGCTTCCTGGGTCGTGGCAGTAAAGCCAGTCGGGGATGGAAGTGGCATCGGCTCTGATGGATTGCCAGGGGAGGAAGCTGGAGCGGATGGTAGAGGCCGAAAGTGGGGAATAAGGCTAGATCAGGATCTCGTTCAGGGGTGGGAGCCCTCAGTCGAGGGTGAAGTGGGACTAGTGCGAGCGGGGTGTTAGCTGGCTGTAGTGAGAGCAGGAGGGAGAGGTTCACAAGCTAATCAGATCTCCATTTCAAGGAGGGATGGCTGGAGTGTGGGAGAGACCAGGGTTCAGCCCGCGGGAAGGCTGGCCCTGGGGTGGGAACAGAGCAGAGGTGACCCAGCAAGGGAGGGTGAGCGCAGGGAAAACGGATGGGGGTCACTGGAGTCTTGACCTTGGTTAAACAAGGTGAGTGCTAGTGACCCTCCCAGGAACACACTGTTGAGAATCTGGGTTGTAGCCTTTAGCCAAGACCTCTGTTGACGACCATAGTCGATAGATGGGAGAGGCTAAGTTGTGATTGGTGACCTAGTTATCTGATCTCAGTGATGAGTTTTTAACAATCATGTACATTGGCTCTGGGGTTCCATCAAAGTCTGCATCATACACAGAGCCTGTGCTGTGTCCCGTATGTGTATAGAGGGCCTCCAACCAACCAGTGTAGGTACCGGATGCAGGACTGGGCATGAGAAGCTGTTTGGTGTATGTGTCTGATTTCCAGCACTGAACAAGGAGCTTTATTAGAATAAGAAATGGTTTGATCCTTAAAGCTACCGTGTCTCTAGAATCTTCCCCAGTCTCTCTTGCCTTCTGCCCTTCCCGGATAGATATCCTTATGGGATGTTTACTGCCAGCCTGGCTTTGAAGGTTGGTATGCTAAAATGCTTTAGATGTCTTCCTGTCTGCATAGACTTTTTTCCCCAGCCCTTTTCTTTTCATGAGCCATCCTGCCCCTCTCTGGCTTGTCTGGTTTCCAGGTCTGGTTTTGCAGAACGCCATTGTCTTCATAAGATACAGTATATGGTGCATTACCAACAGACCAGCTGCCACATCATGTCCATCTACAAGAGGAACAGAAAACATTCTGGAGGGAGTGAAAATGCCAATTGTGGGCAGGGAGGAGGAATAGCTGAATGTTTCCATGTAACACGTGATCTAGCTGCATGTAGATTCTGCCTTAGACAGAGCAAAATGAAAAGGCTCTCTCAGGCTTCATTCCAGGTCTTCTAGTCTCTCATTTTTGGCATCACTCGGTTAATGTAGTATGGAAAATGCTTGAATGGGCTAGAACTGATTAAATCAGAGCCTGTTTTTCTGAAATTCTAGTGAAGGGCCACATAATCATACCAAATATTACATCCTGTTACTTCAAACTAGTTCCAGGTGCCTGCTTAATCAGGGGATAATGAAAAGACTGATACATGCAAAGTCAACTACCAGGGCTCCTATCCCTCCCGCTTCATTTTCAGTTGCACAAAAAACCATAATCATCTTTGCCAGAGGAAAGGTCAGGGAGGCAGAAGTCACCAAGCCAGCCACTTGCACTGATACATGCCAGTTTGCAAATAGGCTTCAGTAGATTATGAGCCGGGAGCCTGTCGTGACAGGGCAGAGCAATTGGGGAGTTTATCAGGGTGCCAATACAGGGTTTGCTGGATCTAAAGGTGAGAGTTCCTAAAGTCCTGTGGCTTGCAAGATTTCAGCCCAGCAGAAGGCTGCTGACTTACTGGTTAGAGCAGCCATTCAGGTGTGTCTGCAAATGGTCTCTCTTTAAACCAAATTGTTTGTCTCTTAAAGAGGGGTGTGGAAGTGGATCAGGAGGAGACAGGATTAGAGGAAGGATGGTCCAGTGATTAGGGGGGCTAGCCTGGAACTGGGGAGACCCAGGTTTAGTTCCCTGCTATGCTACTGCCTTCTTGTATGGCCTTGGTGCTTAGGCTCTGTCTCAGTTCCAAGCTGTAAAGTGGGGTAATAGCACTGCCGTGCCACACAGCCCAGTGTTATGAGGGGAGAGACATTGAAGATTGTGAAATGCTTTGGGATCTACTGACAAAGCTTCCTCTGGAGGGAAGGTGGGGCCTATCCTTCAGAGGGGATGAGGGGGAACATTCTTCGAGTGTGACATAAAAGGAGGAGTAATTAACATTACTGAAATTTGATATGCAAAATATAACAAGCCTGCACACTATTCACACCAAATACTCTTCTTCTCAGCTCAATTTTTGAAGCTAGATACATTCAGACAGGAAGTAACACAAATATTTAACAGTGAGCGTAATTAAGCATTGGAGCAATTTACCAAGGTTCGTAGTGAATTCTCCATCACTGACAACTGATAAATCAAGGTGGGATGTTTTTCTAATAGATCCACTCGAGGGATGGATATGGGGCAGTCTCTGGCCTGTGTTATGCAGGAGATCAGACTAGATAGTCAAAGTGGTCCCTTCCGGTCTTGGAATCTGTGTGAAAGTGCTACACCGTATTCATTTCTTGACTGTTTCCTTTCCTTCAATAGAACTGTTTTGATGCAACATGGGTATAGATCTGTAATGTCTTGGTAAAGTCTTGCTTGTCTGTTTTTGTTCCTTCTGTGGGTTCATTATTTATCCCATGAGTTACCCTTTATACCACACTGTATCCTCTGCTTCTCTGAACCTGCTTCCCCTTTATTTCTCAAAGCGTCGTGGAGAGGCAGCATTAGCAACTGCCCTGCTCCACGCTCTTTACCAAATTTGGCTTGAGGGCCTTCCCACAGCTGTGTCAGACGTTTGCTTCTTATGCACATTATCTGCTACGTGTTCCTATTGTTGCTAATTGATTTATCTTCAAAAAAGAATAAATCTGGAGTAGATTCACATGAATTTAGGGAAGAAAATATGGAGGAGAAAGCTGAGGGGCAGTCGTTGTGGCAGAGATTTGGTAGCCGCTGTGGCAGTGCATGTTTGCAAAAGTGTAGTAGTCGTATAAAGCCCATTGCTTAAGGGGACCCACAGCATGGTGTTGCTTTTCTTAAATATGCATTTAGTGCTGGAGAGAGGTTCTGGAGGGACATCTCTGCACCCCGAGGTCTGGTCTGTGCTGAAAAGCTGTATCTGCATAGCTCTGTCATTTGGGGGGGGAGTGAAAAAAACACACCCCTGACCAATATAACTGTGCCAACCTAGATGAGTCCACATAGGTAATGTCGCTAGGGGAGCTGGTGTTCCTACGCAGATGGAAAAACTCCTTCCATCAGTGTAGACTGGCTCTACACCACGGGGCTATGCCGGTATAGGCTTTGTAGCGCAGACATGCCCTTAAAGTGCTTTTCCCCTGGAACAGATATAGACTGGACAGCATCAGAGACACACCCCATGACAGCATGCCTCAACCCTGAGGGGAGGTACCTTGGTATCTGTGCCACTTCAGTCCTTGGTGTGGCTGCCGAGAGAGGCAGTGGCTTTTGTGATGTGAGGGCCCAGACTGACCGCCACATAGGCTACCAGATAGTGCCGTGGGAATCTGTGGTCACCAATCATCTGGAGTGGATTTGGCCTTAGACCTTAGCAGTACTCTAGCTTATTGCCAGTCACCTGAGCTGTTTTGCCCCTGGTGACCCTGTGGTATATTCTGATTACAAGGAGTCACAAGTTAAATTAATTTGGTCTCAACTTAGTTTCATTAGGCTCTCAAATACACCACAGAAACCACTCTTCAGTTCTTGAGGCCAATTAGATATGCTGGGGATACTTGATAGCTCCTGGGTGAGCAGAGCAGGGGGCTAGGGTTCCCAGGGACTCTTCTCTGTATGGGAAACTCATTAAGCCACAACGTGTGCACCTTTGTGACAACAAAAGGGCACAGGTCTAGTTCATTTATGTTTGCCTGGGTAATAGCTTTTCTCACTAATATCCTGTCACCCGCAGAGCGGAGAGGAGCCGCCTGGCACAGCCAAGAAGCCGACATCTTAGCATCTGTTTTGCTGAACTGCAAATTGCATTTGTTTTTGAATGGATCTATTTCTATCCTGCCACGTGAGGCTCCTCCACGTCATATTTACAAAGCGAAACTCCAAAACATCCCAGAGAAGCTCACTGGGGAGACGTTCTGCAGATTCTCATGTCGCCACATCAGGTTTCACTTAACAACATCTGCTGAGGCTGGCTTCCATGCCTGTGACAGCACTTGAACTGGGACTTGTGCACATTAAGTGCTCCCGACTAGCTCTCTTTCTGCTTGAGCAGTCAGACTAGTTGTTCAGGCGTGACCAAAAGGAGTTTCACAGTTTCAACTTGACCGAGATCGGACAAACTCAGGACAGTGCTCGACTCTGTTCTGCCACAGGCTTCCTCTGTGACCTTGGGCCAGTCCCTGTCACTGCCTGTTTCCCCATCAGTAAAATGGGGATAATAGTATCTCCCAGGATATTGGGAGGATAGATGCATTCAAGATTAGGGATAGGTTTAGATACTACAGATAAGTACCTAAGATATCTTGACTGATATCAAAGTACCTAAATAACTGAACCATGTCTGTTTATCCTATGCCCATCAGCATTGCATTCTTGTGCCTCTGTCAGTCATATATAAACAGACTTGCATGTTCGCATCTCTTTCTTTTTTTCCAGTAACAGGGAGAGTTCTCAGGAACATCACTGATCATATCCTGCTAATCTCTTCTCCAGCCTGGGAGCAGGCTGTCTATTCTGGCATTATAAAGCAGCCCAGTCTCTGCATGCCTAATCCGTTTTTAACAAGATGGGAATATTGTTAAGGGGGTCTTGTCACTTCAAATCTCACCAATTTTAAAGAGTTAAAGTAGTTTAGGAACTGCCCCCACCCATCAGAGGCTGCCATGGTTTTAGAATCACCTTGATTTGTAAATTTCTCCCTCATTTTCTGTCTGTTGTGAATGGCCCACACACAATGGGGAAAGGGGATTGATTGCACAGGGGGAAGATGTGTAACAGGCCGGATAGAGGGCTGTCAAATGTGTAAAGTAAATTGTGAAGAACAGAATTATTCCTCTTGTCTGTAAAGCCTGGTCCACACAGGCAGCTGCACCAGTTTAAGTAAAAGTGGTTTAAATCGTTTTCATTAAACCCCACTGCAAATGCCTGTGTGGACATTTTTAAACTGATTTTAAACTTGGCTTATATTGATTTAGATATTTGATATTCAGTAAGGAATCAGCTTACGCTAAATGGATGTAACCCTGGTTTAAATCAGTTTAAAGGGTCCATACCCATTTAAATAAACCGGTTTTAAACTGATTTTGGTTAAATCAGTGCAACTGCATGTGTAGACTGAGTTTCCGTGGTGGCTGAAACAATGGTTGGCTTTTTAAAAAAATGAAACTCTCCTTTCGAAGTCAATGGCCCTTTAACTTTTTGAAAACTCTCTCCAGTAGTTTGATGGCATTTCCTTCCCAGCCAGAGCTATGGAGATTGTTCAGTCCAGCAAGTGATCTGACTGTCTGTACACTCTGGGTTGCTATATAATATATATTTATAAGGCCTTTAATATAGATTCCTAATTGCCTGTCTCTTTTGACTTATAACACACCCTCATGAGTGATTGGAGCATAGCAGTGCCATGAACCAGAGTGAGTGTTTTGAATTGTCTGTACAGCAGGAGGCATTTTATAATTCCAGGAAGGGACAAGCAGCTGACCAAGCTCTGAAACAAAAGCTATGGTGTGCTGTCACTGAATACAATGGAAAGCTTAGGCTGGTTGCAAAGGATTTGGGAGCTCAAGGTTATGTTCTTGGCTCCACCACAGACTCAGTGTGGCCTTAGAATCATAGAAGTATAGGGTTGGAAGGGAGCTTAGGAGGTCGCCCAGTCCAACCCCCTGCTCGAAACAGGACCATCCCCAGCTAAACCCTCCCAGCCACGGCTTTGTCAAGCCGCAGCTTAACCACCTCCAAGGATGGAGATTCCACCACCTCCCTAGGTAACCCATTGCAGTGCTTCACCTTCCTCCGAGTGAAAATGTTTTTCCTAATATCCAACCTAGACCTCCCCCACTGCAACTTGAGACTCTTGCTCTTTGTTCTGTCATCTGCTACCATTGAGAACAGCCTAGCTCATCCTCCCTGGAACCTCCCTTCAGGAAGTTAAAGGCTGCTATCAAATCCCCCCTGCCCCCATTCTTCTCTTCTGCAGACTAAACAAGCCCAGTTCTCTCAGCCTCTCCTCATAAGTCTTGTGCTCCAGCCCCCTAATCATTTTTGTTGCCCTCCGCTGGACTCTCTCCAACTTGTCCACATCCTTTTTGTAGTGGGGGGCCCAAAACTGGACACAATACTCCAAATACGGCCTCACCAATGCCGAATAGAGGGGAATAATCACTTCCCGTGATCTGCTGGCAATGCTCCTACTAATGCAGCCTAATATACCACTAGCCTTCTTGGCAACCGGGGCACACTGCTGTCTTATATCTAGCTTCTTGTCTACTGTAACCCCCAGGTCCTTTTCTGCAGAGCTGCTGCCTAGCCCGTCAGTCCCCCGTCTGTAGCTATGCTTGGGATTCTTTTGTCCTAGGTGCACGACTCTGCACTTGTTCTTGTTGAACCCCATCAGATTTCTTTTGGCCCAATCCTCCAATTTGTCTAGGTCACTCTGTGTAAATTGGAGGATTGGGCCAAAGCCCATCTCTAAAATGGAAATAATAGCAGGCCAGTACCACAGGGATATGAGGCTTGGTTCGTTGTTTAGAAACTGCTTTGCTTTGAGATCCTCGGATGGCAGGTGCTAGAGGAGTGCTATGTGCCACTGCATGGTAGAAAAGAGGAGTTCTACCAAAGAGCTGACCATTGCAAATACAATGTGCCTTTTCTGCTGATTTGCATATGCAAATAAAAGGGGGAAGAGGGACTTTAAAGCTAGTGTGCCTTTTGCAGCCATTGTTGCGGTGGGTTTTGCAGCTTTCCCATTAAAATGAGCTGTTTGACATCATGAATAGAGAATCTGGAAAGTGAAGCCAGAGCCTCATCTGGGTTGGGTTTCTCCAGATGCTTTCTGAAAAGCTGAGACTGCAAACTCTGCCTGCAGCTCTTGGCAACGGTCTCTAATTGTGCATTCTTCAGATCTTGGAGGGTCACTCCTTTCAAGGGGAAGCTGAGCTTTCTACACCTCTTCATTCTGTTGCTTATACAGTGAAGGAGCTGTATGTCCCATCACTCCTTCTTTCCTTCCAACCATCTGCGCAGTGGTTATAAGGATTATGTTGGATCATGAAATCTTCAGAGCTGCAACTGCCTTTTCCAACCTACACTATTCATCCTATGTTTTGTGCGTGGATGCTTCAGCTCTCTAGTGAAAGGTCTGGCATTTTTCTTGGATCGCACCAGGGAATTATGTTGAGGGAAGATTTAGGGTCATACTTTGTCCCTGGTAGACTTCTCTGCCAAGCTTTGGGAGGGAGGAGGTGATGAGTAAGGGTCTGCATCCATGTTTAAATGCCTTCACTCTTCGTTTTGGTCCACAAGAACGTTGGATGTTCCCTTTTGCGCTAATGAATACCATTGAAGCTTATCTTGATGGTTGGTGTTTTGAAGCTTGTATGAGCGGAGACCATTCTTCACACAGCCACCCACACTCCAACCAAAGAGCAGCAAAGCGCTAGCGTTCTTCATTGTCAGCATCACAATCGGTATGTTAGCAGCCAATCTGGCAGGTTACAAATCTGCAGTGTCAAAGCTTTTAAAAAAAAGTGTAAACTTCAATTAATTAATCCACAGTTTTCTTAACACCTCTTCTTGCCTGTGTCTCACACATCTTCATATAAATACTGGAATGCTGGTCCTAGGATTTCATTGCTCTAGAGTGTGCAAGCACCCTGTAGTGGCAGAAGCTGAGTGGGAAGACCATGGAGTTAGAATAGCATTGAAACCATAATATGAATGAGATCTTAGGAGGTGGGTACGTAGGTTGGAGTGTGGGTATGGCGCTGCCTTGTTAGCTCACATCCTGTTTCCATATAGGGATATTATAGGTTTGTGGAGCTCTTCATATATAAAGCTTGTGAACTTCATTATGTTGGGGACACACCTTCATGCAAAACAGATGTTCAGAGGGCTTGGGAACCATTCAGGAGAAGTGTTGTCTTTCTCCAAACATACCTCTATACAAACACCATCAAATCTGCTTCCATTGCAACACTTCTAAGCTGATGTGTAATTCCAGGCTGGAATGTATTTGATCTTTGATCTGCAGGGTGAAGGAATGTACCTGAATGCAAATGAAACCTCAGGGCAAGTAGGTTTTTTCAGCTTTATGGGATGCCTTCTCTGGTTGTGGAGCTTCAGCCATCTTGTAGTCAACTTAGATTGTAAGGTCCTTGAGGCCAGGACCATCCTCTTATGTGTTTGTAAAGCGCTTATCACAATAGGGTCCTGATCCGTGATTAGGGCTTCTAGGTGCTACAAAAGTACAACGAATAAACAATAACTCAGTCAGCCCCAAACATGAATGGACTGCTGTGGGGTTCAATGTAGAGCTAAGCACGGCAAGGTGGCCTGGGGCAGGGACTAAAAATGACAGAGGTAGGGCAGCTAATGAAAAAATTAGCCAGCAAGAAGAACTCAAATGGGTAACTTTTCTGGTAACGTCTGAAGAAATCCCAGAGATGCACATGGCTGATTGTTGGTTGGGAATGCTTCGGATGCAGCAAGGCTTCACTGCACAGGAGATGGAAGGCCTAACTGAAGCTGTAAGTCTCTGAAATCTAATTGTGAAAGTAACCTTCATGTACAAAGCTTATAAAATGCCTGTCAGCAAACCCTGTAATGCCTCCATGACGATATCATTCAGCTATCTTGGACAGGCTTCTACAAGGAAAGAGAAACCTAATAGTTGAGATCTGTACACAACAACTTTCCAAACTAAGTCCGCCAGAGAGGGCTAGCAAGGATTAAAGGGAGCATGGGAGAAAGGTGTTGATCCAGTAGTGCTCTATCCCAGGAAGCAAAAGATATGCTCTAATGGTAATGCTCTGTTCGGACAAAATGGAGAACCCATCTGTTAGGTAAGCAGGGATGAGGAGGCAGAAAGCCTCCAGCTGTGTAAAGTGATAGCTCTTCCCTTTCTAGTTCAGTCACAATGCTCCTAGACACAAGGGGACTCTTGCTATTTATTGAAATATGGACCCTCTTCATTGAAAGCTCCAAGAGAAAAATGTGAGGTCTCTTCGACTGTTCAACCATATACAGCTTTAATATTACAATTTTCCAAAGTTTGCCTTTGTTCCCAACCTGGCATTTTCATATTTCTCCCTCTTCAAGAAAGAAGGTGAAGCTGGGACAGCTGTTTTGTCCGAAATTTTGGCTGATGTATTCTAGATCTATTGACATTTTTTTGCATGTGTGTATGTTTCTGTGAAAAACCCCATGGAGCTTTGGATAAACACATAATTAAGCACTAAAACACTTTGATAGCTGGCAAGGTATCAAGGGTCCCTCTGCTCCCTGCCCTCTCCCCCCCACCACCAAAATAGGAGATGACTTCTGCTTTTTCTTTGTGTTGTTATGGACTTCCTACAGCAACAGATTGCTCTTGAAAGTGATAGGTTTAGCTTAACATTAGTGCTTCTTCCCTTCACTCATGACTGATGAGCATTTGATACTCTTCCCTGGAGGTACTGATAGGTCCCACCTTACTTGGATTCAAAGGGGAAAAACTAGACCACTATTTGGATCTCAGTGACTTTGCAGAATACACAGAGGGCAAATGCTTGATGGTGATGCTTGCATGCATAAGGATGAGCTGACTGCTGGTGTGCCGTGAGAGCACTATTCCTTCTTGATCTCAAATTTTGCTGAGACGTGGAGGAAATTTTGCCTTCCTCTGGAATGCTGAGCAGTTGGGCTCTGGTGGATTTACCCCAAAAACCAATCTGGTGACTTCATGCTTGATCTCAGTGTCTCTCTTGCATGTATCATTATGGACTCTAGCAATGATGGTTATAAAAACTCCAGAGAATCCAAAGGCCATTATCCTGTCTTGCCTCGCGATACATCCAGACAGTGTCCAGTAAAGGTATTTTTATTTTACTTTCAATAGCCATCTTTGGGAAGTTTCTCAAGAAGACTAACAATCAATAGGGTTTGCATTGAGGTACAAAGATCACAACATAGTTTACTACCTTGTGGATGGGAGCCCTAGAGCTGGGGGCCAGCTGCTGGAAGACCACTTCCCAGCACAGGCTCCTTGTGTCCTTGACACTGTCAGTTTCAGAGTCCTGGAGGAATTCAACAGACATGGTCATGAGGGGAGAGAAGCCTACTCTAAGAAGGGGCTGACCTTCAGGCCCAAATGTGTGCCTGGTCAGTTGAAGAGACTGATGCCTGATGGTGATGGAGTATAGCTGGGAAAATCCTGCCTCAGTGGGTTGAGCTGGGGTTTCTCATGGGGTTATGCTGCTGGTTTGTCTTTGTTGCATTCTTTAAATTGTCTGTTCTGCAGGGTAGCAGAAGGAAGCATTATATTATTCCAATAGATGCATTTAAAAATCAACTGATGGGGTGTCACAGTTGTAGGCTGCACCTGTATTCACCCTCTCTGTCCACCAAGGGCATCCACTTTCAGGCGTCCAGCTCTCCAGCCATCAGCCTCTTTGGGGCAGACACACGTCTCTCTCCGTCCTGACTGGGGCTTCTCCAGGCTGCACAGCTCCCTACTTATACCGTGATTCTCCAGCAAGTCAAACTGCCTCAGCAAGCCGCTTTGCCTTCTCCTCAGAGCCTATAAACAGCATAATTGTCTATAGGAACAGCTTTCCTAAGCAAGCACATTTATTCTTAAGGTGAAAGTGTTACAGAGAGAACCTATTACAACAATAAAAGAACTTGCATGTTGTTAGTTAGCTTACCAGAGATCACGCAACTCCAGCAAAGGCTCTGGCAGGTGGTCAGTCCCTTAAACCCCACCAAGGTGTTTTCTGTGGTCACAAGTTCATAACGGCTGTTATGAACAAGCACTCCCAGGAATAGGTCAAGTCCTTCCAACCCCTCCCAGGAAGGATTGGGGCCTTCCTTGGACAGAAAGGTCCTGTCCATTTGCTGGATCTGAAATAGGCCCTGAGTCTAAACTCAAGCTATTTATCCAAAAGGCCTTTCTTTGTCTGTTGGTCTCTGCAGAATCCAGTTTGCACCAGTGTGTGCAGTCTCTCTGGAGGTGTTACAGCATAACTGTTTTCAAGTACATGAGAAGTGGTTACAAGGAGGGAGAAAAATGGTTCTCCTTAATCTCTGAGGATAGGAGAAGAAGCTTAAATTGCAGCAAGGACAATTTAGGTTGCACATTAGGAAAAACTTCCTAGCTGCCAGGATAGTTCAGTACTGCAATAAATTGCCAAGAGGGGCGGTGGAATCTTTGTCATTGTGGATTTTTAAGAGCAGTCTGGACAGACACTTGTCAGGGATATCTAGATAATGCTTGGTCCTGCCATAAGTGCAGGGGACTGGACTAGATGACTCCTCAAGTTCCAATCTGATCCCTAGAGTTCCTCGACCAAATAACTTAGTATTTGCGAGTTGATATCAGGAAATAAACCAAAGGAAACGCGGTACCTCCTCGTGCTCTATGACTGGTACAGACAAGTCAAAACCAAGTGCTCTTAACTTAAAACTTTACTTTATTGGTCTCCAGCAATTCCTGTTGGAATTACCTTTACCGGAAGTCTCCACTTATTAGTCTTAAGCACATACAAATACAGTAGTGGTTGGAGTACCTCAAAACTTGATAGTTACTCCATAAGTCTGAGGCAGTCTTCCAGTGAATCAGTCACAGATTTCCAGATGGCCTATCCGTCCATCTGTGTCTGGAGACCCTTCCAAATGTGTCCATGAATTGATCCGCCTGACTCAGACCTGCTACCTCCCTCTTTACTCCAAAAGGTACAGAGACTTCATTCAGAAGAATGTTACATAGCTGAGCAAACAAATCAATCATTGGGCAGAAGCAGGAGTTAGAGATTTGTCACTAAAAATGTATTGTTAAGCAAGCAGTCTGAAGCTGTTAGTCTGAGAGCTAAATTTCCCCATACTGACAATTCTAAAATCTCCAGACTTCCTGTTTTTCACAGACATTCCACCCAGCATGTTCAGAGAGAGAGAACACAGAACCAGGCTCACTTCACGTGTTCACTGTCTATCCCCCCTCCCGGTTTGCCTAGTTTTTAAGTTGTTAAGTTCCTGTAAAGGCCTGAAAATGGCTAAAAACAGCAAGCAGAATATTTGATAGTGCATCCCGATAACAGATAGTGGCTTGAACACATGACTGGTTGCTAAAATGCCTCTGTATGCTTCCAGTCCTATGATGTGATGATATTGCAGGGAATTGCCATGTCTGTCATAGGGAGCTCTGCTGATTTAAAGTTTTGGCAACTGTTGCTAGGACTCTAAATTGAATCCCCTAAATGCAGTCTGCAGAGCACAGGAGTGACATGCTGTTTTTAAAGATGAGCTGCTGCATGTTGTCATCTGGAGTGTTTCTATTTTGAATCTCCTGTGAACAATGAGCAACAGCTGTCCTGGCTCTATAGAGGGTATAGATATATTTTGGCTCTGGTTAGTGTTCATTTGAACACGTGCACCTTTGTGTTGGAATATTTTGTTTTGGCAATGTAGTATTTTTTTAATCTGGATCATTTTACCTGCATCTGAGAAAGAATATACTATTGTGGTTAACACTGGCTTTCTAGGAGATGGCTATTAAAAGTGCTTAAGAGCTTGGGCTGGGATTTCAAAGTTCCCAAAGGGAATGGATAAAATTCAGTGGGAATGGGTGCCTGATTCCTCTAGGTTACTCTGCACATCTCAGCCACCTTGGTGTTTCATTTCATTTCCCTAGGATTTGTGTGTGTTTAGCTCTTACAGGTTGAGAGGCTGAGAATTACCCAACTTGTGCCGAAACCTGGATAGACTGTGCCGGTCCTACAAGAAATCACTGAATACATTTTCAGTCTTACTAGTGCTTTAGCCCTTTGCCTAGATTTTTAATTGGTTGCTCTTTGACCTGATGACCAGCTCAGTATGAATGCATTTGAAAAGTGTGATTTTTAAAGCCACCACTGTAATTACAATGGTGGCTGATGTCTATACTGCCCTCCGTGGGTTGGTGGAGGAGTGTATCTTTACAAGGAGTACTTCCACTGATCTAAGGGGGCATTGTGGGGAGCTGAGAGCTCCCGGGCTTCCTGTGGGCTGCCCACCCACTCCTCTTTCTCTACCAGGAGCCAGGGGAAGCCACCCATGGCTTCTCCATTCCCCACTCTGCTGGAAGGGGCAGTCATGTCAATTTCACGGCTCAGCTGTGTAATTGACAAGGCTGCCTAGGGAGGGAGCAGGTGAAGCACCCAGGTTTCTGGCCCTGGCTCCCAGTTGCCTGGGCTTCTTGCCCCAGTTCCAAGCCAGGAGTAGGGATGAGCCGCTTGGGCTTTCTTCTCAATTTCATGGCTCCAGCAGAGTGGTGAAATTGACGAAAATGACAGCCCTTCCACTGATGTTTGACTTCGTTGCCCTAACTAAGCTGACAAAAGCCCTACACCTCTCATTGAGGTGGTTTTATTTTGTCGAAAAAACAGGGAAGTTTTGTTGGCGGGGGGGTCAATCGCAGTATGGATACCACCTCTGTTTTGTCAACCAAAACTGACTTTGGTGGACAGAATTCTAGTGTAGATCAGGCTTATGTGTGCTAGACCCACACAGCAATCCTACCTGGGGAGTTATGGGTGTTTTATTTTTTTAAGCAGTTCCATCATCAACTTGTTTTAAAATGTCCATTTAAACCATTGACTTTGATCTGGTGTTCTAGTAATTAAATTGTCTACCTTAAAGTTCCATCACTTGAAAGCAATCCTTATTGGACAACTTCTCTGAAGTTCAGAGGTTGAAGTTTCTGTTTCTGGTGTGAAATTGTCTTAAACACTGTCTATCTGGGTATCCTGAATGAGGAAATGCATTTTTCACACCTCCCCAGCTAACTGGCATGCCAACACCCTTACAAAGTTCAATTAACATGCAAATAGTTTCTTATCAAGTTATCACTCGTGTCTCAGTGAGATTATGCTATGTGACTTGAGGCTTCTGGTTCTCTCACAAGTGTGTAAAAGAACTCTCCAGTCTAGGGTTGTAAAGTGATGGTGCACATACTATAATTTTTTAGTATTACATTAACACCTAAAGCCCCAAACAGAGATCCAGGCCCAATGTGTTCAGTGCTTTACAAATCCACACTGAAGAGACAGTATCTGCTCTGAGGAGCCTGCAGTCTCAAAGGGTGGGTGGGGAAAACAGAGGCCAAACCATTAAATGATTTGCCTAAAGTGTGACAGCAAGTTAGGGGCAGAGCCTAACATGCCCTATCCACTAGGCCACACTTCCTCTACTATACTCACTACTGACCTCCTTGCTTTTGACCACCAAATGAAAGTATCTTTCTGATGCACATTTCCCAGAAACCTACCTTGTCTTCAAACAAATTCCCGGTAAAGAGGAAAATGGAAAAGTCCTTAATAAAGGCGCTTGTAAGTCAACGTCCATCTCAGACTCTGCAGTTAACGGTTCTTAGGACTACACTTTGCAATCACCAAATGCTGCAACTTGATCTGTGTTCATTAATGCCAGGCCCTGGGCTGCTTAGTAGCGGCATGAAAGTTTCTGAAGGAGAAGGTAAAGAAATGAAGTCAGCAGTGCAAGGAGCATCTTCAATAATTCACTAGCTACTCCTGTGCTGCTCTAAGCCCTGGCTCAGCTACTTCAATGAACTATCTATTTGAGGGTGTGGGTGTGGTGGAGAGGTATGTGTATTAACTGACCCAATTAAATCAGTGTAACCTTCCATTTGGATGCTGTTATCTTGGTGTAAAGGTGCCATACTTTTATGGAAGTAAGGTACATAGATAGAAGCCCCCCCAAAGGACACACCATTGGCTCAGGCCTTCAATCCTCTACCTGGCTCTCACTGCCGCTCTCCTTCTCTTTCCCCCTCCTCCCCCTGGACTGGTTAATGCACGTCACATGTACAGAATTCAAATCCAGCTACACTTGTGTGACTGTGTTCTGTAACTTGTTCTCCTTCCCCCCCCCAGGTACGAAAGGCATGGAGTGCTCTCCCTCCACCCCCACCATGAACTCCTATTTCTACAAATTCATGATCAACCTGCTCAAAAGATTCAGCAGTGAGCGGAAGCTGCTGGAGACAAGAGGGGCCTTCATCATCAGGTCAGAACAGTCTTTCTCCATCTCTTTCTCAGACCACAATCTATGCTAAGAACACCTTCCTTCCTCGGTGGTATCTTGGAATTTTAGCATAACATTTGCCTGGTTCGTTGTGGCCAAAGATCTCTCTGCAAGCGGTATTTGCTTGCCAGTCATCGCAGCTGATGTTTTTAGAGTAATTCAATTCATTTTTCACATGTAGAAATACCATATTTTTCACTTCTAAGGTTAAATATCCCCTTATTAAATACTGTTCTCATATCCTATCTTTCTCAGAAACTAACAGAACAGCTGGAGCGTGAGACAGGGTATTTTCTGGGTGCCTGGACTGTCTTTATGCTGGTGTAGGGGTACAGTATAGTGGAGAACTTGTGTGTGTTGATAGTCCATTCAGAGCATTATCATTGTGAGATGCATACACTCATCCATGAATTCAACTTTTGGCGCCCCAATGCAAATCTGGTCACTTTAAGAGAAAGCTTTTTACTGGGAAGAACAACGGGGCTGTGGTGTCAGTGTTTTGGTCTCCTGTGTGGTTTGATTTTTGTTTCTCAGAAGCTGTGATTAGGTGGTGGACACTGGGAAAGCATGCTTTGTGACAGACAGCTGGCAGTATGTAATCTTTAATGAATGAATCTGGGATAGGGAAATCAAATTCTGCTGTCCTTGTTCAGAAATAATCCGCTTGAAGGTCACGGGATAGGCATAGGGGGAATCAGTTGCGGGGGGTCCAACTGTGTATCTTTCCTTCCTTGCCTATGTAAGAAGGCATCATTGAGGTGTGCTTGAACCCAGAACTGAATGAGCATGGAGATTTGAATTCCATGGAGCTCACTCTTCCAGGACAAGGAGGGGTGGGGGGGCCAGAGGCAGACTGTCTGCAGGGAATAATTGCAAAAGGTCCACGGTTAATATTAACCATATCACTTGAAAGAGAGGAAGGTGATCAGGAGCAGTCAACATGGATTCACCAAGGGCAAGTCATACCTGACCAACCTGATTGCCTTCTATGAAGAGGACTGGCTCTGTGGATGTGGGGAAAGCAGTGGACATGATATACCTTGACTTTAGAAAAGCTTTTGATAAGAATATTGTGGGAGACTGTATAAGCAAGTTAAGAAGTATGGATTGGATGAATGGACTATAAGGTGGATAGAAAGCTGGCTAGATCATCTGGCTCAACAGGTAGTGATCAATGGCTCCATGTCTAGCTGGCAGCCGGTCACAAGTGGAGTGCCCCAGGGGTTGGTCCTGGGGCCAGTTTTGTTCAACATCTTCATTAATGATCTGGAGGATGGGGTAGCTTGCACCCTCAGCAAGTTTACAGATGACACGAAGCTAGGGGGAGTGGTAGATACCCTGGAAGGTAGGGATAGGATACAGAGTGACCTAGACAAATTGGAGGATTGGGCCAAAACATTAGTCCTCCTTTGAGCAGGGGGTTGAACTAGATGACCTCCTGAGGTCCCTTCAACTCTAATGTTCTATGATTCTATCACTTTACAGGGAGTGTCATGATCAGAAGTTGGAGACTGGTTAGTATGTCACATGTGCCCTTCTCCAATGGACTCATTAGGACCTGCAAAATTTGTCATTATTTTTAAAAAGTTTTTAACCCTTATGTTTGCAAAGAAAACCTTCCAAGAGTGTCTAATGGCAGTGGCGGCTGGCTGAGTCTGCAGACAGCCTGAAACAATAGCTCTGAGAGGAGTCAGTTGCCCCATTCATGTCAAGGGGGAGTTAGTGTTTGAAGCTGCTGTTGGAAATCAGTGTTAAGTATTCCTGCTAAAACAATTTGCAGTGAAACATCTATGTGCACTGAGATTGTGGGTGGGGTTTAGATTTGCGGGAGGAGCATGAGTGCCACCACCCTTTCCCCAGCAGGGAGAAGGTCTAAGATTTTTTCCCTTCTCCCAGTATATCCCGCACCCAATTCTCAGTTCCACTGGTGCCTTATCTCAAGAACCATGGGAGAAACTAGTTTCCCAGAGTGTAGGTTGGCATATGCTAATGGCCTTCTCCTGTAGGAGTTTATACTGTGTGTGATTTTTATAACAGCAAGTGCCTTTTCTCTTCTCTGCCCTATGCAAATGGAAACACGGGGCCATGGTCTGCATGCACGGTACTTGAGAGGGAGTGGCAGACATGGTCCTGTTTCTGATTAGAGGGCCAAGGCCCCCACAGCCTATTGAAGAAAAATTTCTGGGTCTCATTCTGGTTTTGCGTCTGTACAATTTCATGTCAAACGTTCTTCTGAACTGCAGTCAGCTGGACTTTTTGCATGGGGAAAATGCTTGGATACCAAAGGCTCCTGTGGCTGGGCATGATGGGCTGGTTCCCAACACATAGCGGAGCTGAAGTTGGGCCAGGTCATGGCAATATAACATGCCAGTGCTTTTCCTGGTGACTTGTGCTCCAGAATCTAAACTTCCAGTTCCAAATCTCCAGCCGTCATGGCTGCAAAGAAAACGTTCACAATGTGACTCATGTGACTGATACAGCAATGGTTCTCTGAGTCTGCAGAGAGTGTGATGTGATAGTATGAATTGCCCCACTGATCTCAAGAGATGTTCATTCTTGAGCTTAATATAGGCAGTTTCAACACCAGTATTAACTATTTCTCTGATTTAAAGCAATTGAAGAGAAAGGAGAAGGATGTGGGTGAGTCTGCTGGACTGTCCATATTTGATCTGTTGTCACTGAGACCCATTGATCATGGGAGCCCCTAGTGCTCTCTTTAGTGCACTCTTTTCAGATTCTCTTCACCATATTTTTTCCAACTATTATAGAGCCAGTCGCTTGATTACACTTGTTTTGATATTAAAAATGTTTGAGGCCAAATAACCAAACCATAGCCCAGAGTTTTTCACCTTTTATTCATTTGTGGACCCCCTGAAAAATTTCGACTGGAGGTGTGGGCCCCTTTGGGAATCCAGGTTGAAAATCACTGCCTTAGCCAATTTATTGTCTGATGACAGATACAATACAGAAAGGAACGAGTTAATACTTTACCAATCCTTCTGGGAAGCTCTTCTCTTGCATGTTCAGTTCATCCTGCACAGATATTGTCCTCCAAACTAAGTATTCAAACTAGCCATGTTTGTAGTGGAGAGCTCTCTGTACATCACCTAAGACTAAAATCCATCAATCAGCTCTTTGCCTAGTTTTCTTTTATCAGCCTATTCCTTCCTTATCTTTTTGTTTTGGAGTCCACATTCCAAGTACTGGTTGTGCTGTGGAGGTACATCCCAACCTGTACCAGGACATAGAATGAATGGGTCTTGTCTTGACAGCTTTTATATTTGCTGGTGCCAAAGCTGAGTTCAGCTTTGCAAATAGTTGTGGGATACTCAGCATGGTAGAACAGAATTGTGGGAGAAGCATAATACAATTCAGTTAGCATAAGGTCCCAGCACTTGTATAGAATGTATCCAAATGTTAATGTCAGATGCACAGTGCATATTAAGGCGGTCTGTGTCACACATATTAATGTGATGTGCAGTACCTATGTGTTGGATAACACCACAGTCCAGTTCTGCACTCTCCCTGAGTCAGTCTTGCCTCTTATGGAGTGAAGTGCTGCCCTCCTGTAGACGTCGGGCTGGGGCTAAGCTGGTATTGACTGTGTGATGGGCAGGTGTTGGGAAATCACTGACGTCCTGACAGTTTCTCTTCTTTGCTGCTGGGCACTGGGTCATACGACTGCACAAAGTAGTTCCCACAAGTGAATCCTCAATAAAAGACACACAGAATGGTTCCCCAGTAATATCCTGTTGTAGGTAGGGATAGGATACAGAAGGACCTAAACAAACTGGAGGATTGGGCCAAAAGAAATCTGATGAGGTTCAACAAGGACAAGTGCAGAGTCCTACACTTAGGACAGAAGAATCCCATGCACAGCTACAGACTGGGGACCAATGAGCTAGGCAGCAGTTCTGCAGAAAAGGACCTGGGGGTTACAGTGGATAAGAAGCTGGATATGAGTCAGCAGTGTGCCCTGGTTGCCAAGAAGGCTAATAGCATATTGGGCTGCATTAGTAGGAGCATTGTCAGCAGATCGCGGGAAGTGATTATTTCCCTCTATTCGGCATTGGTGAGGACGTATTTGGAGTATTGTGTCCAATTTTGGGCCCCCCACTACAAAAAAGATGTGGACAAGTTGGAGAGAGTCCAGCGGAGGGCAACAAAAATGATTAGGGGGCTGGAGCACAAGACTTGTGAGGAGAGGCTGAGGGAACTAGGCTTGTTTACTCTGCAGAAGAAGAATGAGGGAGGATTTGATAGCAGCCTTTAACTACCTGAAAGGGGGTTCCAGGGAGGATGGAGCTAGGCTATTCTCAGTGGTGGCAGATGACAGAACAAGGAGCAATGGTCTCAAGTTGCAGTGGGGGAGGTCTAGGTTGGACATTAGGAAAACGTTTTTCACTAGGAGGGTGGTGAAGCACTGGAAAGGGCTAGGGAGGTGGTGGAATCTCCATCTTTAGAGGTTTTTAAGATGCGGCTTGACAAACCCTCGCTGGGATTATTTAGCTGAGGTTAGTCCTGCTTTGAGCAGGCGGTTGGACTAGATACCTCCTGAGGTCCTTTCCAACTCTATGATTCTATGATCTCTAACCCATTACCTGAATTCAATTGACCAGCTAAATCATCATTTATATTTTAGGAAGAGTGAAGATGCTGACTAAATCAATGCAAATGAAACTAAAGCTATGACGCAAGTAGGAATAACCAAAGACATTTAGATTATTTTAAATTGGGCTATGCAGTGACCCTGAAGTGTGGTATTAATAGTTAGCATAAGGGCACATTAAACTTAATAAAAGTTAGCATTAATAAGTAACCTTGGGTCAGGAGAGTTACCGATGTGTATCTTGTAATAAACAGTCAGACTGCAAAGCCTTTATTTAGCCAGACTTCCTTAACCACATTGTATGGAGAGCCTTCTGTCTGTGCAAATGCTTACAACAATTGTTGGAACCCCAATGATGGGTCTCAGGAATGGCAAGTGTGAACCAGGGGCCAAGACTTAATCAAATATGGTCTTGGAAATAGGTGGATGTAAGGAATAGGTGCATAAATAGGGACTCAAGCCCAGCCATCAGAGGGAACTCGGGATAGCAGGATGATGGCAACCTTGCTTAATCTCACCTGATGGGGAGCCTCCGGCCCAGGGATTGGTGAGTACACATGATGGAGAAACTGTAGTTCTAAGATTTTGTTTATAGTGATGGCGGTATTAATAAAACTCAATCTCTGTGTGTCTCACCAGTCATCTTCTTAATTAATCTCTAATTAGCCACCAAAGAACAAACCTGTTAGTGACAAGTGCATGTTACACCCCACCTTAACCATAAGGCAACAGCCCTTTTCCTTTCTTTTTATTCCGGATCCCACACAGCTAAACAAAGTGCTGCTCAACCTGCATTTCAGTGGCATGCTGTACAGCCTGGGAATCTGTCTTGGAGCAGGCACTGAGAACAAAATTGTTAAATGTAGAAGAACGTTTCCAGATGAAGGAATAAGGCGAGAGGATTGTGGGATAGAAAGATCCAAAAACCGAAGCAGTGACTCTCCGTCTTGTGTTGCCAATGCAGCCTGGACTGGCAAAGAGGGAGGGCCAAAGGGTCAGACAGGGACTGCCAAAAATGTCAGGAATGATTGTGGTTTCTTTCCTAACCCCTCTCTGGGGCTCTGCAATGATTGTAGTTGGCGATTATGAAAGACTTTTACCTCTCTTCTGGTAAATCTTTATTTGCCCCCGGAGGCGGAGACACGTGTATGGGGTTCCAGGAAGTTAATCAATGATCCTACGGAGCCCTTGCTCCATAGAGGCAAATGAATTTGGGCAAGGCACATGTGCAAAGCATCTGCAGCAGGACATTTTATGGAGCGATGTTAGCATATGCTCCTGGTGGAGGGTCTTTCACTTTTTCTGGCCAGAGGGTGGTATCAGGCCTACGTCTGTACCCTGGGAAGCGTGAGGAGATCACAGTCCTAGCAGCAAAAAGGGATGCGTGCTGCTGAGTCACATTAGGCTCTGGCTTTCGGTGACCTTGGGAGACTGAGGAAAACCGAGCCTGGAGAACCAAGCAGCCACCATGGACACATTGCTGACCTTACAGGCCAATAGCTGAATCCACCTCCTGACAGAAGGGGCCACTGCTGCCATGTACACAGGACCCAGTTTTCACTTCACCTCAGTGGACGCAGCTGTTGATGCACGGTTCTCCTTAGGGTCCTGTTTTCTTCAGAGGGTGGCTGGGAAAATCAAGTGCAGTAAGAGGAGCTTCGTCCTGTGTGCTGTGTCTGCATGGGCCCTGTGTGGCAGGAAGTGGTCAGATCAGCAGGCTGCAGTCTAGTAATGTCAGGCTATATTATAATTGGTAGGGTCCCTGCTAACTTCTGGCAGGAGCCACAAAAATACCTTCCATACTGACCTCTTCCTGTTCCAAGTGCTGGCATAGCTCAGCCCTCCCGTCTGCTGCCATCAGCCCGTCTCTGCCCCCTCACACCCTGCTTTGTTCTGTGCCACCCCTAGTCCCAAGCTGGCAGGCTGCCACAAGGCCTTCAAGGAATCCAGAGCCTCCACAGCTGCTGCCTCAACTCCCTCTCCTGCTCAGCCTGGCCCAGAGGCCAATCCCCCCCTCTTCAAGCCCATCCAAGCGAGATAGGTCTCACTGGGAACGCATCCCAGGCTGTGCTAGGTAGCCTGACAGGTGCATCGCTCCTGAGGGGCCAGGGATGACCCAGTGGCGGAGCTGGCTGAAAATGTGAACTGGCTCATAAGACACTTGGGAACAGTTTGTTCCCAACTTTTCTGTACTGTTTTTTACTAAAATCCAAAACATTTCCGGGGAGGGAACTGAAACGTTTCTATGGAAACTTTCCTAAGGCCGTTTTTCATCCAAATGTTTGTGAGTGAAAAGTTCTGGCTGGCTCCACCAGGGAGGAAATCCCAAGCACATAATCTCCTTAGTTGAAGCAGATTAAAATGTACGTGGCTACGCAACGCCTTGTCTACACTAGAAATGCTTGTTACTGGATCTGGGGCTGGACCAGCAACGGTAAAGGAGAGAACTTTATAGGGGGGAAAAGCCTAGTGTAGGCTGAGCCAGTAGCGACTGTAGAGCAAGTGACATTGACCCGCACAGAGAAGAGAAGGAAAGCTGAGCATTTAGGAGGAGAAAGGGAGCTTTCATCAGCATTCGCCCATACTTGTCTCCAATGTCTAATGAACACTTAGGAGAGAGGCCATCTTTGTTAAAGGCTTAGCACCCCCACTGCTTCCCTGAAGAGCTGGCTGCTCTCAGTAACCATCTACCTGCAGGGAACATCTGACTTAAAATTCTTGCTCTTGGTTTATAGAGCTGCATCCTTGGGGAAGACGAGCCCTGTCAAGCTGTCTTTGTGCACCCTCAAGAAGCAAAAAGACGCAAACAAAGCTTCATGGTGTCCTTGGTGGGTCCCTTTTCACCTGCTCTCAGCAGATGGATGGCTTCCCATCAGTCTAGGTGTTTTCTGCTGGCTCTCGAGCACCGTAAGGCCAAGCCCTGTGAGGTTACTGCAGCTCGGAAACTCCGTCTAGTGCTCGAGACGCTGCCTCTCTCCTTTTGAAGTGACAGACTCTCTGCTCCTGGACTTCCTTGCGTTCCAAGGTGCTGCTTTTGTTTGCCCAGACAGAGGGGTAGGAGTCAGAGCAGCCTTTTGCTCACTTCTATTCATTGTCTTCCACCTTGTCAAAGCGGACCTGAGAAATACCAACCTTCCTGCTAACCAGGAGAGACCGACTCTGTCTCCCTCTGCCCTAGGCTGACGCGTGGTAAGGAAAGGGTCCTGCAGTCACTGGCTGTGGGCTGCACCATTAAGCAAGAACAAAATATTTGCATTCAACTATTGGCCTGCTGAGGTGGTTTGGAGCAGCACAAAAATGCAGGGCAGCTTCCAAAGCATCACATTTCTCACTGGATCCATCCAGCTATCTTTGAAGCATAAAAACAAGATGTCCCTTGCCACCAAAAGCTTATCAGACCAGAAGCCGGGTGCGGTTTTTTACCTTGCAATGGGTTTCTAAGGTAGGTGCTGGAATCCATGTGCCCGCTCTGGTCTATATGGTTTGCTTCATGCTAACCAGTTTTGTTAGTGTTAAATCTAGACTGGTCTCTCTAGTGGGTCCTATATATTTTGTCAGCTGTGACCCCCTCAGCCAAGAGATGGCTCCTGATTCAGCAATTTGCCTGCCAGTCACCTGTGGGAGAGGGCCCATTTACCTGCATTGCTGGAGCTTGTCTCTCAGATGCCAGTTTTGCAGGTTTGATAAAATTCCCTTCTCCTCAGCACCTCTCCTCCCAAATGACTTTCCAAGCTTCAGATCTGATAAACTGTCCTCGAGGATGGCTGCCTTCCTCCATCGCAGAATTGCTTTTGCCTCTGCCGTGGAGTGCAGCAGCTGTTACAGCAGTGCCAGGCACCAGTGGAGGACAGGAAGTGAAGACACAATGGTAATTCAAATCCCAGGGGGACTCCAGGGAGCTAGAATGCGATTCCCTGAGTTGAAATTTGGCCTGGACACTGAAAGCTAGCTCTCCAGATTCTTGAGAGAGCACTGTCTTCTCCCTTCATGGTCCAGTGAAGGCACCCCCAGTAGGCTCCTGGTGCCCCAGGCATCACTTATCTCTCTCCCTCCTGGCTGAGATTTTTCCAGGCTGCATAGCTCCTTGTCTACACTACATGTTCCCCAACAAGACAGACTGCCTAGACAGGCCTGCTTTGCTTTCCCCTCAGAGGTTATGAACAGCCTCATTGCTCATAGGTATAAGGCAGCACACAGATTCTCCTCAGCAAGCACGTTTATTGTTAAGGTGAAAGCAGTACAGAGAAAACATATTACAACTATACAATAACCTTCATAATGCTAATAATACTCCCAGAGATCACCCCACCTCCAGCAAGCGCTCTGGTAGGTGATCAGTCCTTCAAACCCCCACTGAATTTTTTTTCTGTGGCCACAGATTCATAACAGCTGAGAGTCACTCTTTCCTCCAGTTTGGGCTTCTGGGAACAGATAAATCAACAGACAAAGGCCCTCTCCTCAGGGTGAAGTGTCAAAAGACTGAGTTCTTGCATAACCGGCCGAGGTGCACATTTGAGGCTTCCTGGGAGAATCGCCCAACTTTAAAAGTTAATTCTTGTCTGCCAGACTTCTTGAGTAACCTTGGGCAAGTCACTTAGGGCTAGATGCACACAGGGGGGTTAGGCTGCAACTGAGCAGAGTTTTGAGGCTCTAAAGTTTGGATGTAGGCATTTAAGGTCCTTAAGTATCTGCTGATAGTCCCCTTGGCACCAAAAATGTGCTGCTGGGCATAGCACCTGGGCATTGAGCTTATACCTGAACACCAGCAGGATCCTCACATTAGGCGTTGCCCTGCCTGTTTCACCTGGGGCACAAGCCAGTCTGTGTGTTCAGATGCTGCCATTGGATTGGCCCCCCACAGATCAGAGGAAGAGGCACTTGCCAGGGGTGTCGGAGACCAAGCTTTTCACACCTCTGAGCAGCAGAGCTGCGTCAATCTGAGTTTTCCATGTAGATCAGGCCTCAAATTGACCAAACCTGTTAACCCCAGAATGTTTGGAAAATGGGCCGAGAGTGGGGCTGGGGGGTGTTCAAAAGCAACTGGCTTCTACCGGAGAAACATCTGATGCTTGGTTGGCACAGGCGGGACAGAACAGAGGAGCTTTTCCCTGTAAGCAGCATGTTAAATTGCTTTTCACTCTGCAGAGCTTTCCCATGGCTGTGCTGTCTCTGCTCTCGTCAGCACCGTGGCACTGCAGCCAGGACAAGGCCTCTGAAAACCAGCTGACAAAGGGGGCAAGGAGAGGAGTTTTTGTTTGAATTAGAGGCTTTTGCTGACTCTTTAGGCTGGATAATGGGGGAATTCCCCCAGGATCTTGTGACATTTTTAAGACTACAACTGCTTGTTTTTAAGGAACTTGAGCTGTCATTGCCCCCAGAGGCCTTAGAGCAGAGCAGAGCAGGCAGTGATGACTCCTGCAGTATAACTCTATGTAGCAAGCTCAGAATCAAAGCATGCCCACTTTTAAATATGCCAGCATAGAGAGAAGACCCAGATCCAAATACCTCCTGTGTTCTGGGGAACCAGATCTTCATTGGACCCCGATGGTGTATGGGCCCTTCTGTGATACTGGAAAGAAGGTAGAGTCCTTGTGCGTTGGAATGAGTTGGGTTCTAGGGGTGATGAATGCTGCCATTCTCCCTTATGGGTGGGCTAGGCAACCTCTCCCTAGCACTTAATTCATGCAGAACCAGTCACAAGAGACTGCCAAGAACCCAGGGCACTTCTGGAAGGTGCTGTGCAAATTTTCCCCCTTCTTTTGCCCAATGCATCTACAGTCTTACCCAGCCACACTGTCTGCTTTTCTGTCCAGCTGCTGGATGCAGAGATACCTCCATCCTGACCTGAAACATCCTCTGCTATTGCAATCCTAGGTCCCGCACACAGCTCTGCCAGTACCCTTCAATTCTGGCCTGCAGCCCCACCTGCTATTCTAGTCACCTCTCCTAGTTCACCTCACCCTTCATTGCAGCAGCTGTCGAGCCTGCACAGCTCTCCATATGTACATCTGTTCTGTCCCACCAGTGCCTCCTGCTGTTGCAGTTCTGGGCCCCTTATGAATGCTCTGCCCCTTGTTGATTTGTTTGCCCATTCTTGGATGCGCTCCAAATCCCACTGGGGTTTTAGGTTGAGAACATCAAATTCATGACATGCTATCAATTTCCAGAGTCACCTAGTCTTCTGAGTTAGGTTATGTCATCCACCTCTTCCAGCCCTGTGCACTGCAACTCATTTTCCAAAGACCGCAGGAGCCCTTTCAATGAAAACCCCCTCGAATGAGCCTGGTGTGTGTTTCTTCCTCCTCATTCTCACCCTCTATGCTAATGCATGCAGAACAAACCCTGGCTTGTTTTCATGTGAACTGTTCCACTTGTACTGGGCAAAGCAAAACAAAAAACAAAAAACCAGCCTCTTTGATAAACTGTGATATGAACTCAGGCATAATCCAAACAGCTGTGATCTTTACAAGGGATGCTTCTGT
The DNA here is from genome assembly GCF_026122565.2 of Emydura macquarii macquarii. Classification (NCBI taxonomy): domain Eukaryota; kingdom Metazoa; phylum Chordata; order Testudines; family Chelidae; genus Emydura; species Emydura macquarii. The sequence goes on along the minus strand of NW_027132640.1, from coordinate 353,680 downwards.
GCTGGGAAGCAGGAAAGTCTGTGAAAATGCTCTGTGTTGCCTGCCAAGATGGCTCTCTGGCCGACTGCCCTTTTTGCTTTAATGAACTGTGCATTCTCCCCCCTCCTCCCCGTTGCCTTGCAGAAAAGAGTAACTAGAGAGTGCTTTTATTTTTGTCTTTTTTTTCCTTTTTTTTTAAAAAAAGTGTAATTTAGTTCAGTGAACTATAGGGCTCTGAATGGTGCCGTGTGCAGCCAGAAATGTACTTTGATCTCTGACATTCCCTGCAGGATGGGGTAGAGATGAGGCGTGATGTACAAAGTCTCAGACCTAGGAACGTACGATCTGAATTTAGGGCAGTTGAAAACTCAGAGAGGTTTGGGGCAGAAAGTAGAGGCAATGGATTCAACTTAAAGGTTCAAGCCACCAAGTTCAGACCTGAATGGTCCCGGAGGTCCAGGGGTGTTGAGATACAGAGCCTTAGTCCAGACCCACCTCTAATTTAGACCTGTGTGGTGGTAAATTCCACTGCCAAGTCAGTCTTCCTTCCTCCGTATTCTTCTCCACCTTTGATAGCCAGCATGACGCTAATTTTCGTAAGTGCACTTTTATATAAGAGTCATTAGTGCACTTGGTGGCCCGCTTGGTTTCCATTGGTTTGGCGGGGGAGTTGGTGTTAATCCGTGCGTTACACTGACGGAGTTGAAAGTTGGATTCGTTTTTAATTGCTCTGCAAGATGACATGAAGAAAACCTGCCTTTCATGGAGTAATTGGGGACTACAGCTTTGCTAAGCTGGTCAGTTCTGGCCAAGAATGGATGCTCCTGTTTATCATCATGTCCTATTTATTATGGCAGCTGATCAGCTGGCCGATATTTTTCTTCTTCCCAGCGTCCCACCCCAAATCATCCTCCAATACATGTCTCTTCCAGTGCCCCCCTTCCGAGCTCTCCTTCTCTAGATCTTACCTCTGCAACCCATGAGCAGTGACGGTAAATTCTAGCACTGGTAACCAAAGATAAAGAACAGTGTTTATTAAGTGGTACTGTAAGGATCGGTCTCTGTTTTCATACACTTTCTTCTGGTGCGTGTGCCTTTCTGAGCCTGCAAGGAGGTGTCTTTAGTGGAGCTTCTTAGCGTTTGATGGATTGTGTTAATTTGTGGCAGGAGTTCATTTGTGATAAAAATGATCCCACTTTCCATGATGCGATGGCTCAGCAGTCCGGTGTCCATATTCCTGTGTCTTGGCAGTTTTGTGTAGCAAATCCTTTGTGTGGATGGGCAGTGGTGCTTACTATTGAGGGTTTCATATCTGGCACAGAGATGCTGCCAGCTCTCTCTGGAGAACCACAAGAAGGCTTTGGCTTCTGTCGGCCATGAGGTCCTTTTGCTGCCTTTCCTCATGCACAGTCACTTGTATCCCGAAAGCGCCATTGTGTTCTGATCATTCCAATATCCTGCGAGGCCACTGGGAACCCTGCGCCGCATTTGGAAGTCGGAAGCTGTTACTCACGACCTGACTGCAGCTGATTATGATCATTTATATGCAGCAAAAGCTTCGTGAGGATGGCAGGCCGCTTAGCAGGGCTGGAACGTAACATAAGAAACACTGTGGAAATGAAGCAAACTGGACCTGCAAGTCAGGGGTGAGGGGAGAGATTTCTACAGGGGCTAGTGCTTGCCACAAGGGTCTGTCTGTAGCAAGCTGGAAATGAGCTAACCTTCCTGCCCTGGGAGCCCAGTCACACTACATCGCTGAATGACACTTGGGGATCTCCAGGCCCAACCTATGGAGCTTTGGGACAGCTGCCACCCCGGCAGACTCTGAGGAGGAGCTGTAGTGACTTAATTTGGGGAATGAAAGCAGAACCTTCTGAGAATTCCTTCAGTTCCCTCTCTCAGCAGTACCCAGGGAATTGTGACCGGGGATTCTGGGGGATCTAGGCTGTCCTTTTTTAAAATACTCCGAGAGCTATTGACATTAGCTAACTGTCCTACACGCTGAAGTTGCTCTGTGACACAGATTACTTCAAGCTGCCTGTAAGAACTGGATGTATTTTCCTTGAGGGGAAAAAATGGAGAACACATGTGATGAACATTACTTGGAATGGGTTGGGATTAATTAAGGTCAGTGAGAGTATGGAGGCGAGGAAGAGGAAGTGCTGGCTAGAAAAAAGCCTTGCAAAATGTGCAAGGAGTTCTTTAAAGGGCACCCCCACTCCCCCAAAAAGGGATGCTATCTTCCAGTAGTTTTCCTAGACCCCAGCGAATGCTGCGTGGCCTGCAGATGGAGTGGACTGGGGAATTGGGACTCTCTCCAAGTGCAGCAAACTTAGCCTGGAGAATTGAGGAAGAAGATAGAAAGAATTTGACTTGTCTCTAGGGATTGCAGCTAGAACATAGTTTCTGATCAACTGTTTTAACATGGCTTGGCCCCACGCATCCTGTCTGGATAAGCTGGGCTTGATTCACGTCTCATTCTCACCCATGTAACTCCATTGAGTTGAGTGGAGTCTCTGCTGGTTCACACCAGTGCAAAGAGAGAAATTGGGCCTGTTGTAAAATTCTAAGGTAGCTGACAGCAGTGTCTGCTTATAGCTCCTAAGTGTGATTTAAAGCTACCTTGCAAAATTTTGCTCACCCTGGGCAAGTAACATGATTGAGCAAGAAAAGGCTCCTTTGACCTTCTGTTGTGTTAAGTGTGAGTGAGCCAGGCGATTTCCGGACTGTTGCAGCAGTGTCTGAAAGGCCAGTAGAGGTGGGGCCGAAGAAGTGAAGCATGGACAAATAAAGTACCAGAGATTAGTATAACCTGTGTCAGTCCTGACTCTGCCAGTCATGCGTCCTCCTCTGAGCTGCTGCAAATCTTTGGTACTTCCTGACTTCTTCTTAACATTAGTGGAAGATCTAGTGAAGGGGCAGCACAGAGTGTACAGGGGAGGGGAGGTGAAATCAGTCTGTGGGAACAAATTTGTCTTGCTTTGCTTTTGCACAGGGCTCCTGACTCACCGACCGTGTTTTGTTATAGACCCCAAGGGCAAGGCTGTGCATCTTTGTGGTACTTGAATCCTCACTGACAATGTGCCCCGATGCACCAGAGTATCGTCTGGTTTTTCATTCTGCTTCTTCAGAGCGAGCGTCTGGTGTCATTTCTCGCTTTCTTCGTATTGCGTGCAGCAAGCCAGCAGCAAACATGAAAGACAGGCTGCTACAGCTGCTGTTGAGAGTGCATCAGCAATCCCATTAGTCACATTTTCAGAGAGTTAGGGCGAGATTCTGAAGCTTTGCTTTGGGCCAAAACACAGCCTAGGAAAGTCTCGCTGCAGCCACAAACTTCCGGTCTTACTGCAAATCGTTCTGCCCTGACTCAGTGATCTTGTTTTGCTCCTCCCACTTTCTGTCCCTCCGTGCAATAGGTTGGCTTGTTGGTACAAGAGCCATCTTTTCTCCTCTGCTGCTCCTGGCTCCGCTAGCCTGCATGGCTGTGCCTTGCTGACTCTCTTCCAGCGGAAATCGCATCTCTGTCCCCTCCCAGTGCAGCTTCCTATTTAACTCCGATGTGTCGTAGTGTAGTCATGAAAGGGGGGGCTGACTCTCCGGGGCAAACAAAGCTCACATAAACCTCTTGGGACCATTCAAGCGGGGTTTGTGGGTGGAGCAGCCATGCTCATGGGGAGGTGTCTGCATCTGCTGCACAGTCCGAGGGGTCCGTGTTGCCCTGGACAGGTTTGCCGCCAGGGTGGGGTGGGGGGTGTGATACTGAGGGCAGGAACTGCTAAGATCAATGAGCACGGGGTCTCTCATGGTGCTAGCAGGGGCGGGCTGGCTGGCTGGCTGGGTGCAGGTTGGTCCTAGGTTGGACTGGTGGATTTCGCACACTTCCACTGTGTAAAGTAATCACTGAGCTTTATGCATAAAGCTGCACCATGTGATAATCTGCAGATAAACCCAGCAGTTTTTTGCTTGCAATAATACTTGGTGCTTCTACAACTCGGTATTTTTCTTCAGCCGAACCTCTGGCTGGAGTCTGAAGCGTGGTCTGGGGTCTCCTAGAAAATCTCTTAAGTCTTGTTTTGTGATCTTTTCGAAAAGCTGTTCTAATGCCTTGGCTCAGTATTCCCCCCTCCCCAGTCCTGCCCTGCAGAAGTGTGTACAGTTTTATAACATTGAAGGTATGTGTGCATGCATAGCAGCTCTCAGAAATAATAATCTGCTAGTTAAGCAGTCTCTGAGTAGTCATTGATGTAATTAGATCTTAACCGGGCTGTCTGGTTGAAAAGCCCTTGCTTCAGATTGCCATGGCAGCTCATAACTGCTCACAAAGCAGCTGGTGTGGTCTGCGGGGAAAATGTATGCTGGCCAAATACCTATTTCCAGCAAAGATTGTAATGGTTCCACTGGAGCTATTAGCAGTTTGGGTAAATAAACATCTAAAAAAAATTGCAACTCTCTCACTTCCCCGAGTGTGGGAGTAATTTTGATAATTAAACTAACATTATTGGACTTGAGAAATCCATGTTTGCAAGGCTTGGTAACAAGGATCTGTTATGCTGGGAAACTCAGACCTGCCTACTCTGTCATTCTAAGCGACATGTGGGTCCTCAAACAGGGGGAGACAAGAACCCAACCCCCCCGTGTCATAGAATCATAGAAGATGATGGTTGGAAGGGACCTCAGGAGGTATCTAGTCCAACCCCCTGCTCAAAGCAGGACCAACCCCGACTAAATCATCCCAGCCAGGGCTTTGTCAAGCCGCAGCTTAAAAACCTCTAAAGATGGAGATTCCACCACCTCCCTAGGTAACCCATTCCAGTGCTTCACCACCCTCCTAGTGAAAATCTTTTTCCTAATGTCCAACCTAGACCTCCCCCACTGCAACTTGAGACCATTGCTCCTTGTTCTGTCTTCTGCCACCACTGAGAACAGCCTAGCTCCATCCTCCCTGGAACCCCCTTTCAAGTAGTTAATTGCTGCTATCAAATCCCCCCTCATTCTTCTCTTCTGCAGACTAAACAAACCCAGTTTCCTTAGCCTCTCCTCATAAGTCTTGTGCTCCAGCCCCCTAATCATTTTTGTTGCCCTCTGCTGGACTCACTCCAACTTGTCCACATCCTTTTTGTGGTGGGGGACCCAAAAACTGGACACACTACTCCAAATATGGCCTCACCAGTGCAGAATAGAGGAACAAGCTCCTGTTTCCTTAAATTGAAATCTCAACACCTGCATGTGGCCAGCCACAACATAAGGAGCAAAAGTAGGGACAGTTACCTAGAGCACAGACGCTAAAAGCTTCGGCTGGAGACACTTGGTAAGATACCTCTTTGGTATCAGGTGAAGAAGCAAGAGACTGAACGATGGAGAAGGAGCACTGGAGATACCTCAGAGAGAATGCTGAACGGGAGAGAACCGTTCTTAAGACAAGACCGGTTTATGGTACTACACGTGGAACACTGTTCTTTTGGGTGGATCGTTGGCAATGGGAGTGGAGCCTGGCATATCTGGATTTTAATGCATGAGCCTCTACTGCCAGAGCTAACAGGCCCTGCTCTGTTAGCCAAGGCTGCAGCAAGGTCATCAACCTCTGCAGCTGGACCAGCGGTGCACAGCGACCCCTCTGATACAGATGCCAGAATGTGTAGAACCTTGTGTTTGGTGACTTCGATCTGATACCCACTGCAGTTGGTTCTGGCGGCAACAGAGAAGTATTCTCAGCGCCGTCTGCTGAACGCATGGGGCTTTGAAACAAGCCAGGCATCTGGGGCAGTCTCCCAGTGACTGTCAGTCAGAAGCAGCCATAGCATTTCTGTGCAGGGTGCTGGCTAGCTCATGCCTCAAGCTCAGGTCTGCTCACCTCTCTGAGGAACAACTTTGTGTTTAGTTGCAGGGTGCTGCAAGGAGTAACTTGGGCTATTCAGAGGCCTCCACGAATTTTTTATAATGCTCAGAAGTTTTAAAGGCTGAGCTGTTTCTCTCTCAGCCCCCCAGGAGAGATCCTTTTGAGAGGCCCTTAAAGGAGCAGTTAGCAAGTGTATCTTGCACCTTGCCAGGGTCAGTGACTTTGTCTCTGAAAAGCGTGAGTGAGTGGGTCTAGCCAGTGCCTTGTGCAGCCGGGAATGTCGAACTGTAAGCAGGGGACTCGGGCAGAGCTATTTCAGCCCAACTAGTATAGTCTGAGTTGTGAAAGAGTGATCAGCTTGTCAAACCAAACCCACTGTGTGCGGAGCGCATCCCAGGATGGCTTTAGTGGAGCCCAGGAGGTGGAATAAAGTGAGGGTGAAGGGTCCAGTGGTTAGGGCACTCACCTGAGACCCAAGAAACCCGGCTTCAATTCCCTGCTCTGCCACAGACTTCCTGTGTGCCCTTGGGCAAATCACTCGGTGTCTCTGGGCCTCGGTTCCCCACCTGCACAATGGGGAGAGTAGCACTGTCTTGCCTCCCGTGGGGGGAGCTGCTCAGATGCTACAGTGATGAGGGCCAGATGAACACTTCCCAGATGAGAGGCTGAGGCCAGTCCTTTCTTCATCCAAGCAGTGTCCCTCCTGTTCTTGGTGGCGTTGACTCGGCATACACACCGGTGATGTCTGAATTGAGGAATTCATGGAGGGGGCGCATGTGACTGAGATGCACTGCGCACACCCAGCTCACTCTCGATCTTGCTGGCTCAGGTGCCCAGTCCACAGGGCTTTATGAAAACCAACAGTCAACACTAATGTTTGTCTGATTCTCCTGGGACTCGGCCAGCGGGAGCTGTCCAAGACATGTGGCTGCCCCACTAATAAAGGCCCAAGTGCAGTGAAACCCTTTAACCACGTCAGCCTGTCCCTTACGGCTTCACTGTATTCCAGCTTCCCCCAGTTCGTTGGCACGTTAGCAAGGCCAGAAGCCCGGTAACAGCTAGTGTGGGTGAAGATGATTCTGCAGAAATGAGACCTTGTTTCTAGCAGCAGGGCAGGGTTGTTTTCTAGTCAAGTCAGCAGTAGCAGAGGGCCTCATGGCAGAGCATGAGCCGAATAAGAGTTAAAGCTCAAGGGCTCTTCTGATCTCGTGATCAGACTGTTTGAATAATTCAAAGGCTAAAGGCTAGAGGAAGCTGTGCCCAATCTTGCTTTGACTCTAGGAAAGCTGACTTCTAAAGAGATGCGAAGTGATTCAAGCATCTTGATTGGCGGTCGAGGGCTGTGATGCTCAGGATTTACTTGGCACACAGCTGAGAATTACTGAAGTAGGCTGTGTGCAAAATTTACCACCAGTAATCGAAGCTGAGGAAAGGGCAGCAGAGGCCAGCATGGGTAAGTACAGGAATGTGAGCAGCTGGCATCAAAGCAGAAGGGTTTTAATGCATTGAAACCTGAAGGCTTTGAGCTGCAGGATGGGAGCTGAGTAAACTCCACTCCCTTTCCTGCTTCTGTAAACACCATCTCACTGGCTGAGTGCTTGGAGTTTGTGTGAAGCCAGTCAGAACAGCAGACCAGTTGGCTCTGGAATGGGACATGCTGTAGCTAGTGCATCCCCATTCAGAGCTGGGCAGCCAACATGCTCTTCATTACACTTATCTTGGGAAACCCGGAGCCTGCTTAGCCTTGAGGCAGCAAGCCGGCTGTGCTGTAGGGATGGGAAGCCAGAGAGCAGCCTGCCCCTAGTGCCAGCTGTCCTTGGAGAAGCTGGGTGGCAGCAATCTGCAGTGCAGGGAGTCCCTGAGCTTTCTCCCATGGCTGGTATCCAAGCCGCATCCATTTAGTCCAGTCTCCACTGTCAGCCGGGTCTGACTTCTCTCGCCCACACTCAGCAAACGGTCCCCTCTGGTTTTGTATCCCTAGTCACTTTCCTGGTCCATCCATTCATCGTCCAGCAATGTGTCTTAGCCCTCAAAAGCGTTTAGTGCCCTTCTCCCCCACTTCCACACATCTCTGGCATTTGCATGGTAGAATTTCCTTGGCCCTGCAGTTCCCTGATCCCCTCGTATCCTCCTTCAGTGGCGCCATTACCTTAAAAACTGAGCTTGCTTTCTTCCACATTCTGCTCTTCTCTCATCACACTTGAAAACCTGACTGGGCTAATTGTCCACGTTAACAGCCAGGCCCAGAGAGGGGAAGGATGGTCCAGTGGTTAGAGTGCAAGCCTGGGTCTTGAGAAACCTGGCTTCAATTCCCTGCTCTGTCAGACTTCCTGGGTGATCTTGGGCAAGTTACTTAGTCTCACTGTGCCTCGGTTCCCCATCTGTACAATCGGGATAGTATTTCCCTACTTCACGGGGGTGCTACAGGGATAAATAGCTAAAGATTGTGATGTGCTCAGATATTATGGTGATAAGGCCCAAACAAGCTTACATGATAGCCAGCTTTTGGCTCCCCAGTGGGTGAGTTGGAGAATCTCTCCTATGACACGAAGGCCTTGTCTACACTAGTGGTGGTGTGTAGGGTCCACCTAAGTATCCCTGGCAGGTTGTGTCCACAATGTGGTGTGTAGCTCTGCATGGCAGTGAAAGGTTCTGGCAAGGAGGGCGGGGGGTCAGCGAGAAAAGGCTTTGACAGCAGGGAGCTTTGCTGGAGTCTTTCCCTGCAGTGAGGGGGCAGTGGAGGCAGAGAGACTGCTAAAAATAGTAATGTAGATGTGGGATGCACTGCTCAGACATGTAGAGCCACAAAGGGTGTACGTGTTCGCTCATCTAAACAGCACCTCACCATCTACACTGCAGTTTACACCCATGCTGGGAGGCATGTGGTATGTGATTCCACCATAAACGCAGACATAGCCCCACTGTGCTTCACAAATCCTGGCTGCTCAATAAAAATCTCCAAAATTTTGGCCAGAGCCACCTGGTTCCTCACATGCCCTACTCGGGGCCTGTTCATTTCTGCCATTGGTTGGGAAGGAACTAAAATGAAAGAAAACAAAGGAGGTGTAAAGTTGGTACGAGTACAGCCTTGCAGCTTATTCCCGTGTGCACAACGCTTGACGTCCCATCTGCTGCCTGACCCTCCCCCTGTGTCCTTGGAAGGCCGATTGCTGCTACTAGCCTCCCACCACGAGGGAGCAGGGCAGATGCTTAGTGTATAGCTGAGTATGGACAAAGTGCGCCACCAAGTGTAGTCTATCCTCCCATCAAAGTCCTTCACCCTCCTTTGCCTCCCCTTGTTCAGCAGCATCTGTCCGGTATCTAGAATCTCCTGGAAACCACGTCTCATTCATCAGCTCTGTGCACTCTCTCTCTCGGGTCGCTGCCCTGTCACGTTCTTCTCATGAACATGGTATCTGACACGCTCCTGGCAGCTCACGCAGGTGGTGGTCCCAGCTCTTGCACTCAGAATGTCATGGGCAGCTTCCCCCTCGATCCTGTTTTAAGAGCTCTGCAATCTGCAAGGATGATACACTTAGCCTTCCTGGTGAACGCCAGCTCTAGCCATCAAATGCACAGCATTGTTCCCGCTGCCAAAGTCCACAGCCTCTGCTGGAACTGATACTTGATGCTCTTGACAGTTTGCTTCATTTTCAGATTTTCTGAATACTCAGTGTTAGATTTCTCCCTGCCACCCTGATTCTCTCTCTCTCTCTCTCTCTCTCTCCCCTCCCATAACTCCTTCACTGGCTTCCTCTTTCCTCATCTATTTTAAATTCACCTCCTCCTTTCAAGATGGCATAAGAGGATGTGGGTTTCTGGCTCAGATCCATCTATCTCCCCTGAACTGAGGGGCCGTTTGGAGCCGGATCAGAGCTGTGCATCTCAGGCCTGGGCTGCTGTGTCCCACCCCTGCTTCCAAATCTGCCCTCATTGCTGTCCCGTCCTCTTTCAAGTCCTCAGCTCTATCCACCCTATCAGTGTTCCCTTTGTCCATCTCCTGCTGTCTTCTCCATGTCATTCATGCCTTTCTCTTTGCCTTCTGAGGTCTCCTAGGCTACGTCTATGCAGCCAGCCTCTGAGCCTGGATCACTAAAAATAGCTGCATAGCCAGCACTTTTAAATTGTGGCTCAGGCTCTGAAGCCCACCCCCTCCCTTCAGCCCTAGCTGCAAGATCTCCACAGCCCTTTTTAGTGCTGGAGTGCGAACCTGTCACCCTAGGCTTGGAGGCACACTTCCGTGGGCTGTGTAGACATACCCTCATGGTACCGGATGGCCTCTCTCCTCAAAATCCTTCCTTAAAACTCACTCCCTGGACTTCCCCTTGCAACACAGATCTCTCCTTCCCCGCACTATCTGCTTCCAATCTGACCTCTTCCAGCACTGGGTTCCTATGCCGTCTCACAGCCCCTTTCCCAACAAGATAGCCTCTCCAGAGACTCAGCAGTGGCACCCCTCCTGAGCATTAATTTCAAGGGCATTTCAGTTCCTTCATGCTCATCAGCACCTCTTGGACTTTAATACTGCTGGGCTAAGCAGAACATGTGCATTTCCCATTGAACTAGAGTTAACTGGTTTAAAAGCCAGCCCAAAAAACAAGGTTACTGCAGGAGCAGTCCTCAGTGAGCGTGACTTAAAATGGAGGAGAGGATGTGTGTGTTAGCCCCTTTGCAGATGTGGGGGAGCCACCCCTATTTCCCTGAAGAGGAGAAAAGGAAACTCTTTCCTGGCAGCATGAATGCACTGATCTTTGACTACAGCAGTGTAGTCAGCAACAGCAGTGGAGAGTTCTCTTAAAAAGCAGGACAGCCCCAAGATTGTGCTCATTTGCATTTGAGCTGTTTGATGCCAGTTCACTTAGAGACTTTGCCCCTTCTCTCTGGGAACTTCTTAAGTCATTCACCCTTCCCATGCTGCATCCAAGCATCCCGCAACCCCCTTTCAGAGACGCCTTAAAATGGATAAGCATCTAAGTATTAGCTGTCGTTACTCTGGCTTGCAGCCAGTTCCTAACCTATTTTATTTGTAATGAAAGAAATTGTATGGGTGGAAATAAGGAGCCTGTCAGTTTCCTTGAAAATTAGGCCACAGCTGTCAGTTTGAAAGCAGAGCATCCATCTCCATGGAGAAATCTACCAAGAGCCGCTGCTACTTCCCCCTTTTTGAAATCGAGATACTGACCTCATGCCTTGGAGCGGAAAAAAAGAACGTGGAATGGCTTGCAGGATGGCGACAGCTAACTGGAGTTAAAAGCTATATGGAGCATGATGCTTCATTAAAGCCATCTCTGTTAATTCAGAGCAGGGATGGTCCAAGAGCCCATTGTTTGGGGCTTTATGAGCACTCAAGGAGCTGAATAGCACATGAATCAGTGGCCCCTGGGCAAGTTGTTCTGTGCCTGGGACTGTCTGCACCACCGCTTTTGTTGGTGTAACTTATGTTGCTCAGTGGTGTGAATAACCCCCCAACCCTCACCCCCCCGAGTCATGTAAGTTACACAGATGGAAATGCTGGTGTGGACAGAGCTATCAATGGGAGAGCTTCTTCCTCCCGCCATCATAGCTGCCGCTGCTCATTGGGCGTGGATTAATTGTGTCGATGGGAGAGCTCCCTCCCATTAGCTTAGAGTGGCATTGCTAGAGGTCTTACAGCAGCGCTGCTGCCTCAGTACAGCGCTCAGTACGGTGCTGCAATGTTGGGCATCTGTTTTTCCTTCTCGAGGCTAGAACCCTGACAAGCATAGGATGGCATGCCCAGCCACACCCTGGCACGGCCCCTCCGCGGAAACGGTAGCCCCTCTGAATTATAACGCAAGCTGAAAATCACCTCACCATTTTCAGCGTGAAGACTGGCACTGCCTGGCTTTCCCCAGCGGCTTGTTGGAGCCATGATATCTGACTTTATAAGAACGCGAAGGGGTTCTCAGTAACATAACGCCTGAAGTTGAGGACAGATGTTGCTGAGTTAAGACCCCTGGCTTGCTGCATGAGGCTGTTCAGTTAAAAAGCAGTGTGATGGAATTAAGCATCATATCCTCCAGTTCCCAACAGGGCTTGAAAGTAACAGTTGTTTTGTTGTTGTTTTTCTTCCAAATGAATTTCCTGTAGAAACACAGCCATTCCTACTGCTTCCTGCATGATCCCTGATTTTTGGGTAACTTTGGCCATGTACCGTTTATAGATTATCCGTATTTTTGGTTGGGATGGGGAGAATTGGAGCACAGAACTCCGGGGGGGGGGGATTTTGAATGCATTTTCAATGTACGTAAATCTTAAGGCACCTCCATGTGCTGTGTAAGGCTGCTGTTGCGGCTCATCAGGAGCCTAATGGACTCAGGTTTCCACCCCATTGTATTTTAGCTCTTCTTGGTTTCCCTCCACTAGTCACTGAGTGCATCAGTAGTAGACATTCTTTTCAGTTCCATCTCCTTTTCCCTTTCCCTAATACTATCCCTTTCCTCTGGCATTCCCTAGCTGTGGTTATTTTGCTGGTCTCAACATTATCTAGAGGTGTTAGGTATCCCAAACCTTATTTCATGGTAGCTTCTTAGGAAAGAGCTGTTGTGTATTAGAGACTAATAAAACACCTACTTGGGGTTCCATAACAAATGATGAACGCTCAAACACAGGAAGTACTTCCACAAGACGTTCGGGTAGCTCTGCAGTCTAGCCAGCCTCCAGAGAGCTTTCAAGCCAACACTTGTTAGCAGCCTCATAGAGGATCTTATCTGTTCCTTGGCTCTTCCAGCCAAGAGGAACACAGCGACTTGCCTGAACTCCACTTTAGACCGTGTGCCTACGCTGTTGGGTAATTATCCCTGAGGGATTGGACTGACACTGCAAAGCGCACATTCAACAAGATCTTCCATGAAGGAATGTCTAATCCTTCCTTGTCAAATACCTAACTAAAACAAGCTGCTGTCTCATTCTAGCTTTGACTCACTGGAACATGCCACCGGGCAATCCATTTGCAAAAGCAGAAAGCAGTGCTTTGAGCCCCAGTGCTGGCACGTGATTGTTTGTGCATGCATCGGAACATAATTGCATCAGTTCCATACATGATTGCTCTCCGGTGGTCACAGTTTTCATTTATCTGACATTTTATGAAGTCTCGGAGCTGTTTCCCAAGAGATCATCCTGCAAGTTAAGACTCTAGATGCCTAGTAATGGGTTTGCCAGAGGGGTCAGATTAGGGCTACAATTCCCCCCAGCCCCAATATGAAAATTGGCTGGCTCGGTAGGTGCAGATGGTAGGAGTGACAAGTGCCATGTCCCTAGGAACCATGTGCAGATGCAGGGAGCAATCTATCGGAGCACTGGATTGCAGTAAAAGCTGTCCTATGTAGTAGGTCCCATGCTACAAAGTACATGCACCAGTTGCTAGGGCAGTGGCTTGAGGCTCTGTGGGAACTGGGTTCTATTACCAGCTATGCCACTGACTCTCATATTGAGCAGATTGCTTTGCCTCTCTTTTCCTCAGTTTCCCTGTCTGTATAATGGGGATAAACACACTTACCCACCTGTATGAAATGCTCTTTTGGCTATGGGTGGCAGGCGCTACATGTGCTTACAGAGTGAGCAAAACATTAACAAGTTGATAGATCTTTCCTTTCTAGTGCAAGGTCAGTGCCATTATACCTGGGGTCCAGTAGCATTTGGGTGTTATCTAGTGAGATCTGCCCTGGTTTGTGACATCCTTCATTCTGGAGCCAGCAAGTGTGTCCTGGAGCATTGTTGAGGGGCTGAACTCTCTGCCTCCGCAGTGTTCCCATCTCATCACTCTCCCTGAACTCCGGTTCCCCTCAGCACTGCCACTATGTGACTGGCCTAGCTTAGCCAGCTGACCATGCCATATGCTTTCCTTTTTGCATTGACACTGTTAAGTGGCGTGCTTGGGAGCGGTGCACTTTTAAGCAGACTCAGCAAGGATAAATTGCAAAATAACAAACATCTAACTCAAGCTATTTCGCAATCGTAGTCCTACTACCCTTCTTTCCCTCTCCAGCATGCAGTGCTTCTGTGTGCCTTCAACTGCAGTTAAACGGTATAGCTGTATTTTGGCTTGGAAGGATAAGGTTTTTATTGGTAAACGTCAGTTTCACTGTACACAAGCAAATGTACGAAAAAAGTGTTTCCATGGACAATCAAAATGTACAGATAGGGGAGAAGGAGCAGCATGTGCAGTGGAAAGGAGACTTGGATGCAAGGAAGGGGAGAAGCAGGGAACAGGCAGAGGAGATGCACAGCAAGGGAGAGGATCTGACTGACTTAACCATTTAGTGCACGATGTCGTTCAACCATTAACCTAGTGCTGGTGCCGCTTCCATTGCAGCAAGTGCCAAAGGGTTGCTTATTGCTGGAAAGAGAAGAGGGGTCAATGTGATGACCCTGGAGAGAGAGCATCCCAGCTGTGTCCCTATCTAAACTCAGCTCCCCAAGTCACTGGAGTCGCTCTGTTAAACTGCTTTGAGGACAGAGCAGCAGCTCTCTGTGGCGATGATTCTCAGCTCCTCCTTGTTCTGTTCTGGGAATGGGGATCCCCGGGTAGCAGCGAATGAATAGCTCCTTTCCTCCACCTTTGGAGCTGGCAGCAGAGCTTGTTCGGCAGCTCTTCTGTTAATTGCTCCTCCAAGCAACCACTGCGTAGGAGGGTTCTCTCCCGTGCAGCAAAATGCACCCTGTGCGTAACGAGCTGTGCCGCCTGGAAGAACCTCTCTGCCTCGAGACATCAGTGGGGTGTCTCCCGCAGGCGCGAGTAGAGAGTGAGCCGCACTCCTTTCCCCTTTAGCCTGGCAGCTGCTGGAAAGACTCCCCCTGAATTCGCTGGGGATTGCTGCCAGGTCCTGAGGGAGCAGCCCTCCCCCTTCCATTTGACACCGATGGCATAAATCTCACCCAACTGGCTTATGCCATGGGCCTGCCATTAAGGGGCAGCTGGCCCTTACTGCCCCTGACTTAACCCACCTCAACAGCAACCCTAACATCTCCACCCAAGGGACTAGGGGAGGCCAAGCCACAGTTTTCTTTTCTGCCTCCCCCAGCCTAGGCAGGGTCAAGGACAGAGGCACTCACACTGGCCCCCTGCCCCCAAAGAGTTGCCAGGCTGTGGCGAAGCCTTTGTGGCCACGTGAGACCTTCAACTGACAAGGGGAGATCTGTGCCTAGCCCAGCATGGAGTCTCGCTGGTATGTAGACCCACTGGGGGGTGCCTCTCTGCTTCCTGCCAGCGAAGATGAAGGGGTCAGAGCCCTGAACCAACTGGGAGGGAGGCTGGAGATTCGGCCCGTGTCCTTTCCTTTTTGCTCCATGTTAGGAAAACCAGCTTCCTCTAAACCTTATGCTTGTCGCTGGCCTAGCAGTGAATATTGCCGTAGTGCGTTGGCTCTTTTTCAGGTGGGGGGAGCGGGGAGGAAATGCATTTCTGGGAATGTCGTTCCGTTGTCGGTGACAGCTGTCACAGGTGGCTCAGATCCGGAACGCTAGGAGTTGCCCCATTGGGAGTGGATCCATGGGCAGGTGTTGGTGAGGCTCATGCAAGGGGCATAAACTTCATCAGCCATGTGATAAATTGCACTGCATGCATGGGGAGCGGCCACATGTTGGGGGCACAGCCAAGTTCCTAGGCCGCAGAGGAAGGTGATGTTGGATGTGTTGGAAGGGAAGGAACTTCGCTACAGGCACAAGTTCTCCCACAACAGCCCTGGTGGTGAGTGGGGTCTGGGCACTGAGCTCGTGTTGCAGCTTAGAAATATTGTGCAGAGGGAAGTTAATTTTTCCTTCCTGAGCTCAGCTACACTTCTCTAAGCTAGGTCTCCAGAGGAGAGCCTCACTGTTTCCACTGACCGTCCACCTGTGATCTAATGCTTTTATTCTCACTTAGCCCGACACTGGAAAGAGCGAGGCTTACGCTTTTGGAAGCCCAAGGGTTTAAATAGCCAGGCGTCCAGGCGCTGTCCACGAGCTGCACTGAAGAACAAGGAGCTTTGATCAGTTTCTGGCATCTAGCTGGATTTCTGTCCCTTCTGGGAGGTCTGCAATGACTTCCTGCTGCCTCCTCAGCAAGGACCTATTCATCCAGAGCACACGGCTGCTTTTGGGTGTGGCCCACCATTAATCTTTCCATGCCGCTTCTGGATACTGTGCTCTGGGATCTGGTGGTGCTTGTCCTACCCTCTCTCTGGGTCTCATCCTTGCCTCTTTTCCTGCTGCCCATTGGCCTGTCCATTCCTGCTTGCTGTTTATCTGCCTGTAAGTAACAGGGGTAACAGTGTGACACCAGGAACCAGAGCACGCTTTGCATGGCATGTAGCACCCAGCTGGACTCAGCGTCTGTGTTCATTTGGGGAAGTGTCTAATGGGAGGCTTTCTTTAAAATGCAAACTGGTGCGTGTTTCCCCGGGGGATCAGGGGGAATAGAGCCCTCCCTCTCTTTGCCCCCACCCCTGCCCAGTTTGTGGTCAGAGCACTAAAATGAGACCCAGTTTTTTTCCTGAAACTTTAAAAGTGCACCTAGAAATCTACTGAATTGAGCACTATGAATTTTTAAAGCAGGAGCTGCAGGGTTGCCATGGTTTCCCGTGCCCTGAGGGGTGCGCTTCTGAAAATTGATGGAAATAAATAAAATAAAATGGAGAATTACAATTTTCCTACTTCATTGGGGTGGGAAAAACCTCTCTCCAGTTTCAGAGCTTTCTTGACTTCTGACTTCTCTCTCCTCCTCTCCCCTCTGTGTCCTAATTTTATCCTTGCTCACAAAGCTGCTTCCTCTTCAAATTCCTAAAGGGCCACAGCTGTGGAGCAAGGCATGGATGCAGCGCTTCCTGATGGGGTCGCCCATCCAAATGTCACATGGTGGGTCACACCGCTTGCGTGTGCAGCAACAGGTGTCTCCCTTGGCTATTGCTAATGCAATGCAGGCTTTTTAGCATCAGAACAACCCCCACCCACCTGGCGTGGGCCACTTAGAGAGGGAAAGTGGTGGTAGGGCTCTGCCCCTTCTCCTGATGCTGTCCAGAGCTGGTCGGAAGGGTGGTGAAAGGCGGTTGGAGACCACCGGAAGGAGTTGCAATGCTAGGTCCAAGCAAATAGAGCTAGTGCAGGAAGCAAGGAGTGGGGGGAAGCAGCCCTCCTTGGTGTGGCATGAAAAGCGCAGATATGGAGATGGCTGCAGATGTGCCATGGGATAAGAGACAGTGGGTCTGCTCTGAGAACAGGCCTATTGTGCTCGGGGCGCGGCTGCCAGCTGTTGCAGGAGCCGGGGAGGGTGGTTGTTGAGAACAAGGAAGTGGTGGTTGGATGGTGGGGGCAAGAATGGCAGCAACCAACCTGGGTTCAGATTGTGCTGGGGTCTGTGGGACAAATCTTGGAAGCGCTGTGTGTAAACGGGAAGCCTTGCAGTTCAGCAGGTTGAACCCAGTTCTATGTCCTAGGCTCTGCTACTTGTAACCTTGGACAAGATGCTTCACCTTTTGCCTTAGTTGCTCCTTCTATAACATGTGGGTGATGCTCACCTTCCCTGATAGTGCATTTCATCCCGAGGTCTTGGGGCAATTATTACATCCTGATCCTGCTGTTCTTTGTTTCCCTTGTTTAAAGAGGGAGCAGAAATAACGCTATGTGCCCCATTGCCTGAGTGTGTGTCTAGCGCCAGTAAAACAAATTACTGGAGTGCTAACTGGGTCTTAGTAAAAAGTCACCTGATTTATTTAGCATGTGGCTAAGGCTGGGGAAGAAGCTTCAGTGGAATTTGCTGCAAGTATGATGGGTATTTTATTGTTGCTGTATATTAGTTATGGTGCATTAGCAATACAGTGCAGGAGTGACTTACTGAAAAGTGAAAATTGCCTTTATTAAGTAATGCAGAGGAATGTTATTAGGTGCGATGGGGGTGGACAGCCACTCAGATCCAAAGGTACTTGGAGGGGTCAGCAGACTCCACTCCATCACTAGGAGGAGGTATTTCTGCCTACTGCTGAAATGGATTTGGTGTGTGTCTAAATCCCAGTTTCCATCCAGCAGCTGTGCACTGATAACAGGGCTTTCCCATGTGTCTCAGAAAGCTCATTGCCCCATGCAAGTGCTAGCTGTGCTAGGGAGAGCCAATTTTTGAGCTTGCACAGTGAGAGAGAGGTTGAAATTCTGTCGGGATCAGGGAAAGGGGCAGATTTTAATGTTAAAATGGGGTGAATTTGGAGTAACCCCATTGGAGTTACTCCAGATTTACTGAGATCAGAATCCAGTGCAGGCTTCTGTTTCAGGAAGAGAAGAGGGTGGGGAGACAGCAGTTTTGGGGGATTGTTTTGGATCCCATTTGCCACTCGCCATATGCTCTCTTCTGTTGCTGTCCTATAAACGTACAAAGGGTTTTGTAAGCCGTCTCCTTCTGTGGGAACTGGTCCTGTGTCTTTCTCCAGATTTGGAGCTGCTGCCTAGACCCTCCGTTCTTCCCAAGGCCTGGTCCAGAGAATGCTATTGGTGCAGAAGCTGGAGGGCTGGGGAGGGCTTGTGCTGTTAAAAGCATCCCCTCGGCCACGGTCTGATCCTGTGGTGTCCCTTCGGGGAGGCCTGGGCACAGAGCAGTGAAAGGGGGAGCTGGAGCCGGGGGGATCTGTGAGCAGTCGCAGTGGCAACGTTTAGATTAGCCCCGTTTCCAAGTGAGACGTTTAGCTCTGCTGCGGCAGCTGTGAAGAAGGGCAGGTTCTGTCCTTATTTGGAGATATGTGTCTCACTGGGAGAGATCCAAAACAAGCTGATCTCAGGGAATTGCTGCCCAAAACCCACCGCCCTTAGAAGGGGCAAGGCCAGCCTGAAAGAGCTGTAGCTGTTTGTTGGCCTGGTTGTGGTGAAGCCCAGCAAGAGGATGCGGAGGGGGGAATCTTGGTTGTGCAACTGCTCAACAGTGGTGCAAATCAAGCACAATGCATAAATACGCAGGGAGTCTCCTCCCCCTCCCCCGCCTCCCCCAGCGCACACACAGTCGCTGGCCTGGACACAGGGACCCAACAGCCATGAGACCCTGGGCTAAGCCTACTGTGCAGTCTCATTCCTCGCTGTTTAAAGGAACTCGGCAGCTGGGTGCTGTATTTAATGGCAACACAGCATCAGATCAGCTGTCTACTCCATACATTTGAGTGCAGCTTCCTGGCACTGAGCCTCTTGTCTTCTCATCCCTTTTCCTTTCCTGCAGAGCTTTTCCTGAACTGTCTTCAGTCCTGGTTTTCTGACCTGCCACCTCCCCCTCCTTTCCCTGGCTGAGCCCTCTGCCTCTTCCCCTGGTTGTGCTGCCTCTAAGCCTTTCATTCGAATCCCTATCCCTTATCTCTGCCTTCCACCGCCCACAGATAGCTCGAAGGGCGCTAGACACCTAGAGCGCTATGGAAATCCCAGATCACCTGGGCAGCTGTGGAGAACATTTTGCTGGGCTTCAATGGCAGGGGGTGACCCAGAGCTGTGGATTTAGCCACCTGGGCTGAAATATTTAGCATTTTAAAAGGAGGAGCCTAACTTGAGTCCATCCTAGGGTATTTATTAAGTGGCCAAGACTTGAGAAGTGCTGCTCTCTCACGCTTCCCCGGACAGCAATGAGAGACTGGCGCTGTGGGAGTCTGGCCGCTGAGACGGTTGCCTGGCTGTGCATTGAGGAGGCTCCTTTTAGACTCCTGCTTCTGATAATCTTGGTCTTGTTTTAAATATGAACCCTTTGATTAAGGGGAATAAAGCCATTATTAGTCCTGGTTCTGAATCCCCGTCCTGTGAGAGAGTCGTCCTTGAGGCTGCACTGATGCAAACCCCTGATATGGCTTATGTCTACATTGCGCAGTTAAACCAGGCTAGCCTAGCTCGAGGGCAAATAGCCATGCTATTACTGTGTCCCAGGGTGCAGCCAGAAGTTGTGTGAGGAGGGGGGCCAAAGAGGCGTGCGTGGGGTCCCACCTCATGTTGCTGTGACCTCTCTCCCTCCCACCTTCCCCTTGTACTGGAGAAACAGTGACTGGCTGGGACCTTAATCCCCCTACCCTCCCCACCAGAGAGACTGGAACCTCTTTTCCCCCATCTCTCCCACCAGCAATGAGTCTGGCCAGGACCTTTCCCCGTTTTCTCTCTGTCTTGGCCAAGGGGAGCCTGGGCCCATTGTGCCCTGGGGGTATCCTCACTGTTTTTTGGGGCATGGCTCATGAGGAAGCACTCTGCGCTTCTTTCCCAGTCCTGGGGGGAGAACCTGTCTGCCCTTTGGGGGAACCTCTTGGGGACTGTCTGCGTCCTCACTGCAAAGTAGGTGGGTTGCAGCCCCAGTCGAAGTGGAGCCAGGTCTAACCCACACCCCAACCGGCTCAGCGAGGCCAGGCTTTGAAGAAACTCCAAATCTGGGTCGTGCTTTTCTGTGTAGACCTGGAGAGGGGAGGCTAAAGTCCAGCTAAGAGCCTGGGGTCCCTGTGCAGTAGAGACATGCTCTGCTGGAGAACTGCTGCGACTTTCCCCAGAACGCTCACTCGCAGCTGTGCCCTGAGGTCAGGTAGGCCTGTGTGCAAACCCTACCCAGACAGGACAGGGTGGGCACTTCCCAGGTACTGGCCACAGAGCAGGGAGTCTCTTAGGGTGGCTAGTTACTGGGGAAGGATGTTGAATAGGAGTTGGATTTGTGACTCGGCTGTCAGAGGAAGGTCAAGTGAGAGAACCCGTGGGAGGAGACGACTCTGAGCGGCCGGTCCAGCAGGGACTGCACGTTCCCCCAGTAGAGCAGCTGTTGTATCCAAAGAGTTTGGTTCCAAATAGACGTACCTGCCAATGAAACCCCTCAGCGCTCCCCCGCTATTCCCTCTGTTTGCACCCGACTTCCACTTCGTAGCTCGCCTTTTGCTCTGCTTCATTTGGTGGCATGTCCTGGCAGCTCCCAGCTAGCATGGGTCACACTGTGAGGGAGAGGGAGGCACGTGGCAGAGAATGCGATAACAGAGCCTTGTAAAGGAGGAGCGCTGCACACACCAGCAGCGCTGCCCTTCTGATCGGTTCCATGTGATGGTCAGCTGCCAGCGTGTTTGCCCTGTAAAATTGTATCCCTGCTGCTGTGTTTCTCCTGGCGTGCAATAGGTCCAGTGTCCTCGCAGGGCTGGGTCAGGGGATGGGGAAAGAAACCATTTCCCGTCTTGAGCCCACTTCCCAGAACAGCAGTGGGGAGCTAGACTCTGGCAGTCGGCACAAGCCACTTTCTTGCTGGGCTCCAAACTCCCTAGCAGTGCTGCACCTGGCTCCCCTGCCGCTCCCGTGGGGTCAGTGCTGCTGGGCCACTGGATGCTTCGGGGCAGCATGGAGATGTTTGATTGGAGCAGCATCCCTGCAGAGCTTATACTTGTTTCCTGGCCATGCTGCAAAGCCTAGAGTCAACCCCGTATGCTGTGCCACTCCATCCCGTCCCCTACTAGAGGGGCTTCCTGCAGGGGATTTGCATCCTCTTGGATTACACCTGCGACCCTCACCACATACAATCCCCTCTCCCCCCAATTATCGGGCAAGAATGGGGTGGCATTTCCAAGTGGATTCTGCTTGCAAAGAAACCACCCTCCTGCGTGCAACTTGCGGCCTCCTCCTGCCCCACTGGGATCTGATGCATGGAAACCAACGAACAGCTGACCAGGGGGACAGTCCACCCGTTCCCTGCACTCGGGGCTCTGGAGGCGGCCATGAAATCCTCTGTGGTGGTGGAAGCTCCCATCTGGGTTTCAGGGTCTCTGTGTGAGAGGTGAAGTAGATGACCTACTGCGAGCTGGCCTTCCTTTGTGGGCTGGCTACGCTGTCAGCCCTGTCCTCACTACCCTGCTCCAGTGCAGGTTCTCACTCACACACACTGAGGAAGGTGCTTTAGCCATTACTCAGCCAGAAGCGCTGCTGCCCACCCAGAGTCCTCTTCCTTGCTCTGTGTAACAGGAATAACCCTTTTAATTTAAGGAGTTAATTTTTAATGATCTACGCCCTGCCTTTCATCACTACTGCTGCTGCGTGCTTGTGAGCTCTGCATAGCTGATGGCTGCTAGCACACGCTGCTGCATGTTACGGGGATGCAGCATGTCAGCCTTTTACAGGCTGGCTGCACATTGTAAACAGCACAATTCTCTTCTTTCCCAAAACTCTAGTGTGAGGCCGGCTGGCCTTTCTCTGGGTGGAGAGACCCAGCCCTGGTTCTTGGGCTCTAAGGTGCGTCCCCTTTACACAGCCATATCCCATTCCCTCTGTGTGGATTGCATGTTGTTTCCTTGAGATCTCATGCTGTCTTCTGGCTTTGTCCTCGCTGCCATCATAAAACAGGTGCAACAGACGTGGGAGAACACGCTTCCGAGTGATCAGCCTCCCCTTCCCAGCATTCCCGGGACCAACCCCCGACACCTGGGCGGGAGCTGCAGTGTGTCTCTGACACACCCTCTTGGCTGGGTATTGGCAGGACTGGGTGGCAAGCGCCGTCACACCGCGTTCAGAGTGGAGTTGTCAGGAAGGGAGCACGGCTGGCATTTCCAGTTTCCTGGGCAGACGTGCAGTGTGTGTCGGTGGTGGATTGTGGCCATGCAGTTGAAGCATGGAGCCCTGTCGGTGTTGCTGTGGGAAAGCTTCTGGCTGCAGCAGGGCATAGCTGGACAGTAGTGATCTCCCAGTGCCGGAGAAATTGGGGCACAAATACATCGGGGGCGGGCTGTCTGTTGTGTAAGAAGTCACAAAGTAGAACTCCAGGAAACACCTACAGGGGCTGCAGGGAAACGAGACAGACCTTGCAAATCCTCTCATCAAAGGACCTGCAGTTTCCCATTTCAGGGCAGGTGAATCAATTAGTGCTGAACAAGGAGGGCTGAACTGCAGCCAGAAATTTTTAATAAATAGTTGAAATAAAATCTGTGCAGGCCCTTTTTGCTGCTGCCGGCGCTTGCGGTTTTCTTTGGACGCTGGTGGAACATGCGCGCATGCAGGCTGAATCTTCCCTGGGAATCAGTGTGATGGGGTGTAATATAGAGCCTTATGGGATCTAGCACAATGCATAGCTAGGAATCTGAGACCAATCCTGCTGGATTGCTTGTTGATCTCATGTGTGGTAAGCCCTGCAGCAATGACTTTGGGTCGAATAAAGCTTAGCATAGCATCTACCAGTTTGGCTGAGCTGCTGTGGCTATGGCTAATTTGAGTCCTGCAGGCAAGTGAGCGCAGTTGTATAAATCACACATCCCTGGGGAACAGGGACTAGAACCTTGGACCTTTGAGTCCAGGCCTCAACCACATCAGCTAAAGCAGAGCTGTGCTAACTGGTGGTAGTTCGGTTCCTTCTCCTTTCTGTGCACAGCCAGCCACTGTGGGGAGATATCACTTACTCATACAAGCAGTCAACACGTTACAAACCAGCGCCCTGCAAGTCCTGCTCAGTGGGCCAGATATAGATTCCTCTGCTTCACCTGGCTGCCTGGAGCCAAAGGCAACTTGACATAGCACTTTGAGGTAGGTTGTGTGAATGCGAGGGAGGGTCTATCACGTGGCGAGAAAGGGCAGGGAGCATGGCATCCGCCATTTCCCCCCTGGGATATTTCCCTGTGTCCTTCCTCCTCATGACACGGTGCTAGTTCTACCGGTGACACCAGGTACATGCATTGGCAGTGGGGTGCTCTGCACATGGACACCCCTAGCTTATTTTGGTTCACCTTCCAATTTCTTCCAATACATGTATTGGGCACCATATGAATGCACTCTGCTGCCTCCAGGCCCTGGTCAGCCTTTGGCTGTCACAGCATGCCTCAGCTGGCAATGTCAAATCATCTCATCTTCTGCAGCTTCTGTCTAGCACTGAAACCCCTCTCTGCCCCTTCCTCGGAAGCAGTAGCCTTGGACACAAACAAGCTCTCCAGCCAGACACTTTTTGACCTGAGCAACAGAATTTCCACCATCAAATGATAGGCCTGGCCCCTCCTTTGGGTATTACTGTGTGAGCCACATCTGTTCCAGATACAGAGCCCAGCTTTGGCAGCATACAAGGTATATGCCCAGCACGTCCCACTGGGCACTTGTCTGCTTTTAGCCTGGAAGCGCCATAGGCCAGGCACTGTCATTGACTAGGTTTGCCCTCAATTGTGATGTCTTATCAGGCCTCCAAAGGTTTGCTAAACAAACTTTTGAGGTAAAAAGCTCCCTTTTTCCAGGAGCAGCCTCTAACCTACAAAGCTGCAAGATGAAAAGCGGCTGTAACTCTACAGCTGAACTGCTAAATAGATTTACTTTGTGAAAACTTGTCTTAAAAAGGACACAGATTTGAAGTTGTCATTTCCACACAGCCCCGAATATGTTCAGCTGCTGCAGCTGTCCATCAGTAGCCCGACCGCTTATGTCTTTACTGACATGCTTTCCTATGTTTTTAATGGCTTTTCTCTCCATCAGTGCTGGGTGAAAGACCCACACAAACAAAACGAGTAACTGACTCTGGAGGCAAGCCGTGCCCCTGGCTCACGCAGAGCACTTATGCAATCCACAAGCAACTAAACAGCTTATAACAGAGGGAAGAGAACAAAAGTGTTGGATCTTGGGTGGTTGTCACAACACTAAATTTGAAATCACGGCAGAGTTTTTTTTTTAAGTTGACACCCCTTTATAAGAACCTGGCTTCCGCAGCAGGAACAACTTTAACCCAAGAAGACCTAAGGGTTAAGGTAGAAGCCAGCAGGTGCATGGCTTTTCATTGACTATTACAGTTCCAAAGTGAGTCAGCCCCTAAGGAGACAGTCAGCAAGATTTAGTCCCTAGCCTTAAGGATGCATCTGCATTGCAGCCAGGGTAGCGAATGGCAGCTCGTGGAGACATGCCTGCACTAGCTGACTCTAGTGAGCTTGCTAAAATTGGAAGTGAGGACACAGCGCAAACCCACCTGGCTCCCTGACGTACATACTTCCTTGTGCATCCTCACCTCCTAATGTTAGCAAGCTAAGCAGCATACAGCCAGCATGGGTACATCTATGCAAGCTGCCCTTCGCAGCCCCGGCTGCAGTGTAGATGGACCCTTCGGGTCCACCCTGCCAATGCTACCAGCCTTGTCAGTCCAGTTGTAGTCAATGCATCTAGTCGTGGTGGGATCGACACCTGGGAATCCATGTTTGCAGAATGTTGGCCCTGACTGCCGGGAGGGAAGGGAATCTAGTGCCAGCAAGTGCAGCTTCTGCTGGTGTTACGGACCTTGTATGGCGCGATCCTGTAGTGCCCACCTGCTTCCCCTCTCCATCCCTCAGCGCTTCGGGAGCCTGTCTGACACTGAGACTTCCATCCATCTTCCTGCGTGACGTGACATGACAGGTGAGCTCACATGCACTGGCTATGCCTGGCTCCTATTTTCCTGGCATTGCTCCTGCTCGCAGGCGTTGCAGTGGACGGAGGACAGTGCAGGCTGCGTTCCCCCAACCCCACCTCTCTCACTCCGGGTGTGTGACTGTGCCACTGAATTCTCAAATTCTCAGGTGAGGCCCTGAATGGATTCCAATGTTGACGGAAAGCAAGGAGCCAGGAGTGTCATGTGGAAGCAGGTGTAGTGCAGACTGACCCAGCTTTGCTGCCTGGACCTAAATCCTTCTCTGTAACCTTCCTACTTGACTGGGGCTTCTGAGTTCCCAAGGTAGCTCCCTGCACTGCTCTGCCAGGCCATTTAGGAGGTGGTGATAGGGACAGGTAGGCCAGAGAACAGCCTCCAACTCATTTCCACCCCAAGACTGAAGTGCAGGAGCTCAACCCAATCTGCAGAGATGCAAGGACCACTTCCCCTATAGCTATGCAGATGCTCTGTGGTTGATTGCATGCTGCAGATTGTGATACTGCATGGTCATGAGCGGCAGTAATAGTAAATCCAGAGCGCTGGGTGCTGGCCAGAGGGGCCCTGGGGAGGGGAGGGAATGGCAGAGCAGGTGACATACAGCCCGTGCTCGCTTGTGCCCTGCCCTTGTGCCCAGTCTTTTTTCTAGCGCCCCTCCCACTAGCTCTCTGGAATCTGCTGTATTGCTTGGTTAGTTAAAGCCACCTGTTTTCTCATGCTCCTTCCCCATCTACTGTGTTACAGACCCGTGTTCTGTGTTGTCCTTCACTGAGTGGAAACCCGTCAACAGAGTGTATCTGCTCCGGGTTTCCCATGTCGCTGACATGTGATCTGGGAGTTGCTCTGCTGATGGCTTCAGCTGTTGGCTGCTGTTATGGAGGCTGGCAGCTGTGCTTGGTTGGTTGACTGGCTTTGGCCAGTTGTTCTTTCTTCTTCCCCGCCCCTCCCATGCTATTGTCTCCAGAAACTTGCACGAGGGTGAAAAGTGCTGGGCCTGCAGCACAAGCTGTGATTCCCCCCCATCCGAAGGGGTGGCTCAGCGGGGAGGAGGGAGGCAGCGGCTGTTCGTCCACTGCCTGTGTTTTCTCTCCCTCTCCATGGACGTCTGCAGCAGGCAGTGTCACCCCAAATGTGCGAGGGACTGTATGGACTAGACATGAGTATTTAAGGGGAAGGCGGCTCAGGCTTTGTCTGTAAGCTGTAGGAATGGACTCAAATGCAAACCAACTCCTCCCCTAATTAAGGTGGGAAATCCCTGCGAAGCTGACTGTGTAAACTGAAGGGCTTTTACCCAAGTGGATAGCTGTGGAGATGCTGGTCCTTGCTAGAGGTGCCCGTGCAAAGTGTCTGCCTGCTGCTGGCCTTGGCTCTTCCCCTAGGTGTGGCATGCAGAGCTGACTGCGAGGCCCAGCTGCTGCTCTCCGGGGAGGTAGGGAGCAGAGCCCCGCAGCTGTAGCAGCAGGGGGCAACCTGCCAGGGGTTGGAGCAGCTTGGTTGTTGGGCAGCACTGGGGGGGCTGTCTTGTGTCTGAGCAGACCTCCTTTGTCATCTGGGAAAGCTGGCTTGTACCCAAGTACCGGTGCCAGGGGACGAGGCTTTGAAAGCTCTTAGATGTGCTTAGTGGAGGCTAAATGGCTCTTTCTGGAAAGGCTGCTCCCTGCCCCCTGTGAAGATACATTGGGACAACCTCTCTCTAGCTCCTTCCACCCCACAAGTTCAGGGGTCACTGCAAACATGAGTGGCACTTCAGCACACCCCAGTGGGGCAGGATTAGCTCCAGTTCCATGCTTTCCCAAAGACCCTTGCCTCAATCCCAGCTGTAACCACTAAGCCATAGCTGAAGGTAGCTTGCTACCTCTTCTCTGGGTTTCCCACTGCCCCTCCGGGGGTGTGGAGTGGGACATTTTGTTTCTTTTCCCCACCAGCTTATTGAGAATCAGACATAGAGATGGGGCTGGTAAACATGAGAGGCAAAGCATTGGAGTGCCCATCTGTCCTTAGTGTGTCTGGTGTGTGCGCTGTTCCTTTAATGCAAAATGTTTTCAGATTTCCCAATGCTACCACACAGAAAAACAACAACAAAGTCCTGTCCTGCCTAATCAAAACCAGGCCTGAAATTAGCCAGCAGTTTGCATTCAGATTCCTTCTCGATGGGAACAAGGCCTTAGCCAGCAAAATGTCAGAGTGTCTATTTATGGAAAATGATGCCTTGGTTTTGATCAAGGGGCGAGAGGGAAGGAGAAACAGAATATTTTCCTTAAAATGCCTGCACCGGAGCGTAGGCAAGTGAGGGGAGTATCAGAGATCATTACGTCTCCTTCAGAGCTGCCTTCCTGGCTGCCTGCACAGTGTTTCCCAGGAAGCTTTCCAGTGCACTTCTTGCTTCTGTTGCACTGGCTTCTTGTTGTGCATCCTAGCCTGACGGCCAAGGAAACTGGCTCCTCACTGAGCCTGCGGAGAGCTTAGCTCTGCTGACCCATACTTGCAGGGCTGTTCTTGGGAGGGGAAGCGTTGCTCTAAAGGCCAAGGCAGCACTGAGCTGCAGGGCTCTGGCAGAGCAGACCTGCAAGGTAGAGGGTTCAGCTAAATGAAGGGCTCGTCTCCTGTTGCCCCCCAGAACTGACTGGATCATGGGGTTTGGGCCCTGACTGGCTGCAGTTGCCCCCAGAGCCGCTCAAGCCAGGTGTTAGCTCCTCCCCTCCCCCCCGACTGATCTTTCTCCCTTGCCTGGCTCAGGTGGGGGACTGCACCCAGAGGCAACTCCAGTGTGGTTGGGAGTGGTCCTGGGAGCCAGGGGCACCAGGGGTGGACGTGTGTACCTATAGGGGGTGAAGCCGCGCCCATGTTGCATCGGCTGTGGATGGAGAGCCGGGGGACTCCTCCAGCGTGCCGGCTGGGAGTTCATGGGGCGGGGCTGGAGTGTAATGATGGGTGCCCTTTCTCTCCCACTCAGACACTATAGGGCCCTTTTGGAGACTGTTCTCCCTGCCCAATTAAATGTCTCTCCTTGCTGAACTGTAGCTTGTTCCTCGTGTCTGCCAGGGAAGGGTTGTATATCCTGGAAAAGTTGCTTCCCTGGGGTTGTGGAAGTAATGGGTTCAAGAGACCCCCAGTCTATCTGCCTTTGAGACATGGTCAGAGGCCCATCTGTATCCCCTGGCTTTCCCAGGGGGTTTGAACTCCGTGGCCTCTCCTGCAGGAGATCAGACTAGATGCCCAGAGTCGTCCCTTGTTGGTCTTGGGGGAGAATGCCCTGTGGGTGCTGATCTGTCTGAGGTTTGTATATGTTTCCAAGGGGACAAGAGTGGGACTGGAGCCTCCAAGGAATGCGCCGTAGGTTGGCTCTTGGGACTGATACATGTCTGCCAGGGGAAGATCCTCCTTGCCACTTTGTCTCTGGATGCTGTAGTCACATGGTATCTGTGACAGACACGGTAGTCTCCTGCAATAATCTGGCAAAGGCTGAGTGAATTAAGTTTAAGTAACCAGGCGAATTAGAAATGGCAATGTTTGTGTTACTGTGGGATTGTCTGTAATGCCTCTAGGGCGGACAGGACTGAGGTAAACCCCTGGGAAGTACTAGGCACTTCAGAGAACCAACAGATGGACCAGACTAGAAGGAACTTTCCTAGGAAATCTGAGATGGTGGGGAATGGAAACCTCTACCTCTGGACCCCCTGTTTTGAAGTTGTGCCATGAGGACACGCTGATCACCTGTTCCTAAGGTCCCAAGATCAAAGACCCAAACTGTATAAAGGGCTGGCTCTCAGATTCATGGCGATACTTGTTCTGAGCTCAAGGTGTTTTGAGCTCATGCCCAAAGAAACCTCTGTGTGGAGTCTGAAGTACTGATTTCTGCCAGAGCCCTAGCTGGAGTGATCTCTGGTAAGCATGTGTGGGGGTTCTTTGATTGTTTAATATGTTCTCTCTGTAATGCTTTCACCTTAAGAAGAAATGTGCTTCTTAGGAAAAGCTGTGTGCTACCTTTATAACTAAGGGCACTTATTCTGTTTATACCCACTGAGGAGAGGACAAAGCAGGCCTGTTTTAGGTAGTGTTGGGGAATTCACAGTGCAGGCAAGGAACTGTGCAGCCTGGAAAAATCCTGGTCAGGAGGGAGAGAGATGAGATGAGATGATTGCTGAGGAGCAGGGGAGCCTGAAAGTGGGGGCTCTTGCAGGACTACAAAGGGGGGGAAATACGGGTACAGTCACCCTGAAATGTGACAGTACCATATGCCACCATCACTAGAGGGAATAATGCTTCCTATTCACTGCAGGGAAATTGCACTCAGTCTCTGTGGCAGATGAGTTAATGTGGCTATTTTTTAAACATGAATAATCCTCCCCATTAGATTCGATGGCTCCCAACAGAACGTCGCTTGGTGACATTTTCAGTATTGGCCTAACTCTGCTCCCAATGAAGACAGTGATAAAATTCACCATGTGCTTTTGAAAATCTCATTTAGTACTGGTATAGTATATCTCGTCTTTACAGCATCCCATGTGGTTGGGATCTGCCCCGCTGCACAGGTGGGGAGAGGTGAACGCAGAGACTGCCCTGTCCCAAACCACAGGAGGAGCTGGGGCTAGAACTTGGGGTGCTCTGCTCACACCTCTGTGGTAGCAGCGCTCCCTGTAAAACAAAAGAACAATTTCCGAGGCTGTTGCAGCCAGGAAGAACCAGAGGAAAGGGATGTGGGGTTGGGAGTAGTGGCAGGAGGAGGAATATTTCTGCCCTTTGCTCTCAAGTCCCTGCTCTGCTTGAATGTTCATTGTCTATTTTAGCCAGGGCAGCTGGGTTCAGTGAATGGTCCCAGCCCTCTGCTGAAGGTGGCTGGGAGATCCTGGCTCCCTGCAGTGCCACGTTTCCTTCCTGGCAGTAAGGCGCTAAGATTTGTTTTCCACTTCACTGCATCATGTTTAACTTGAAATAAGCAAGCAACTTAACCCCCAGGGCAGTCTCCCTTCCTTCTCAACTTCTGCTAGCCCCTGTCTGAGTTTGCCGCTTGCCATGGTGTGCCATTAGGTGTAGCATCCTGACCCAACTGGCCCCCTGGCCTGTTCATTCCACAGGCTGATCGCTGCCTCCCCTCCACCAGGGAGGAAGTGTTTAATCCCAAAAGCACATGTCTGCAGCCAGTTATGTAAGAATAATTGGTATAAATGGGCTTCTTTATTGCTGCCCGTTCCCTTTTAACACAGTCCATAAAGAATGTTAGATTAGGTTACGTAAAACTGCACAGAGAATCTAATTGTCAGCTGGTACTGCGTCACTAATTGTACCGGCGGCGCCTTGAGCTGCTACTGCTTCTCCAAGTCCCAGCCACCCTGCTGCTAATAGAGAAAAGCCGCTTGGCTAGAGAGGTTTTGCTGTGCGTGCTGAGCTTAGCAGGACCCAGGGTGGGAAGTTGCCACGAAATCACCCCTTTCCTTCTCCTGTTTAGGCGAGTATGGAGGATGCTGTTGCACTGATTTTCCAAAACACTGCAGTGAATTGTGTGCTGGTGACACACAATGGAGTGTGGCAGGGCAAGCTTCTCCTCTTCCCGCTGGCGTTCCTGCGCTCCTCCCTGGAGAGAGCTTTCAGTCTATTTAATCCTTGCGTGGGCTGCCGGCAAGGTGAGCAATTGTGAGAATGACTTAGTGATGTGGGAGCTCATCCCCCAGGAACTGGACTGAGCCTCCTCCATCCAGCTCAACACCATTGAAGATCTTCGGAGCACTGCTTTGGGAACAAGGGACCGAGCAGCGAAAGGCTCCCATATCCCTTGTCAGTCCCCTGAGCTCCCTGCAATGGTGCTTTTTGTGATGCAGACAAGGCTGGAGGGAGAGGAAGATAGTCCCAGAAAGACACACTGGCCCTGGGGCCTCTATGTGGGTGGGGAGCTTAGACAGGCGTATAGGAAGAAAACCCAAATACCCTGGTCATATCCCTCTCAGACAGGCTTAGTGCACCCATCACCCTGGTATCTAGGTGCAGATTGGAGATGGTGAGCATATGGCTGATGTAGATGAAGAAGGGGGCATGCAGTTTGAGGATTGGTTGCCTGCAGTCTCTTCCAAGGTTGGTATCTATCCCATCATTCCAGAGAAGAGCAGCAGAGCATCCAGTGGGGCTTTGCACTGAACAAAGACAAATCCTCACAGACTGGAAAGTTGCCTATAAGTGTTTAACCCAGAATGCCTCAGGCTTTCACTTTTTTACTTGTTGGCTAGATACCTTCCCCGAGCTATCCATGAGGCCGTTCATGCTGAGTCCTGAAAGGCTGAAGCTAATTGAAAATTCACCCATGTATATGGAATAGCTCTTTCTCCCTTTGAATTACACTTCAGTATCCCATCTTCCATCCACCTGGAGTTCCTCCCACCCATAGCACTAACAATCCTGCTGTAAATATTTCTGTCAACAGCAGGTGTCATCACCCCACTGTCCGCTTCCTCTCCTAGATTCTTAACATATTAAATGCTGGTCCCTGCAGTACCCCAGTATTTGCTTCCCTGGACTCTGAGAAGCAGCTGTTCATTACAGTGCTTCCTATGTGTTGCAATCCATCTTGGGACACTTCTGCTTTACCCGTTGGCTGTTT
The DNA here is from genome assembly GCF_026122565.2 of Emydura macquarii macquarii. Classification (NCBI taxonomy): domain Eukaryota; kingdom Metazoa; phylum Chordata; order Testudines; family Chelidae; genus Emydura; species Emydura macquarii. Next base: position 321,961 of record NW_027132640.1, on the reverse strand, counting down.
ATTTTCTTTAATAGTCTCTTGTGAGGAAGCTTTTTAAAAATCCAAGTACATTAAGTCAGCAGGGTCTCCTTCATCCAAAGCTTTATTGACTCTTTCAGAGAATCCAGAATAGGTTAGAAAGGCAGGATTTACCCTCCAAAAGCCGTGCTGCTTTGACTTCATTGTATACTCATCCCAAATATTGTGTTACTGTATCCTCAGTCTGAGCCAGGGACTGTTTTCTTGGTCCTGTGACTCAGCCTTCTGTTAAAGAGTTCATTTTAAAAAAAAAATTAACAAAATCTGTTCTTCACGTGCACAGAGGTCTGACTTTTCACAAGGGCCTCCCTTTCTACAGTGACCTATCTGTGATGGAGTCCCTGGGGTACAGCCTGGAACTGTGGGACCGCTGTGCTCTCAAACTCTCCAGCCTGGGCTGTCTCTTACAGTGCTGTGCCAGTGACAAGCAGTGAACCCCTGGAGTGGCTGTGATCACTCAGCCACCAGCATGCAGCAGCACACCCAGCTAAATTGCATGAGGGCTCCCCATGCCACTTATGAACCATACACAGGGAAATACCAGCAAATCTCTCAAGCCCCCAGCATGGCACCCCAGAAATGTACCATCTTACATGGCTCAAGACCACCTCTGAAACAGTGCGAGCTCATTAATTAATTCACCACGTCATCAAAGGAAAGTGGATATGCACCAGCCTTTGTACTCTGAGCAGATTTCCCAAGCACTGTACACACTGATAAGAATAAAACATTAAAATAAGTTTGACTACAGAAAGATTGATAAGTTATAGGCAGAAAGGTCAGAGATAGTTACCAAAGAAAATAAAAAATAAACACGCAGTCTAAATCCTAAACCTTCTTAGACTAAGCCCTGGTCTATACTTACCTGGTGATTTGGCGGCAGTCGACGGGAGTACACAGAGTAACTTGCCTAACTCCTGTCGACTGCTGTGCTTCCCTTCTGTGTGGTGTCTTCACTGCACTGCACCGACGGGAACCATGTTCCTGTTGCCACAGCGCTACACCACTTGAGGGGGTGGTTTACCAGCGCCGACTTCTGGATCGACTGAGCAGGTCTTCACTGACTCTCAATCAATCCAGATAGGTCAATCTGATGGCGGAGACTTTGCATACCCTAAGCAGTATTTGAATCAAGCAGTTTTTCTCACTGGATGTTGCAGGTAGGTTACAGTTCCTAATACACAGACTGAATTTCTTTCTCCGCTTGGAAACAATCTCCTCAGTTCAAAGTCTTTGTCTTCCTGGCGTTCTTGTGCCTTCATCATAGATGTGGGGAGGGGTGAGGTGATCTCATGATGCCACTGTCCCTTATATTTATACTCTTAGTCCATGTCCCTGGAAAAAACTGGCCCAAGCATGTCCAGGTGGGCCCCTTGTTGAGTCACATTGTTGAACAAGCCCTATTGTGTGGAGCTTGCACAACAGTCTGATGATTCTGATGATCAACAGATGGGTCAGGCAGCGGTGCTACAAGGAGAGCTTTGGGATGTATAGTAACTGGGAGGCATTCATGGACAGAGGACTGTTCTCTTGCGATGGACTTCACCTGAATTGGACAGGAAAGGCACTTCTAGGATAGAGGCTGGCGCAACTGATTAAGAGAGCTTTAAACTAGGGAGCTGGGGGAGATGGTTGGGAGATGCCCAGGTAATCTTCACACCTGATTTTAGCATTGAGAGGGAGGAAGATGAAGTAAGAAAGGACACAGCAGTGGGGAGCAGAATGGACATTAAGAGGAAGGGTGGTGTAGATACCAGTCTAACAGGCGATATTGACAGTGGAATGACTGTGCCAAATCAGGTAAGGAACGTGAGCGAAGCCAAACTGCAAAAATTAAGATGTTTGTATACCAATGCAAGAAGCCTGGGTAACAAAATGGAGGAATTAGAGCTGCTGGTAGAGGAAGTGAAACCAGATATTATAGGGATAACAGAAACATGGTGGAATAATAGTCACGACTGGTGTACAAGCATTGAAGGGTATGTGCTGTTTAGGAAAGACAGAAATAAAGGCACAGGTGGTGGAGTAGCGTTGTATATCAATTATGAGGTAGACTGTAAAGAAATTAGAAGTGATGGAATTGATAAGACAGAGTCTGTCTGGGCGAAAATCACATTGGGGAAGAAAGCTACTAGAGCTTCCCCGGGGATAGTGCTTGGGGTGTGCTACAAACCATCAGGATCTGATTTGGACGTGGATAGAGACCTCTTTAAGGCTTTTAATGAAGTAAATACTACTGGGAACTGTGTCGTTATGGGAGATTTTAACTTCCCAGATATAGACTGGATGACAAATGCTAGTAATAATAAGGTCCAGATTTTCCTGGACGTGACAGCTGATGGATTCCTTCACCAAATAGTTACTGAACCAAGGAGAGGGGATGCCATTTTAGATTTGGTATTGGTGAGTAGTGAGGACCTCATAGAAGAACTGGTTGTAGGGGACAACCTGGGTTTGAGTGACCATGAGCTAATTCAGTTAAAACTAAATGGAAGGATAAACCAAATTAGAACTATGACTAGGGTCTTTGACTTCAAAAGGGCTAACGTTAAAAAATGAAGGGAATTAGTTGGGGAAATGGACTGGACTGAAGAACTCATGGATCTGAAGGTGGAAGAGGCTTGGAATTACTTCAAGTCAAAGTTGCAAGAACTATCTGAAGCCTGTATCCCAAGGAACGGAAAAAAATTCATAGGCAAGAATTGTAGACCAAGCTTGTAGCCTATAGAACTATAAAATCAGGCTACAAGCTGGATGAGTAAGCATCTCAGACATGTGATTAAGAGAGAGCAGAAAGCCTACAAGGAGTGGAAGATGGGAGGGATCAGCAAGGAAAGCTACCTCTTGGAGGTCAGAACATGTAGAGATAAAGTGAGAGAGGCCGAAAGCCAAGTAGAGTTGGACCTTGCAAAGGGAATTAAAACCAATAGTAACAGGTTCTATAGCCATATAAATAGGAAGAAAACCAAGCAAGAAGAAGTGGGACTGCTAAGCACTGAGAATGGGGTGGAGGTTAAGGAAAATCTAGGCATGACTGAATATCTAAACAAAGACTTTGCCTCCATTTTTAATGAGGCTAATGATGAGTTTGGGGATAGTGGTAGGGTGGCTAATGGGAATGAGGATATGTATTACCACATCCGAGGTAGAAGCCAAACTCAAACAGTTTAATGGGACTAAATCGGTGGGACCGGATAATCTCCATCCAAGAATATTAAAGGAACTAGCACATGAAATTGCAAGCCCATTAGAAGGATTTTTAATGAATCTGTAAACTTGGTGGCTGTATTGTATGACTGGAGAATTGCTAACATAGTGCCTATTTTTAAGAAAGGGACAAAAAGTGATCCGGGTAACTACAGGCTTGTTAGTTTGATCTCAGTAGCATGCAAGGTCTTGGAAAAAATTTTGAAAGAGAAAGTAGTTAAGGACATCGAGGTTAACATTAATTGGGATAAAATACAACATGATTTTACAAAAGGTAGATCATGCTAGACTAACCTGATCTCAGTTTTTGAGCAGATAACAGATTTTTTAGATGAAGGGAATGCAGTGGATCTAAATTACCTAGATTTCAATAAGGCAGAAAGGTGGATAAGGAACTGGTTAAAGGGGAGACTACAGCGGGTCATACTGAAAGGTGAACTGTCAGGCTGGAGGCAGGTTACTAGTAGAGTTCCTCAGAGATCGGTCTTCGGACCAATCTTATTTAACCTTTTTATTACTGACCTTGGCACAAAAAGTGGGAATGCGCTAATAAAGTTTGCGGGTGACACAAAGTTGAGAGGCATTACCAATACAGAGAAGGATCGGGATATCATCCAGGAGGATCTGGATGACCTTGTAAACTGGAGTAATAGAAATAAGGTGAAATTTAATAGTGGAAAGTGCAAGGTCATGCATTTAGGGACTAATAAGAATTTCTGCTATAAACTGGGGATACATCAGTTGGAAGTGACAAAGGAGGAGAAGGACCTGGGCGTATTGGTTGATCACAGGATGACTATGAGCCACCAATGTGATGTGGCCGTGAAAAAAGCTAATATGGTCCTTGGATGCATCAGACAAGATATTTCCAGTAGAAATAGGGAGGTGTTAGTACTGTTATACAAGGCACTGGTGAGACATCTGGAATACTGTGTGCAGTTCTGGTCCCCCAGGTTTAAGAAAGATGAATTCAAACTGGAACAGGTGCAGAGAAGGGCTCCTAGGATGATCCGTGGAATGGAAAATCTGCCTTATGAGAGGAGACTCAGAGCTTGGCTTGTTTAGTCTAACCAAAAGAAGGTTGAGGGGAGATATGATTGCTCTCTATAAATATATCAGAGGGATAAATACCAGCGGGGGAGAAGAATTATTTAAGTTCATCGTCAATGTGGACACCAGAACTAATGGATATAAACTGACCATCAGGAAGTTTAGACTTGAAATTAAATTCAGGTTTCTAACCATCAGAGGAGTGAAGTTCTGGAACAGCCTTCCAAGGGGAGCAGTGGGGGCAAAAAGCATAGCTGGCTTCAAAGCTGAGCTTGATAAATTTATGGAGGGGATGGCATGATGAGACACCCTAATTTGGCAATTGACTGATCTTTGACTCCTGGTGGTAAATATGCCCAATGGCCTGTGATGGGACGTTTGATGGGGTGGGTTCTGAGTTATTCCAGAGATTCTTTCTTGGGTGTCTGGCTGGTGAGTCTTGCCACATGCTCAGGGTTTAACTGATCACCATATTTGGGATCGGGAAGGAATTTTCCCCAGGGCAGATTGGCAAAGGCTCGGGGGGGGGGTTTCACCTTCCTCTGTAGCATGGGGCACAGTTCACTTGCTGGTGGATTCTCTGTACCTTGAAGTCTTTAAACTGTGATTTGAGGACTTTAACTCAATCATAGGTTAGGAGTCTGTTACATGAGTGGATGAGTGAGGTTCTGTGGCCTGCGTTGTGCAGGAGATCAGACTAGATGATCATATTGGTCTCTTCTGACCTTAGAGTCTGAGTCTTATTGAATTGTAAATCTCTTGTTTACCATTCCACTGCTGATCAATGGTAATTTAACGCCCACCTGGGTTCCGGTCACCTCCTTTGTTGTCATTGTAGAACTAGCAGTGTGAGACTCCCAAACTGACAGCATGTCTCATTAACAACCATAGAGCAAAATCTCATAGCTTCATAGACACTAACAAGACACACATTCTGACCGAATGAAGAGTTTCAGCAATGCTCCTACTAATGCAGCCCAATATGCCGTTAGCCTTCTTGGCAACAAGGATACGCTGTTGACTCATATCCAGCTGTAACTCCCCAGGTCCTTTTATGCAGAACTGCTGCCTAGCTCGTTGATTCCCAGTCTATAGCTGTGCATCGGATTCTTCCATCCTAAGTGCAGGACTCTGCACTTGTCCTTGTTGAACTTCATCAGATTTCTTTTGGCCCAATCCTCAAATTTGTCTAGGTCACTCTGTATCCTATCCCTTCCCTCCAGTGTATTTACCATGCCCCCCCAGCTTAGTAACATCCGTGAACTTGCTGAGGGTGCAATCTACCCCATTGTCTAGATCATTAATGAAGATGTTAAACAAAACTTGCCCCAGCACCAACCCCTGTGACACTCTGCTTGTTACCAGCTGCTAACTAGACATTGAGCCGAATGATCTAGCCAGCTTTCTATCCATTTTATAGTCCATTCATCCAACGCATACTTCTTTAACTTGCTGATAAGAATACTGTGGGAGACTGTATCAAAAGCTTTGCTAAAGTCAAGGTATATCACATCCACCGCTTTCTCCAAATCCACAGAGCCAGTCACCTCTTCATAGAAGGTAATCAGGTTGGTCAGGCATGACTTGCCCTTGATGAATCCATGCTGACTGTTCTTGATCACCTTCCTGTCCTCCAAGTGCCTCAAAATGGATTCCTTGAGGACCTGCTCCATGATTTTTCCAGGGACTGAGGTTCGGCTGACTGGTCTTTAGTTCCTCTGATCCTCCTTCCCTTTTCTGAAGATGGGCACAATATTTGCTTTTTCCCAAGCATCCGGGACCACCCCCAATCACCACGAGTTTTCAAAGATAATGGCCAATGGCTCTGCAATCTCATCAGCCAACTCCCTCAGCACCCTTGGATGCATTGCATCTGACCCATGGACTTGTGTATCTCCAGCCTGTCTAAATAGTCCTAGACCTGTTCTTTCAGCCCTGAGGGCTGCTCACCTCCTCCCCATTCTGTGCTGACCAGTGCAGTAGTCTGGGAGCTGACCTCCTCTGTGAAGACAGAGGCAAAAAAGACATTGAGTGCTTCAGCTTTTTCCACGTCATCTGTCACTAGACTTCTTCCCTCATTCTGTAACGGGCCCACCTTTTCCCTGACGTTCTTCTTGTTGCTAACATACCTGTAGAAACCCTTCTTATTACCCTTCACATCCCTTGCTAGCTGCAACTCCAATTGTGTTTTGGCCTTCCTGATTTCACTCCTGCATGCTCAAGCGGTATTTGTATACTCCTCCTAGGCATCTGACCAAGCTTCCACTTCTTGTAAGCTTCCTTTTTGGGTTTAACTTAACAAAGGCTTCTTTGTTAAGCCAAGCTGGTCGTCTGCCATATTTGCTATTCTTTCTGCACATCGGGATGGTTTGTTCCTGCGCCCTCAGTAAGGTTTCTTTAAAATACAGCCAGCTCTCTTGGACTCCTTCCCTCTTCATATTAGCTTCGCAGGGGATCCTGCCCATCAGTTCCCTGAGGGAGTCAAAGTCTGCTTTTCTGAAGTCCACGGTTCGTATTCTGCTGCTCTCCTTTCTTCCTTTTGTCGGGATCCTGAACTTGACCATCTCATGGTCATTGCTGACCAGGTTGCCACCCACTGCTACTTCCCCTACCAAATCTTCCCTGTTTGTGAGCAGCAGATCAAGAGGAGCATGGCCCCTAGTAGCTTCCTCCAGCAGTTGCACCAGGATGTTGTCCACAACACTCTCCAAAAACTTCCTGGATTGACTGTGCTCTGCTGTGTTGCTCTCCCAGCAGATGTTAGGGTGATTAATGTCCCCCATGAGAACTAGGGCCTGTGATCTGGAAACTTTCATTAGTTGCCTGAAGAAAGCCTCGTCTGCTTCATCCTCCTGCTCTGGTGATTTGTAACAGACACCCACCATGACATCACCCTTGCTGCTCTCACCTCTAAACTTACCCCAGAGACTCTCAACAGGTTTTTCTCCAGTGTCATACTGGAGCTCTGAGCAATCGTACTGCTCTCTTATGTACAGTGCAACTCCTCCCCCTTTTCTCCTGCCTGTCCTTCCTGAACAGTTTATACCCTTCCATGACAGTGCTCCAGTCGTGTGAGTTACCCCACCAAGTCTCAGTTATTCCAATCACATCACAGTTCCTTGACTGTGCCAGGACTTCCAATTCCTCCTACTTGTTTCCCAGCTTCTTGTGTTGTTGTACCAACACCTAATTGCCCTACTTTCTCAGTATGAATCAGAAGGCCTCCCCTGTTGCACCCTCCTCCTTGTGCTTCCTCCCAGTATCCCACTTCCCCACTTACCTCCGGGCTCTGGTTCCCGTCCCCCAGCGAACCTAGTTTAAAGCCTAGTTGAAACAGTCATATTAGTGTCTGTTTCACAAGTATGCCCTAGATCAAGTAACTTGTGTCAACATAGGTGTGCTGGAGGCTTAATGAAAGAGTATCATCTCCTTTAGTCTGGAGGAGACCATTAGCCCAAGTGAACAGGAAAAGGACTGAGCAGTGATAACAATCCTGCTTAACTGGGTTGCCTTTCAGCCAGGACAGATCCTGAAGCACTTTACGCCTGGCATCACGCACTGAAATCCCTTTGCCCAGTGCAGAAGCGCAGTCATGTGAAATGGAACAACTCTCCAGGAGCAGAGAGCCTCACTGCACAACAGATTAGGACAAGATGTGAAGGGCCGTGTTCAACTGAAACTTCAGGAAGGGAATGTAGGCAGAGCATGCTTGGCCAAGACACGAGGGCTCCCAGCCTTAACTCTTACAAAAAGTGCCATAAGATGGTTTAAAATCTCATTCAAAAGATGACCTCTACAGCAGCACAGCCCTCCACCCCAGCCAGAGCACTGGTTCGCCAGTGACTTTGGAGAGAAGTACGGTTCTTGATTTTTCCCATGAAATCACTGCCCTAGTTTGACCCTGCCTAGCTTATGAGATGTGAGGAGATCACAGCTTGAAGCCGTGTGCAAGGGAGGGTACTTATTGTTCTCTTACCTTAGCAGATGCCTCAGTCTCGCATCCAGCACGTGCTATCGGAAGTCACCATATGCTGCTACTGCTGCCTCTGAAAGCATAGGCAACAGCACTGGCAGGAAAGAGGAGAACTATCCTACTAATCTTTCAGCAGCACCTGTCTGTCACATTTAATCTGTGTGCTGGGAATGCATCCCGCCAGTCCTGAACCCCAGCTAGTCAAAGCAACGATTCACCAAGCAGCCTGTCAACACTTCCATCCCCCTTCAGGAAGGCATGTGTTGCTGCTTTTGCCTTCGTACATGTCTCTCCGATGCCTCTAGTATCCTTGTTACCCAATCCCACTTGGAACCCGAGAGCTCTTATCTGAATAGGAGTCAGGGGAGGGCTGGATCTAATGAAGTAAGTCAAGATAGCGAACTGAGCACCAGACCGGATTGGACCTTTTAAGAATTATCCTAGCTAGCAGGTTGCTAGTGGCTATGTCTACAGTAAGGTATTTTCTAGTATTGGTCCAGTTGAGTCCATGATCCAATAAGAGATGTTGTGGGGGAAACCCTAGTGTCGACAATGGGGGAAAGCATCACTTTGCTGACTCATCTGCTGACCTCTCCTAGTGTGGTCCTTAGAAGTTGGGGCCTTTCTACATTTAAATGTCTCCCTGTAATTTTATTGAACTCTAGCAAGAAATTCTTAATGAATGTCATGCACCTTGGGGAAAGCTGTTTCGTCTCCTTTCCTCCCCTTTCCTCTCTCCCCTCCCCCCCCAAATTTCTGTGTGACACAGAGTAGACTCTAGGAGAAGGGGGTGTTGTATGAATTATTTCACATTGAAAATAAAATCAGACTCAAAGTTTTTAAGCCTGTTTTTTTTTCCCCCACCAGTGACAAAAAGAAAATTGATCAGGTTCTTCTCTAGGGTCTCAGGACACTGAAGTCTGTTGGATCAGGGCTTCTGCTAGCACAGAACAGCAAAAGCGTTGTTGGGCAGCATTTCAGGTGTCCTTGAACAAACCATCTGGAACCGCAGCAAGCTAGGGAAATGTGGTGCCATTGCAGAGCAAATAAAAAATCCTAAAATCCAAACAAACGCCGAGAAAATCTGGTTTTTGGTTTCTAGTGAAAAATGTTAAAAACCTTGAGAATGCTGCAGTTTATTAAGTAGAACATTGCGGCGCTGACCTGCTGCGCTCCCATGGTAAAGCTTATGAAGCACACTGTATCAGCAGAACTATGTGGAGCTGGAGTGTTATAAAGGAAATGATGGGTGGCAGGAAGGGTATTTTAGGAGCATTGTAACATCCAGACAACAGTATTCGAGTGGACTGGGAGACAAGAGACCTGGGCTTGACTTTTGACTGTGCCACATATTTGCTGGATGTCCCTGGGCAAATCTCACAACCTGTTTGTGCCTCAGTTTCCTTATCTGTAACATACAGACCATTCTTACCCGCCTCTGTGAAGTGTTCTGGGAGCTGTGTGGGAGGCACTGCTCCGTGGGAATCAAGGTAGAGGAATCTAGACCTCAGCTGAAGTACCTGTAGGCCTGCACACAGGCAGCTTGAACCACTGTCAGGAAATCTTCCCTCCAGGTCCTGGCAGGAAAACGGCTGGAAAGCAGTGATGCCAAGAGCAAGCTAGAGAGAATAGTGGAAAACCATGTTCTATTCTGAGCATCTGTACTCCACTGGGGCATGGCCAAAATGGGAGAGTCAGAAAAGGGCAGCAAGAACGAATGGGGTGGATGGGCTGACTTACTGCCTGGGGAAGTGTGAAGGGCTCGGCAGGACTAACTTGGCCAAACAGCCCCAAAGGATTGGGGGCATGGCAGGCTCTGCAGGTATCTGAAGGGGTCCCGCACAGTGAGGTCTGTCTACTGAATGTGGACAGTTCTCCCAAGGGAGTAGTGGAGCTCCCACTGGCTGGAACACCGGGCAGTTCTGGACACAGCTCTGGAGAATGTGCTGTGCTGACCCCATGGGAAGCACTGGATGTGATCAAGGAGGTCTCTCCATCTCCAATGTCCCTGCACCACATAGGGGCACCTTCCCAGAGGTGCATGGCTCTGCTATGACGTTCACAGACTGGAATGAATAACCATCTTTCTCCCTTTGTTTCTCTCTTTTTGATGTCCAGGCAGCTTTGTCTACTTCTCAATGCAGAGAACATCTTCCACTCCATGGCAGACATCCTGCTGCGGGAAGAGGACCTCAAGTTTGCCTCGACTATGGTTCATACTCTCAACACAATACTGCTGACTTCCTCCGAGCTCTTCCAGCTGAGAAACCAGCTCAAGGACCTGAAGACACCGGTATGTTGAACTGGAACACTTCCTCATTTTAAACAGGCTCTCCCCCCTTGTTACACCATTTATCTAGGCACAGGATTGAGGTTGTCCTGTGGCCAAGGCCTCTTGGGACCTTAGGGCAGAGTCGTCCCCCGAGGATGTAGGCAGACATCTAACAATTGTCCCTTAGAATGAATTAAGGGGCAAATCTATCTTTAGCTGGTGGGAAGGAGATACCTAGACTTTTTCTCTGGACTGTACTTCAATGATATAAACCTCCTAGCACCTTCGATTCTGCTGTCTGTCTCATACTTGCCTCTTGGTGCCTTAAACAGAAGCCCCATTTTAAGGCTTACTTGTAAGGAACTGCTCAGTATTTTGTTGGTTTCCGTCTTACACTCGTATCTCCCCCAGGGCACAGTGAAGGGGCTAGCATTCAATGAGCATCATTCAATGGTTAGGGTTCAGATTCGATTCTTGGCTCTACCATTGACAGTATGGCTTTGGGAGTCCTCTAACCTGCTTCTACCTCAGTTAATTTACTCTTTGCTTGAGCTTTCTCTGGTAGATGTTGAGGCTTAACAGTTGTAAGGTGTTTTGAGGTCATGAGAGTGGCCAGATTGAGTCAGACCAAGGTCCATCCTGTCTTCCAGGAGTGGCCAGTGCCAGATGCTTCAGAGGAAATGAACAGAACAGGATAGTTATCCAGTGATCTAGCCCCTGTCACTCACTCCCAGCTTCTGTCATTTGGGGGTTTGGGGACACCCAGAGCATGGGGTTGCATCCCTGACCATAATAGCCATTGATGGACCTAAACCTCCCTGAACTTAGCTGATTCTTTTTTGAACTGAGTTATGCTTTTGGCCTTCATAACTTCCCCTGGCAATGAGTTCCACTCGTCAAGTGTGCATTGTGTGAAGACATATTTATGTTTGTATTAAACCTGCCGCCTATTAATTTCATTGGGAGGCCCCTAGTTCTTGTATTATGTGAAGGGATAAATAACACTTCCCTATTCACTTTCTCCACACCTGTCATGATTTTATTGACCTCTATCATATCCCCCCTTAGTTTCTAAACTGAACAGTCCTAGTCTTAATCTCTCCTCGAATGGAAGCTGTTCCATCCCCTAATCATTTTTGTTGCCTTTCTCTATACCTTTTCCTGTTGTGATTTAGCTTTTTCCGAGATGGAGTGACCAGAACTGCATGCAATATTCAAAGTGTTGGTGTACTACCCATTTCTATAGTGGCTTTATGATATTTTCTGCCTTGTTATCTATCCCTTTCCGAATGGCTTCAAACATTCTGTTAGCCCCTCCTAACCAAGGACAGAAAAACTGTCTATGTGCAAAAGATAACCATTGTTCTGTGACTGCTTGAAGAAACGATGGGTCCCAGAGCAGCGTGTGACTGGACCTGATTTATGTAGGGTCATACACACATCTCCTCTCCCATTGGAAGCCATAATCCTCAATAGTATGACACTGTTGTCAAGAAAGATTCTGATGTCTCAGGAAAACACCTGTGGCTTAGTTTGCGAATGCGCAGTAGGGGCAGTGAGAACCTGTCTTTGTACACTGAATCAGTGACACAGGAAGAGAAAATCAGGTTACTATGTCAAGGAAGCAGTGAATCCAAAGTGAACTTGCAAGTTCTGTTTAAACCCCGTTTTGGACCTGCCCCAGTCTCCTGGGATTGAAATCTCTCTGTGGTCAGTCTCTCCCCAAAGGAGTGGCTTTTCTTTTTTTGGAAACTGATCTGTTCTTCTGTGCACAGCCTGTTTTATGTTACAGTACTATGTGGGGGCCTGAAATGAGATCAGGGCCCCGTGGTGCTGGTTCTGAGCAGTCACAGGTACGTGCCCTGAACAGTTTACGATCTAACAGACGAGCCAGACAGTGGGGAGAGATGGAGAATGTCTCCATTTACAGGGGGTGGTCAAGGTGCACAGAGACCGCAGAGCTCAGAGGCGAGCCCAGCTCTCCCAAATTCCAGACCCGCCTCCCTTCCTTGGCTGGGCATGAAACATCCTTTGAGTACCCCCTGATCCCCCACTGGGAAACTGGTACCCAGGGTCCTCTGTGCCAAGCTTGGGTGCGAATGTTTTTAATGACTGGAGGCAAATGCCGCAGGTTGGTGCCCAGGGCGGCTTGGAGGCAGTTCCAAGCTCTGCGAACCCCTCCTCGGAGGGAGTGTCTGGTGCACAGAGAGCAGCCTCTGTTGTGTAAGCTGATCCCCCGGCACACCAGCCTTTCCATCATAACCTAACAGCTGACCTAACAGCTGACATCTGCCCCCACGCCCCAAAGCAGACAAATGCTAGGAAGGGGACAGGTGACAATGGAAGCATCAGCTCTTCACATTCCCCACAGAGCCCTGCTTTCTGCTTCAGCTGTTCATCCCTGAAAAGCTTGCGGCGCTCCCTCATCCCAAAGCAGCTGCTGCCTGGGAAGAGGAAGACCCTGTGAGGCAGGGTGGAGGGGTCGTATCTCCGGACGGCAGTTCTGGGCACTGAAAGGTGGGTTCCATAGAGAGCCTCACCCAGTGCCAGCTGGAGACTGGGATGAAGGCAGAGATGTTCCGTAACCCTGTATTGACCCTCGTGTCCAAGACCCCAAGCCAACACTAATAGCAGCCTTGTTTTGGGCCCCCCACTACAAAAAGGATGTGGACAAGTTGGAGAGAGTACAGCGGAGGGCAACAAAAATTATTAGGGGGCTGGAGCACAGGACTTATGAAGAGAGGCTGAGGGAACTGGGCTTGTTTAGTCTGCAAAAGAGAAGAATGAGGGCGGATTTGATAGCAGCCTTTAACTACCTGAAAGGGGGTCCCAGGGAGGATGGGGCTAGGCTGTTCTCGGTGGTGGCAGATGACAGAACAAGGAGCAACGGTCTCAAGTTGCAGGGGGGAGGTCTAGGTTGGACATTAGGAAAAAGTTTTTCACTAGGAGGGTGGTGAAGCACTGGAATGGGTTACCTAGGGAGGTGGTGGAATCTCCATCCTTAGAGGTTTTTAAACTGCGGCTTGACAAAGCCCTGGCTGGGATGATATAGCAGAGGTTAGTCCTGCTTTGAGCAGGGGGTTGGACTAGATGACCTCCTGAGGTCCCTTCCAACTCTTATATTCTATGATTCTGAGTGGGTGCTTTCCCTAGCGGCAGGATCTGAGCAACATAAAGACCTGCCTGTGGGCACAGCAAGCCTCTGGCCTTTGTGGAGGAAGGTGTTAACGCTCTGATACTCTCAAAGGAGAGCAATTCACCCGGAGCTCCCTCTGAGCTGGCTGCCTGGGAAGCTGACATCAGTTGAATTATTTTCTAGACAACATGTGTTTTCCAGAGACTTCCCTGATTTCTTCGTCAATCTTGTTTTCTTGTGTCTAAAGGGGCGGGTTGGCTCCAGCCCAGCCGCTCTCCAGTCTGAGCCCTCCCCTGTCTTCTTATTTGCCATAGGCCAGGTGACCACACCTCCGAGGGCTAGGTAAATAATCACCACTCCTGTAGGCAGGCATCAGTTCTGGGGGCTTGGGTGTCACCCCTCCCTCACTCAGAGGGCATGCTGCATTCAGCTCCTCTCCAGAGCTAGGTATTAGCCTGGCACCTACTCTCCATCCCCGCCTGAAGGCAGGGGACTGGCTGCCCAGCTGGAGTGATGTCCATGTTCTGTTTACTTTGTTGACTAATAGTCCTGGCATTCAGTTCAGAGTTCTCCTTTATAATCAGGCCTGTGTTGTGTTAGCCAGCCTTCAGATCCAGTTCTCCGGAGCATCTTGCAACTCACCGCCCACACACTGAGCGCAGCAGGCCCTGTCTGCAGCGACCACGCTCCTGCGTTTCATATGTCTCAGGCTGGGTTACGATGGTGCAGGCTGCTGCTGTGCGCTCTGCTGCTCCGAGGGGTTCAGATGACTCCTCCGGGGGCCAGAGAAGGAGCTGACGTGCCACAGCTTGTCTGCCGCAATAGTCAGCGTTCCCAAACCACTGACTCCTAAGGAGAACTGTTGGCTATTTCTGCAGAAGGAAACACACACACGTCCTTCCAACCCCAGGCTGTGAATTTGGTCCCCAGCTGCTCAGAGCTCTCTCCGGTTTGTTATACTATAGCGTCAGCATGGTGATACTAGAGTTAAGGGTCTGTTAGTTTCCTTCACAACCTCTTCTTCTTCGAGGACTTGCTCATGTCCATTCCAAGTAGATGTGCGCACGCTGCATGCACAGTCCGCCAGAAAGCTTTCCCCCCAGAGGTACCCTGGATTCACGCCTGGAGTCATGGCGATCCTCTGCTCCTCAGTTCCTTCTTACCACCCTGAAGGTCGCTGGAACAACCAGTTTCTCTTGCTTTGCAAGCGATTCCCCCTTGCTTTCGTTGAGTACCTCTAAATACTAGACTAGTTAGAATAGTTAAGAATTTGTTGTATTTAGTGTAGATTAAGATAGAGCACTCCTGAGTAGTGGGTAGTCCCCCTTCTTTCCCTCGTCGGGGCATGCTTGGCTTCAAGCCATGTGCAAGAAGCCTATGCCCGGAGATGACCTGCACTCCTCCTGCCTTAAGTGCCTGCGAGCGTCACACCAGCGTTGTGAAATCTGTAGGGGCTTCCATCCAAGGACCCAGACAGAAATTCTTGCTGGCTCTTCGGCCTATGGAAGTTCCGGCGGAGCAAGGTCCCAGCACCTCTGCCTGGGTGTGGAGTGCTCCGGCGTCAATGAGAGAGGTGCCGCATAGAAAGGACTCTGCCAAGGTGCCTCGGCACTGAAGCGCGTGGGCGACAGCCGCACAAGAAGAAGAGGTCGGATGGGAGCACTCACCGACAGCAAGATTTTCCACAAGAGATGTGAGCAAAGTATGACCCGGGCCGGGCCACTTAAGCCCTGATCCAGAAGGCACAGCACCATTGACTCCCGCTCCAGGAAGGGGTTTGTCGAGTCCGGCGCCTGTGGCATCTCTGCAGAGGGAGACACGGGAGAAGGATCTGCAACTCCCCTCTACGCCCGAGACTTTTGAGGTGGCAAGGGAGCTGATCGAAGACACAGCCCCGCCGGCCCACCCTTGACGAGAGTGGGCTCAAACCCCGGCACTAAAGAAGGCCACAGTGCTCTCCAAGGGTAAACGGGTGATGATGGCCAGGTCCTGTTCCCCTCGGCACTACTCTGCAGCACCATCCGGCACCGCGCTGCCGTGGTCCCTGTGCAGTGAGAGGTTCTCCTCGGACTCTGAGGCAGAGTCCTTTTACATCCAGGAGGAGCTGGTACCAGAGCAGGTATCAGAGGGTGGAGGCACTGCACCCCTCTTCGATGCACTGGCCACCCAAATAACAGATGCCCCTGCAGTGGCCCTTCTGGACCCCGTGGGCATACCACCAGGCCCAGGCGTCCCAGTCGGGCAGGTTTTATTCCTTGGCATGGGAATCCAGACTCTGGCCTTCCCACTTGGCAAGCGCCCCACCGGACACCAGAGAGGTCTCAGATCCTGGCACCGAGCTGGACGAACCCCAGCCCCATGGAAACCGATGTGGCACCATGCAACCGGGCCAGTGCTGAGGGGTAGGAATCCACAGTGCCCAGTAGGATGTTCTCTTCCTCGTCTCCTGATGAGGCGGTAGCAGGAGCTACTCTGGCTTCCATACCAGACAACAGCAGGACACATCAGGAGTTACTGCGTAGAGTAGCTCAGAATATGGGCCTCCAAGCAAAGGAGGTGGTGGAAGGGGTTGACCCTATGGTGGACATACTGGCCCCGGAGGGCCCTTTCAAGGTAACTCTCCCACTAATAAAAACTATCCGGGAGACCACAAGGACCTTGTGGCAGAACCCTGCCTCTTTACCCCCTACAGCAAAGAAGATAGAGAGGAAATACTTTGTGCCATCCAAGGACCATGAACATTTCGTTGGTGATGGCCACCGCAAACGAGTGTAAGAGGCAAGTACAACAGGGGCTCATGCCAAAGGCCAAGGAAGCCAAGAAGTTGGAGGTATTCGGGCGGAAGGTGTACTCCACCTGGGAATTCCAACTTCGGATCACGAATCAACAGGCCATCCTAACTCGATATGCTTTCTACTCCTGGTTGTCAATGGAGAAGTTTAAAGAGTCTGTACAGTCGGACTCCAAATCTGAGTTTGCAGCCATGGTCAGGAGGGAAAGGCAGTCTCAAAGACACTGCTCCAGTCAGCTTTGGATGCAGCTGATGCAGCGGCGCACACCCTGTCGTCTGGTGTGGCCATGAGGAGGAGCTCCTGGCTATAGGCCTCCCCCAGATCCAAATGACTATTCAGGACCTTCCATTTGAGGGATTGGCCTTGTTCTCATCCCAGACAGACTCTAAGCGGCAAAGCCAAAAAGACTCGAGAGCCATTTTAAAATCCCTGAGGTTGCATAACCAGCAACTCAGAGAGCCATTTAAGCCACAGCCCATGCCCCACTTCTACCAGCCGAAGCAGGACTATAGCCATAGAAGGGGTAGAAACAAAAGGAGTACCCCTCATTCCTCCAACCAGAATCAGGGCCAAACGTGGCAGTTCTCAGGGCCAAAGAAAAACTTTTGAGGGTGGCCTGAGGACGGCACACCATTCACGGGCTCAGATCCAGCCCGCCCTTTGTTTCTGAACCGTTTATCCCAATTTTGCCATGTGTGGTCCCAGATCATATTGGATCAGTGGGTCTTGCTCATGATAAAATTGGGATACTCACTCCAGTTTTATTCCCCACTACCTTCCCACCCGCCCACCCCCATACTCATCCCTCTTCAGGAACCCCTCTCACGAGCATCTGCTTCTCCAAGAGGTGCAGTTGTTTCTAAGGATGGGGCAGTGGAAGAGGTCCCTCACGATCTGAAGGGAAAGAGCTTTTATTCCGATCACTTCCTAATCCTGAAGGCCACGGGAGGGCTTCGTCCTATTCTCAACCTGCGAAACCTCAATAGATTCATGAAAAGAGTGAGGTTCCACATGGTCTCCTTGCCTCCATCATTCCCTCACTGGATCCGGTCGACTGGTATGCCATCCTTGACTTGAAAGACGCATACTTTCACGTAGCCATCATACCAAGACACAGGAAATCCCTCCGTTTCGTGGTCAATCAGATGCATCTACAGTTCATGGTCCTGCTCTTTGGTCTATCGGCAGCACCCCGGCTGTTCACCAAATGTCTGTCAGTGGTCACGGCTTCTTGAGGAGGCAGAGGATTCAGGTGTTTCCCTACCTCAATGACTGGTTGGTCAAGGGATGCAGCAGGACGCAGATAGAGACGCACATCAGGGTCATAATGGCCACCTTCGATAGGCTGGATCTTATGATCAACAAGCAGAAGTCAACACCCATGCCCACATAGTGGATAGCGTTCATTGGAGCAGTGTTGGATTTGGGGTAGGCCAGAGCGTCCCTTCCCAAAGCTTGTTTCCTGACCCTGTGTGGCATGATACAGGACTTAAAACAGTACCCTCACACCACAGCTCGGAGCTGCTTAAAGCTGCTGGGTTATATGGCCGCATGCACTTAAGTAGTCCAGCACGTGAGGCTACACCTGAGACTGCTGCAGGCCTGGTTAGCCACAGTGTATCACCCAGCCCACGACAATATAGACAAGGTAATCTCTCCACCCCCCTCGGTTTTAGTGTCTCTGGATTGGTGGTGCGACCCTCAACGGGTGTGCGCCAGTCTTCCCTTCCTGTCGCCCCAGCCTTCTTTATGCCTGGTGATGGACGTGTCAGACATGGGCTGGTGGGCTGATCTAGGGAATCTCAAGACACAGGATCTCTGGACCCAGACAGAACTGCTGCTCCATATCAGTGTGAGAGAGCTAAGGGCCATGTGTCTAGTGTGCCAAGCCTTTTAGGGCCAGCTAAGGGACAATTTGGTATCGGTTCGAACAGACAATACGACAGTGATGTTTATATAAACAGACTGGGTGGAGCTCGCTCCTCTCCCCATGCCAGGAAGCCCTCAGTCTGTGGGAATTCTGCATTGCATGTTCGATCCACCTTGTAGCATCATACCTACCCCGGGATCCAGAATACATTGGCCGACAACCTCAGCAGGTCCTTCCTTACTCACAAGTGGTCGATTCGCCCGGAGGTGTTAAGCAGTATTTTCAGTCAGTGGGACGTTTCCTGGGTGGACTTGTTCTCTACAAGGCTCAACAGGAAGTGCATGCTGTTTTTCTCCTTCCAGAATCACAGTGTGGGGTCCATCACAGATGCCTTTCTCATTTCATGGATGGATCAGCTGTTCTGTGCTTTCCCTCCGACCCTTCTCATCCACAAGGTCCTGATGAAGATCTGGCAGGAGAGGATCACAGTAATTCAAATAATCCCAGCTTGGTCCTGTCAACACTGGTTCATTATGCTACTTGATCTCTCAGTGGAAACACTAATCACACTGCCTTTTCTCCCGGACCTAATCACCCAGGATCACAACACCCCATGGCACCCCATCCTCAAGTCACTACATCTCACGGCATGGAAGCTTCATGGTTGAACTCCATGGAACTGGCGTGTTCAGAGCAGGTCAGGGAGGTTCTTCTCGGTAGTAGGAAACCCTTCTAGGGCTACTTATCTAGCAAAGTGGAAATGGCTTTCTATTTGGGCAGCAGGGAAGGATATCCTACCTACACAGGTGTCAGTCCCGTCAATCTTGGACTATCTGCTTCACCTAAAGCAACAAGGCCTGTCGGGATCATCAATTTAAAGTCCTTTCGGCCTCCATTTTGGCGTTCCACCCTGGGGAGTCTGGGCGTTCAGTCTTTGCTAACCCCTAGTTACATGGTTCCTGAAGGGGTTGGACAGACTGTACCCGCCAGCACATTTGCCAGTGGGACCCCCCAACCTTGTTCTCTCAAAGCTTACGGGTCTTCCGTTTGAGCCTTGCATCCTGCTTGCTTCTCTGCCTCTCCTGGAAGGTGGCCTTTCTTGTAGCCATAATATTGGCCAGAAGGGTATCTGGGCTCAGAGCACTTACTTTGGAGCCTCCCTACGCGGTCGTCTTCAAGGATAAGGTCCAACTTCGCCCTCATCTAGCTTTTCTGCCAAAGATGGTCTCTTGTTTCCGTTCAGGACATTTTCCTCCCAGTTTTCTTTCCAAAATCACACACTAATAGTAAGGAGCGTAGGCTGCATTCACTGGATGTCAGAAGGGTCTTACTTAGCCTTCTACACTGAAAGGCCCAAACCATTCAGGAAAGCAACCCAGCTTTTTGTAGCGTGGCTGACAGGATGGAAGGGCTGCCAGTTTCATCTCAACACATCTCGTCTTTAATCGCTTCCTGTATCAAGGAATGTTATGACCTGGCAAAAGTGCCCTCACCGGCAAGAACGGTCCATTCCACGAGAGCTCTAGCATCCTCTGCAGCATTCCTGGCGCAGGTGCCGATTCAGAACATTTGTAGGGTGGCAACGTGGTCCTCGATTCACCCCTTGGCAGAATGCTACACATGCTACTCAGCATGCCAGAAATGATGCTGCTTTTGGCAGAGCAGTTCTACAGTCTGCGGGTGTTTGAGTTTTGACCCCTCCTCTGGTGGTCTGGCTTGGAAGTCACCTGCTTGGAATCAACATGAGCAAGCACTTGAAGAAGAAACGGTTACTCAACTTTCATAACTGTTCTTCGAGATGTGTTGCTCGTGTCTATTCCAAGACCCACCCACCTAGCCCGCTGTCAGAATTAGCTGGCAAGAAGAAACTGAGGACTGGAGGGTCAGCAGAGCCCTATATAAGGCACCATGGAGGTGCGACTCCAGGGGGCTCCACAGCTGACCTACGTGTACCTCTGGGGGAAAGTTTTCCGGCAGACCGGGCACGCAGTGCGCACCTACTTGGAATGGACATGGGCAATGCCTCTCGAAGAACAACAGTTACAGAAGGTTAGTAACCATTTTTTATTAGTCAGCTGTACAAATTCACTCTGACTTGAAACTTGGCACAGAAAATCCCAGCCCAAGAGAGACTTCTTCCACTCCCCCCACCCCACCCGATTTTGGATAATATTGGGTACCTTATGCACTGATATTATAGTCATAGAGTTCCATTACACCAAAGAGTTTTCATATAACACAACTGAAATGCAGCCAGTGCTGGGGTAGAGGACAACATGCTGCACAACAGTCTGCCAGCCACCCAGAGCAGATTCCCTCTTCTTATAACAACTGTATGAGGCCCAATTTCCAGCCTGCTCCACATATGCTTGCATGAAAATGTCTGAATATCTGTACATCTGAGTTTCACCAGCCTTGACCACAGTTGTGCACAGTTGCAGTAATTGCACACACAAATAGCCAGGGAGATGGAGATGGCCATTTGCATGCATAGATATCACAGCTTCATGCACTGTTGCAGTAAAGGTATGCCCAACTTCGGAGTCTATTTGTATGGGAAGAAGGAGAAATCTAGCCCTTAATATCATTGCAGGGGACACACAGAATCCAGATTTGGGTGGATGCAGCGGTGAGCTGGCCCTGCTGAGCAGTGACCTTCTCTCGTTGTTGGGAACTGAGGTTCCGCACGCTAAGCCATCCCTCTGTCTGTGGTTCCAACTCCTGATTGCTTTTTCTTTCCCCAGGAGAGCCGTAACCTATTCTGCTGTCTCTACCGTTCCTGGTGCCACAACCCTGTGACCACTGTGTCCCTCTGCTTCCTCACCCAGAACTACAAGCATGCTTACGACCTCATCCAGAAGTTGTATCCTTTCTGGTGCTGCCCTGGGGTCTCCAAAGGAGTGAGCAGGGGAGGGCAGGCAAGCAGCAGCGGTGACCTCATGTAGCCTAAGCAGGGCAGCAGAACTCCCCGGCTGATTCCCCTTGGCTCACAAGGTTGGAGCTGAGCAGCCAGCCTTGCCTCTGTTTTCATAACAAACTGTGGTGAACTTAAACAGCTGATTAAGCATGGTCTCCAGCAAGGCCATTTGCCAGGAAGGAGCCTCTGTACATTGTCTGCTACTTTACATAAGGGGATTGAGTTCCCTTCCTGCGCCCACTCTTGCACAAAACCAAAATAATTCTGAAAAAGTCTGAAACTCTCTCCTGTGCTTTGGTAACGGCCCATGGGGCTTTTCAGACAAATGGAGCTGAAATACAGGGGCAACTGCAAGTTGAAGGAGGGTGGCCGGTGGGACAAATTGGGTCAGAATTGCTCTGTGGGAGCAGCAGATAATTTTCTCCATAGTTTTCCTGCTGGGGCCCGCTTGTGAAACCATTGCTGCGTTCAACAGAGCGCAGAGAAAGCAGTGACCCGGCACCCCAGGCCCTCACCTTTGGAGAGGAAAGGCGGGCCTATGGCTAGGGGACCAGCCTGAGACCGCAGACTCCTGAGTTCAAGTTCTTGCTGTGCCACAGCCTTCCTCTGTGACCTTGGGAAATCTGTGTTCTTTGGCCCTGCAGCCTTTTGGGAAGACTGAGGAGCAGGGGAGCACTGAGGTGCTCATTGGATGGTTTCCTTCCTTTGTCATGCTCCAACTGTGGGGAAAGGGGGGGAAACGTGAAGAGAATGGATTGTCCTGCCTGCCCATCCTCAATGGGGGACCCGCTCAGACCTGCGTCTCGAGGCTGTCTTGCTGGTGGGAGGCAGGATAGAGGAAGCTGACCTGTGCATTGGCTGAAGAAGAGGCCTTCAGGGCCATTGGACCAGCATCTTTCAGGCCATCTTTGAGATGGCCCAGTTTCATGACCAGTATCTCCTGGGCATGTACGCACACAGATCGCAACCACAGCTTCTCTCTCCTTCATCCATCAGGCCGGCTTTGCAGTAACGTTTGCCTGATTCTCCCCAGGCAACAGTGGACGTGCTTCCATGAACAGCCTCTCAGAAGGTGGACTCAGGGTTGGCTGAGCAGCACCAATTTCCATGGAAGCCAGGCAAAGAGAACATCAGTAATTTGACTAGGTGCTTCCAGCGGGGGCTTATCTGTTTGCTAAGACAGGTCCTGTGCTCATTACCAGAGGACATAGCTCATGGGAGCTGGACATGGGCATGCACTTGAGCATCTCCTTTTAGACACATCCAGCCTTTCTTCTTTTCTGGCCGCCGTTACTTTCCGCTCTCTTCATCCAGCAGAAGACGCTCCAGCAAGGAGCTGCAATGAGCAGCATTCTCACCCTGCTCCGTAATGGTTTGATGCGTGGAGTTGTAATTTTGGATATTTCTTTCCACTCCATGATGACAACAGGCTGCAGCAAAGGCATTACTTCCGGGCCAATTGCTGCGATGCTTCCATAACATCAGCCTTGAACAGGAAGCCAGTGCTCCGTAGTTCCCAGCTACCCCAGTCTTTCTGGCGTACCTGGAGCATCAGCTGTTGTGGGGCAGCAGGTAGAGTGGCTAGTCTAGGATCATCTGGAGGGATGATCCCCCATTCTGGGGTGCTGGCAGCACACACTGCCTCACTCATTGCTCTAAAAGCAGCGGAAAGCACGAAAGCCTCGGCACAGATGGCACCAAGAGATCCCAGTTGGAGCCCAAGTCCCTTTAACCAGCAGGAGCTGGGAGCACAATGGCGAGAGCTCAAACCCTGGAGAGGGATGTTGTCTTGTATTAAGATAGCACCTGGTCAGCCCAGTTTGGATCAGGGCTCCATTGCGCTAGGTGCTGCATATGTATAGAAGAAGTCAATCATTGCTCCCAAGAGCTCACAGTCTCAGGCTGGAATTGTGTCCTGGGGCTGCTCTGCCTTGCTTTTCAGTGACCTGCCCCAGCAGCAAACTCAGGAGAATCATTAGCTCCAGAGCTGCGCTTGTCATGGGCTGGGCTGAGCAGGGAGACCCCACCCACGTCCATGAGGAAGGCTGTCCCTGGTGCTGCTGCTCTGGGAGCAGAAATGTGTGTCAGGCAGCTGTTGCACCAGTGTCTTTGGCTGGCTGGCTAGAAGTGAAGGGCCACGGTGCATGTTCATTGGGAGCAGACGGGGGCCTGAACGCTCCGTACGATCCCCTTGGAGCAGAGAGAGATGAACTCTCCATACAGTGTCGGAGGCCGGGACTGTGCAGCGATTGCTGCTTGTCTGTCTCCCTGCCCCCACCAGCTCCCTGCTGCAGCAAGTCATTACTCTGCAGACATCCCTTGCTGAGCGAGCCATAGTAAAGGCGCTGGAAGCATAGGCTGGACTGGAGCTGGGTATTTTTTCCCTTGGGTCAGTTTTTGTGGGTGTAGAGAGGGAGAAAAGCGCTGGAGGGCTGAGTATTAACCTTTATCTCCCCAGCACGGAGCGCAGTGGCTTGGGAGCGGAGCCTCCTATCAGCGCCTTCCTCCGGGCCCTTCTGTACCGATATTGCATGCACCCAAACGAGATGTGACCTTTCTGCTGCTGAGGTCTTTGCCCCATGCAGCTCTCAAAGGGTTTACCCCTGCAGTGGGGCCCTTCCAAGCTCAGCCCCAGGGGAG
Source organism: Emydura macquarii macquarii (assembly GCF_026122565.2). NCBI lineage: Eukaryota > Metazoa > Chordata > Testudines > Chelidae > Emydura > Emydura macquarii. The sequence goes on along the minus strand of NW_027132640.1, from coordinate 298,086 downwards.
GGGCACCTGGGGAGGGTGAAAGCAGGCTTCTCCGGTCCCAGGCCCTTCACTTGGAAGAGCCCCACGCAGTGAGCAGCTGATGGCATGGTGCCTACCTGGCTGACTCACTGACCTTCCTCTTCCCTGCTCCTCATCCCAGATGCACCCTGTGATCCATGCTCTTCTCTCCCCCCCCCCCCCCCCCCCCCCCCCCCGGCTTCTTATCTGACAGTTGGCTTGTGGTTCATGAACCCGGCTCCTAGAGCTGACGCTTGCCATACTGTTGCTATTATAGTAACAGCGGTGGTTCCAGTGTCCCCTGGTGCTAAGTGTGGTACAAAGAGGTAGATAGACCCAGTCGCTGCCCCATAGGGTTTTCACAGTAAACGATGGAGATTCCAACACACGACCCAGGGCAGCCTATCTGTCCTTTCTAGCTTTGGCTGAGCTACAGAGAACCCCCTGTGACAGCAGGGTGGTTGGTGCAATTGTGTTATAACTCTGGGGTGTTCTCCGCCTTCGTGGACAGAAAACCAACATTGTCCCGGTTGGATCCGGGCCCCAGCTAATCATGGCCATTCCTGCAGCATAGATGGGGCTTATGGGCTCCTGCTCCGTCTGCTGCTTCATTTGAATTTTCTATACAAGCACAAGGGTGATCCAGCTTCCTGTGAGATCCCCAGCTTCCCTTGGCCTCCATTGTTTGTTAAACTGAGTATTTCTGCACTTGGTTCCTTGGTTTACTTGGCCGGCTTATCCAGCTTCTCAAAAATGCTTCCTTGTTTAGCAACTCCTGGGCAAAGGCAGCAGCTGAGGGCTTTGCTGGCAAGATCCAGACCAGTTCTCTGTGATTCTCCGGTAGTTCCATTGACATCACTGTTTATGTTGAGCATAATGATTATTTCCATGTGCCAGCAAAATATGAAACTCCCAAAGTACATTTCCATAAGCACAGGCTTAATAGGGATCTAAACGATTCCCTCTGATGTACGTTCAAGTTCATCTCAGGAGATGGGAATGCTTTTGGACTGGTGCAGCCAAGAGCCCAGCGCCAGCTCCAAAGGGAGGCTAGATAAAAATGCTAATAGTAACACTTGCTTTCCTCATGGAGAGTTCCTCTCAGGGATGTACATGACTCAGATTTGATAAACCCACTGCTGGCTTGACAGGCAGCCTGGCTTCCTCTTGTCTTGGGGAGACTCTTGGTTTAAAGAGCTGAGACTCCAGGTCCCTTTGAATTCTAGGCCGTCACCTTGCAGGTTCCTTCAACCTCCTGCCTTAAACCACTGCCGAATCATGAACCTTCCCTTCCCCCCAGGATAAATTTCTCATTCGTTGTGCGGCTTCCTGTAGGAGCCAGCTGTGTGTGCGTGCACGAGAGAGAGAGAGAGAGAGACGCGCACACACAAAGGACTCAGTAATATTTTACTGCCAATATTCCAGAGAAGACTCAGGGTCACATTTCCAGATCAGCACTTTGCATGCACCCATTCAGGTAATTACATGCACATGCTGGTTGCTGGGCAGTGATTTCCTGTATGCAGGTGTCGTGGATACAGCGTTTGTGCTCTTCAGGCTGCATGTCCTTTTGGAAACCTGGCCCTGATGTGCAGTGCACCCCCAACAGATACACAGCAATTGGTCACCTGAATGAGTTTGCCGTGCAACTTATTCCTATTGCTACAGGGAAATAACTGCCTCTTTGCTGGCTACTTAAACTGTAGTCCACAGTGACAAGGCGGCCCCTCTTTTACGGTGGAATTTCCTTACCAGATATGTCCAGTGGGGACCTGGAGGTCACGGTGGATTTCCTCACCGAGGTAGACAAGCTGGTGCAGCTCATCGAGTGTCCAATTTTCACATGTAAGGATCAGATGGAGCCTTTCCAGAGTTTGCTTTCTAGTAGCAGAGTGTGTAAAGGAATGACCAGAGCGTGGGGTGGGTTTGCATGCTCAGGCTGCCTGGGCATGTCCTCTCCCTCCTCCTTCATCACAAGTGGCAGCGCTGCACAAATAAATAGAGCAGAAGTTATGAGACTTTTGCTGTGAGCGGTGTGAGAGCTCCACTAGAGCTGTCCATTGGGGACATGCTGGATCCCTGCAGCGGGGAGGGAGGGTGCGCCGAATGTAGGTTAACAGCGCTAAAAGGAATGGCACTGAACAAAAAGCTGGGAAGACCAGAGGGAACCCTTTTAAACTTAGATTCATGTGTGGCTACTGCATATCGTTTGTGTGTGATGCTACAGTGAAGCTGATACCGGGCTCTGTGTGAAGATACGTGCATTGAGAGATTGAGAACATTATACTGGAGCTGCCACTCCGCTATTTGTCTGGTCTAAGTGCTCTAAAATCCACGTGCTGATACAGATGGTCTTGTAATTTGCTGTGCCTCATGGGAGTGGGGGTGTAAACTTAGTGGTCCAAATCTGGGGTCATCTGAGAAAGGTGTTCCTGGGATAAGCCCCCACGAAAAACAGCATGTTACAAAAATCACCTGGTTTTTGTGTACGCCTGGGGCTCATACTATGACTCTGATTGTCCCCAAACTGACCTCCACCACAGAGGATTGAGTTTTGGCTAGTGCATGGCACCCACTGCTCCTTTGGAGAGAAGGGGGTTTATTGAAGAAGTTATTCAGGGTTACGTTAATGAACTCCAGCTTGGCATATTATATCTTGAGCTAAAGAGACTGAAATGTGCATATGCAACAAGTGAAGGGCTCAGTTAAGGATTTCCAGGTGGTATGTAGTCATGGGAACTGGGAGGCTCAGGAAGACATGTGGTGGTCATTGAACCTCAGCTGTACCCATGTATGGTGAGAACATACTGTACATGTTCCTTGCTGTCTGTCTGCTCTTTTGGCAAGTTTTGCTCATATAGCAAAATTTCTGGTTTAAGAACAATATTTTAAAGGGTTCTAAAATCCACATGCAGACTCTGCTGAGCGGTATTGTTGAGGAAATGAGCCTTAATTGAATAAAGGAAAGATAAGACTCTAGGAATTGTGTAGTCATCCTGATTGATGGAACTGAGTGTGATCAAAGGAGGGCAAGTATGAAGAGGTGACTGGCTCTGTGGATGTGATAGGCATTGACTTTAGCAAAGCTTTTGATACAGTCTCCCACAGTATTCTTATCAGCCAGTTAAAGAAGTATGGGTTGGATGAATGGACTATAAAATGGACAGACAGCTGGCTAGATCATCGGGCACAACGGGTAGTGATCAATGGCTCCATGTCTAGCTGGCAGCCGGTCACAAGCAAAGTGCCCCAGGGGTTGGTGCTGTGGCCGGTTTTGTTCAACATCTTCATTAATGATCTGGAGGATGGGGTAGATTGCACCCTCAGCAAGTTTACAGATCACACTAAGCTGGGGGAGTGGTAGATGCCCTAGAAGGTAGGGATAGGATACAGAGTGACCTAGACAAATGGGAGGATTGGGCCAAAAGAAATCTGATGAGGTTCAACAAGGGCAAGTGCAGAGTCCTCCACTTAAGACAGAAGAATCCCATGCACAGCTACAGATGGGGGACTGACGAGCTAGGCAGCAGTTCTGCAGAAAAAGACCTGGGGCTACAGTGGACATGAGTCAGCAGTGTGCCCTGATTGCCAAGAAGGCTAATAGCATATTGGGCTGCATTAGTAGGAGCATTGCCAGCAGACCTAGAGAAGTGATTATTCCCCTCTATTCGGCATTGGTGAGGCCGCATTTGGAGTAGTGTGTCCAGTTCTGGACTCCCCACTACAACAAGGATGTGGACAAGTTGGAGAGTCCAGCGGAGGGCAATGAAAATGATTAGGGGGCCGGAGCACAAGACTTTTGAGGAGAGGCTGAAGGAACTAGGCTTGTTTACTCTGCAAAAGAGAAGAACGAGGGGGGATTTGATAGAAGCCTTTAACAACCTGAAAGGGGTTCCAGGGAGGATGGAGCTAGGCTGTTCTCAGTGGTGGCAGATGACAGAACAAGGAGCAATGGTTTCACGCTGCAGTGGGGGAGATCTAGGTTGGATATCAGGAAAAAGTTTTTCCCTAGGAGGGTGGTGAAGCACTGGAACGGGTTACCTAGGGAGGTGGGGGAATCTCCATTTTCAGAGGTTTTTAAGATGCGGCTTGATGAAGCTGTGGCTGTGCTGTGGTGCCCTCCGATAACTACACTTCTTAGCGCAAGGGGGCTTTCAAACATAGTTTGAACCCAGGTCAATGATTAGAGCTTTAACGAAGAACTGGGTCTCCAAAAAAGTAGTTCTCTCTTCGAGTGATTGCTCATATGCATTCCAATGTAGGTGTGTGCGCGCCCCGTGCACAGATTCCCGGAACTTTTTTCCCTAGCAAGCCCCGCATGGCCAGCTCAGGCGCCCCCTGGAGTGCTGCGCTCATGTCGCGGTATAAAGGGCGCTGCTGGCTGCGCGGGTCCCCAGTTCCTTCTTTCCGCCTGTGACGGTTACTGGAACTATCGCCTCTTGCTGTGTGCAAGTAGCTCATTCCCTAGTTGTTTGACTGTTTTCAAAGTTTCTTGTTATAGTAGTAGTTATAGATTTCGTTAGTTTGTAGTTGTAGTGATAAGTTAGAACCCTGGACGGGGTCCTCTTCTGCTGAGAGTCATGCCGGGGTCCACAGGCTTTAAGAACTGTGTCTTGTGTACTAAAGCCTTTCCTATTAGTGACCCGCATGACCGCTGTCTCCGGTGCCTTGGAGAAGAACACCGTCGAGACAAATGTAAGATTTGTAAGTCCTTTAAGCCTCGGACCCAGAAAGAACGAGACGCGAGGCTAAAGGCGATTCTAATGGAGTCGGCGCTCCGTCCAGCTTCCGAGCCGTCCCGGTCTCCGTCGGCACCGAGTGTGTCGTCGGTGCGGAGCGCCCCCCCAATGGCACCGCTTTCGGCACCGCCGCGGGCCTCTAAAGTGGCCAAGAAGACGGCACGGCCTTCGGCCGCACCCAAGATCTCCCTCCGGCCCGCGCAGGGTGGAGGGAGTACGGAGACGCCCCAGCCAAGCGCCATTGAGATTACTCCGGCACCGGGGTCTCCACGCGGGCTGCCTCCCCCGACTCCTGGTAGTGGGGGAGTGCACCTGCAAGGGCCGTCGACGCCGGAGGCATTTACTGCGGCACGAGCCCTCATGGCCTTGCCCACGCCTCCGTCCCCCCTCAGCCGAGGGACAAGGGACCCGCGTCTCGGGGCAAACCCGCGCTGGGTGGTCCCGGTGGTTGGAGACGCTCCCAATCTAAGTCTCCTGCCAGACGGTCACGGAGGGTGGAGAGCGTCGGCTCCCCTCCGAGCTCCGACTCCAGGTCGTCGAGCGACTCGGCACCGCAGCACCGTGGGCGGTCCCGAGTCCGTCGCCGGAGCCGCAGATCCAGCTCCGATTTGAGCGGGGACCGGGATTCGGGCTCACGATCTACGGTGCGGAGCCTGTCCCGGCACCGATCGAGGTCACTGTCGGTCGTTTCGAGAGGCAGCGACTCACATCTGGCGGCACCGCTGATCCCGGCACCGACGCCTGCTTCGGCACTGTTGCCGGCACCGGTGCAACCGGCACCGATGATGGCACCGTTGCAGCCGGCACCGGTGATGGCACCGGCACCGACCTCGGGACGGCTGGACTCCCCTCAGCGTCACCATCGTCGGCACCGCTCTCGGTCTCGAGGGGCAAGCGGCATCGCAAGTCCTCTCGCCGCAGGGGCAGATCGGGTGCGTCGTCGTCGTCGTCCCCGTCCTCCTCTCATCGCCGGCACCGCAGACGTCGGCACCGGTCCACGTCGTCCTCATCGGATCGCTCCACGCGTCGGCGACATAAGCGACGCACGGGGGGCTCTGGTGACATTAAGGCGGTGCGGCTGCATCAGCCTTCCCTGCAGGCTGCGGGGTGGGCCTAGGGACCTTGGCAGTGGCCGTATTGGGGACCCTGGAATGCCTCTATGCCCCAGGGCTCGGTGTCACTACACTCAGTGGTGGCCCCCCCAGTCCCCCCGGCCCCTAAGGTTCATGAGCAGGGTTCGGAGGACTCGGACCCTGGGGAGGGACCCTCTTCCGCACCCCTACCCTTCTCTTCCTCATCGTCACCGGATGAGGCAGCAGCAAGGGATAGTAAAGGGCCCCTGTTTGACTTCAGGGCCCACCAAGACCTCCTCAAGAGGGCTGCTGAGAACTTGGGCATGGAGTTTAAGCTCATGTCTGAGGAGGAGGACTCCCTCTTTGGGCCCTCGGGCTCTCTGGGACCCTCCCGGGCGACCTTGCCAGTGCATGACAATGTCATGAAGATAGCGAGGAAGCTTTGGCAGACCCCTTCCTCCCTGCCTTCCACCTCCAAGGGGGTGGAACGGAAATATTATGTCCCCAAGGAACCTTTCGAATTTTTGTACAGCCACCCTGCGCCCAGTTCTCTGGTGGTCGATGCGGCCAACCAGAGGGACCGTCAGGGGAGTCAGGGTAGCACCCCTAAGGACAAGGAGGGCCGTAAGCTGGACTTGTTCGGGAGGAAGATCTACTCTACTGCGGCGCTGCAGTTTAGAGTAGCGAACCACCAGGCCCTGTTTGGGAAGTATAATAAGAACCTGTGGGCCTTGATGCAGAGGTTTGCTTCCCAGCTGCCCCCTGACCAGGAGGTGGATTTTTCCACGGTTCTGCATGAGGGATCTGCGGTGGCTACCGCTGCGCTGCAGGCGGCTAGCGACGCGGCGGACACAGCCAGTAGGGCAATGGCCTCGGCGGTGGTGATGCGCCGCTGCTCGTGGCTTCAAGCCTCTGGCCTCACTCAAGAGGTTCAGCAGGCTATCCAGGACTTGCCGTTTGATGGCCTGGGTCTGTTTTCGGAAAAGACAGACGACAAGCTCCACGCTCTCAAGGACTCTCGGGCCACCCTGAAGTCTCTGGGGTTGTATACTCCTCAGGCCTCCAGGCAGCAGTCCAGACCGCAGGCCCAAGGGCAACCACCGCCCCCGCCCAGGCCGGCTCCTCGACCACCCCAGCAGAGGAGGGGTCGTGAGCGCTACCGCGGTCCCAGCAGGGGAGGCCGCCAGGGGTCCTCTGCGAGGGGCCAGCAGGGGCCTGCAAAAGGGGGTAATCAGGCTAATAAACGTTTTTGACCCAGAGCAGGAGGGTAGTACTCTTCCTTCTCTCTGGGATCCTGGTCGGCCGTTTGGGGACAGGCTTCGCCCTTTCCTTTCAGAATGGGAAGCCATCACTACGGACCGCTGGGTCCTGGAGGTGATTGCTAAAGGGTACGCCCTCCAGCTTACAACCTCCCCTCCCAACACCCCCCCAAGGCTGTCCCCCATTGGGGATCCGGCCTCGGTTCAACTCCTGGTGCAGGAGATTGGGTCGCTCCTCACGTTGGGGGCAGTGGAGGAAGTCCCACTGGCCGAAGAGGGCAGGGGCTTTTATTCTAAGTATTTCTTAATCCCCAAGGCGAAGGGAGGCCTTAGGCCCATTCTGGACCTCCGTGGCCTAAATAGGTATATTAGGCGAGTTAAGTTTCGTATGGTCTCTCTCGCCACAATCATTCCGGTCCTTGACCTAGGGGATTGGTATGCCGCCCTGGACTTGAAGGATGCATACTTTCACATCTCGATATTACCGGCCCATAGGCGGTTTTTGAGGTTTGTGGTAGCGGGACACCATTATCAGTTTCGGTCCCTACCCTTTGGGCTCTCCTCAGCACCCAGGGTTTTTACTAAGTGCATGGCTGTGGTAGTAGCCCACCTGCGCCGTAAAGGTGTTCAAATCTTCCCCTACCTGGATGACTGGTTAATCAGGGGGAGGTCGAGTGCCCATGTGAGACATAGTCTGTTCCTCACACGCGACTTGTGTGCTAGACTGGGGCTGATTATCAATGAGCAAAAGTCCACACTCACACCGGTACAATGTATTGAGTTTATTGGAGCCAGGTTAGATGCAGTACAAGCCAGAGCCTTCCTGCCTCAAGCAAGATTTGAGGCGATGGCAGCCATAATATCGGATCTCCACTTGTCCCCCATGACGACAGCCAGGCACTGCCTGCAGCTGTTGGGACATATGGCGGCTTCTACATATGTAGTGAGACTGGCCCGATTGAGGCTTAGACCTCTCCAGGCGTGGTTGAATTCGGTGTATGTACCACACAGGCATTCTCTAACTAGAGTGGTCCTGGTTCCCCCACAGGTGCTGTCGTCCCTCGATTGGTGGAGGGACCCCAGGGAAGTGATGATGGGCGTCCCCTTCAGAGAGTTCGCCCCATCTGTGACGCTCATCACAGACGCATCCGATCGGGGATGGGGAGCCCACATTTCTCACGATCAGGGCACCCAAGGGCTTTGGTCTCTGGAGGAGAGAGCTCTGCACATCAATGCGCGCGAGCTCAGAGCGGTCCGGTTGGCCTGCAAGGCCTTCCTCCCCTTCCTCAGGGGCAGAGTGGTCCAAGTCCTTACGGACAATACGGCAGCCATGTTCTACATGAACAGGCAGGGGGGGCACGCTCCTCGGCACTTTGCCAGGAAGCCATTCACCTCTGGAACTTCGCGGTGAGACACGGTTTTCATTTATCTGCCTCTCACCTCCCGGGGGTACGAAACAGCGAGGCGGACCGCCTCAGCAGAATTTTTTCTCCCCGCCACGAATGGTCCTTACACCAGGACATAGTGGCTTCCCTTTTCCAACGGTGGGGTTCTCCCCGTCTGGACCTGTTCGCTACAGCGGAGAACAGGAAATGCCCGAGGTTTTGCTCACTCAGCGGTCGCAAGCCGGGCTCTCTGTCCGATGCCTTTTTGGTTCCCTGGACAGGGGAGTTAATGTATGCTTTTCCCCCTGTCCCGCTCCTGCCCCAAGTCCTCCTAAAAATCAAGAGGGACAGGGCGGACGTTATCCTGATTGCTCCAGCGTGGCCGAGGCAGCATTGGTACAGCATGCTGCTCGACCTCTCCATCACCGAACCGATTCCGCTACCCAGACGGTGCGACCTGATCTCCCAGGACCATGGGAGATTGTTGCACCCCGACCTGGCCTCCCTCCACCTCACCGCCTGGAGACTTTGTGGCTGACGGAGGGAGAGAGAGCCTGTTCCATGCAGGTTCAACAGGTTCTCCTGGGCAGCAGGAAGCCATCCACGCAAGTAACATACAAAGCTAAGTGGCGGAGGTTTAAACTGCAGGGCCTGGCTTTGGCCTCCCTCAAGGTCCACCTAGCAGCCATCTCGGCCTTCCACCAACCCATGGAGGGCCGCTCCCTGTTTTCTCACCCTATGTCGGTGAGGTTCCTTAAGGGGGTGGAGAGGACTTTCCCTCAGGTGCGGGACCCGGTGCCACTCTGGGACCTCAACTTGGTCCTTAACGGGCTGATGGGTCACCCATTCGAGCCCTTGGCTACATGCTCCCTTCTACTCTTGTCATGGAAGGTGGCCTTCCTAGTGGCTATCACCTCGGCCAGAAGAGTCTCCGAACTGAGGGCGTTAACCTCGGAGCCCCCCTACACGGTTTTTTATAAGGATAAGGTCCGGCTGAGGCCTCACCCGGCTTTTATGCCTAAGGTGGTGTCTCAGTTCCACTGTAACCAGGACATTTTCCTTCCTGTGTTCTTTCCAAAACCCCATGGGTCGGAGGAGGAAAGGAGGGGACATTCGCTGGATGTCAGGCGAGCCTTGGCCTTCTATCTCGAGAGGACCAAGTCTTTCCAGAAGTCGACACAGCTCTTCGTAGCTGTGGCGGATAGGATGAAGGGCTTGCCTGTCTCCACCCAGCGCATCTCCAAGTGGATTACTGCCTGCATTAAAGCATGCTATGAGCAGGCAGGAGTACCCCTCCCAGGGCCGGTGAGAGCACATTCCACTAGGGCCCAGGCCTCTTCCGCAGCCTTTCTGGAGAGGGTTCGCCTGCAGGACATCTGCAGGGCAGCGACCTGGTCGTCAGTCCATACGTTCACGTCGCATTACGCCATCGTGGAACAAGCGAGGGAAGACGCAGGGTTCGGCAGAGCCGTGCTGTCTAGATCAGGTCACCGATAACTCCTACCCTCCTCCAAGGTACGGCTACGCAATCACCTACATTGGAATGCATATGAGCAATCACTCGAAGAGAGAAAACAAGGTTACTTACCAGTAACTGTTGTTCTTCGAGATGTGTTGCTCATATCCATTCCAAACCCACCCCCGTCCCCACTGTCGGAGTTGGCAGAAAGAAGGGACTGGGGACCCGCGCAGCCAGCAGCGCCCTTTATACCGCGACATGAGCGCGGCACTCCAGGGGGCGCCTGAGCTGGCCATGCGGGGCTTGCTAGGGAAAAAAGTTCCGGGAATCTGTGCACAGGGCGCGCACACACCTACATTGGAATGGATATGAGCAACACATCTCGAAGAACAACAGTTACTGGTAAGTAACCTTGTTTTTTACTGTGATCCCTGAATGAATAAGGGATTGTCCTCACCGGGGGCTTTTCTCTCTGGGAGCTGAGAAAGCGCAGACCCGTAAAGGGGAAAGCTGGGCACGTCCCCTCCAGTGAAATGCAGGGTAAGAGGTGCCATCCCCCCTCCTGTAGATGTCCCCTTCCATTAGGCCAAAAAGGGGGGTTCTCAGGCTCCCTTTCCCATTGCTCTCTGATGGGGCAAGAATCCCAGAACTCCCCACATTCCCCAGGTAGCCTCCAGCCATGGAGAAGGGGCTTCAGACTCACCCCTCTTCCCTCCACGCCGGTGCTGCTGCCCATAGGGGGAAGGGAGGTCAGGCTAAGGAACGGTGGTGGAGTCAGAGATGTGGATCTGAACTTCGTGTTTCCTGGTTGTTGAGTTTAAATTAGCTACTATCCAGTTTCTGTGGGGACTGAGCGGCTAAGGCATTCGACTCTAGTTCTGACTGTCGTGGATTCAAGTCTCGCTCAATTTTACACGGGAAGGCCATCACTGTGCTGCAAAACGGGTGCCTGGTCCAAGGAGCTAGGCAGTCAGAGGTGGTTGGACATGGCACTGGCAACATCACTCCCTTGTGTGCTATGGGCTATGAAATCGCTGCACAGATGCAGTTAAGGAACTCAAGCCGTTGGCTTGGGGGAGTTCTGCTCCTCTGCGAGGGCTCAAGGCACCACTGGGCAGCCTTGCCTCTGCGTTAGCAAAGTTTGCAGGCGTTTATGTACAGGGAGAGTCGCTAATCAATCAGCTGGAGATTTCTGTTGGCTTAAGCATGAGGCAAGTGTATGTGCAGGGGCTCAGATGTAGATGTTGGCTGGAACAGTCAGGAGATGCCAGTTCTAAACCTGCCTCTGCCATTCCCTTGCATGTCCTTGGGCAAGGCGCTCAGTCTGGCTCTACCTGGTGTATGACATGGGGCTCACACCTACCTAGGGCAGCTGTGTACCCAACTGGGAGTAAATGGAAACATTGTGATCTAGGGGACTAGACCTGGGTCTTTGCAGTCAGCACACAGGTTAAGTTTCCAGTTGTGCTGTAGCACTAGGCGAGTCAGTCACTTCGCCGCCATCTCCCTTTTCCCAGCTGTAATAGAGGCTTACCCGCCCTGTGCAGCTCTTCAGTGGCAGCTCTCAAAGCAGCGAGTGCTGTTGCTGGCTGTATCCAGTAGGGCACGGTCCACCTTCTTTCCCCTGTAGTGTGGTAGGTTCCTTGGGATCTCCTCTGTCCTTCCTCCCCCTTCTAAGTCCCATGGCACCCTCCTTTCCCTCCCTCTCACAGGGATGGGCACAGGTTGCCTGGACATCAGAGGAGTCCCTTGAGCTGCATGAGGCAGGCGGCTCTCTACCACGCTAGAGGCTGAGCAAGGGGCCAGCTGGGAAACCAGCACATGTAGCGCCAGGGGCAGGTCGTTGGCAGGATGCAGCGGGGGTGCTCCGCTCCCACTAGAGGCTGAAGGCGGGGAGAGGCTCGCCCATCCCCCTCGGTTTGTCTCCTGAGGATGTGCTATAAACCGCGCTGCGTTGGATGTGGAAAGCTGATAGTGCAGGGCTGGTTTTTGCAGGGTATGGTCAGATGGACTGGTCCCCCACCAGATTTCTCCTGCCCCGCCTGTCTAAGTATCTCAGAAAATAGAAAGCGCCTAGTTACCACAGCTGCCTTCTGCACCCTTGCTGTTCCTTGAATGTTCACCAAGCCAGTCTAAACCCAAACTGACACTGCTTAACTCTTGAGTTGTGTCGTGATCTCTGCACAAGGGGATGTGACTGCAAGACACAACATGTAGCAGCCTCACTGAGATGCGATGTTCTTTAAAGGAGAACCCCTGAAGTGATCATAACAGAAAACAGCTGCCAGAGGGACTGCGCTGAGACTCCAGGCTGGATGAAGGTGCAGGTACTACACATTCTTGCTTAAAGCCGGAGCCGCTGGAGTCACGCGATTCCACTGCAATCTCAGCTTTCATTTTAAAACCAAGGAAGCATCTAGACCTCATGATTGGGAAGAAAAGCTTGAAAACGAGACCAATGCAGCGACGCCTGCCTGACTCGGTCTCCGGCTCTCTGCAGTCACTCGGGCAGGGGTGAACTGTCCCATGCTTCAGTGAGATGCCAACTCCACAGCCCGCTGCTCTGGGGGCAAGCCCACTGACCCCACCTCAGCAGAGGACTCCGTGTATGAGTCCCAGGAGAACAGTGCAGCAGGCCTCTCCACTCCCCCTCCCCATCAGATACACTTGCTGCTGAGGCGAATATGGGGGTGCCCTATGGGAAGGATGCCCAGCTGCTGCTGCTGCTGCTCTGGTCATTGTTAAGGAGACCGCATGTTGCTGCTAAGGGAAGGGTGGGGCTGTAGAGGTGGTGCAGCACCTAGAGCAGCAGTAGATGATGTGAATGTCCCAGAGCATTCACATGTCCAGTATCGCCAACCCCAAACGTACACAGATCAGGAGTCAGGCCCCCAAAGATCATGAGATTGGCCTAAAATCATGAAATTTAAAAGTAGGTAATTTGGGCTTTGTTCTTTTGCCTCCTGGTTTGAGCTGTTAGGGTGCACTCGTGGCTCGCGTTCAAGCTTTTCTCTGCGGCCAGGAGGCTAGAAAGTTTCCTTTTAACTGAAAACTGTCTTGCATAATCCCATGACTCCAGGAGCTGGGACTCCAAGTGAAACCACGGACACCCCATCCTGTGAGTTGGCAACGCTGCCATGCTGAGCACTCCTGACACACCCAGCCAGAGCAGCTTGGGAGGGCTGGCGGGCAGCAAGGAGGGATCAGAGCGCCTCAGCGTGGAAAACTTTGGTGCTGTTAAATTGGGGGGGGAGGGGACAGTGAACTGGCCTGGGGGTTTGGAGGGCAAAGGGCATGTGCCCAGCTGCAGTTACAGTGGGGCACAGGAGTGGCATTATCGGTGCCCTCTCCATGCCCTGTTCATGTGCCTTAAGTAGCTTGGAGGATCCCTGCCCCGCTGCCACGTGATTCCGGTGCCGTGCAGGAGACGTGCCCTTGACCGTGTTCGATCTTGTGAACACTTCATACGGCAACTGTCAAACCTTCAGGCAGCAACTCGAGCGGGGTACGCTCATCCATCTGGGCAGGGGAGAAGCCCCCAGGCAGTGGCCCGCACGCCCACAGCAGGCACTCACGAGGACCACTCCCCCCAGCTGCTTCAGACCCAGCTGCTCCGCTCCATCACTCAAGCTGTGCAGCAGCGTACAGGGTCCTTTGATTTCAGCTGCTGTGCCTAGGTCCAGTTCTGCCTAGATCAGTGAGCCAAGTCAGTGGGGATCATTGATTCATGACAAGCACTTTACGTACTTGGAACTGAGAGGCGGGATTGTGTTTTGTGCATTGTGCGATGGCAGGTCAGGACCCCTGTCCCAAAGGCCCAACTTGCACCCAGTCCCTTGCCCCCAACATCTCGGCATACGTGATGCCAGGGTTGGTAGCAAAGTGCATCTGCTTCTCTTTCAAGCGGTGCCTGAAGATTGACTGCACCGAGCCATCTTGCACCAGGAGAGCTCCTTCAAATGAGCTGGGCTCAGGTCCCCCCTTGCTGCCTCCTCATGGCTGGCACCAGGTTAGGTGCCCTGTTCTGTGGGTAGTGACTGCTTTCAGCTTCTGACCCTCCTGCCCTCTTCTCCCCTGGAGCAGCAACTGGAGCAAGCTTGAAGCTCCACACCACATCTCTGGTGTGGCTTCTGACTCATCATCGTGAGAGGGTGCAAGCATGGCGAAGTTGCCGGCTCTCTGCAGTGAAGCCTGGTGTTCTTGAGACATAACCAGCTCCTTTGAACAGCCAAGATGGGGTGTCTGGGCTGACCAATCTTGGTGGATCCATGGGAGTTCAACAGGCTCTGGGGCTAACCGTCGCCATTGCTCCACCCAAGCACAGCCATGGACCCAGGACATGAAATACAGATTCATTTCCTACCCTACTGCTTAGTGCAGCTTAGCCTCCCCATCTGCATGAAAGCCCTAATGTATCAAACACTTTGCTGTCTAGTCTGGGAATCCCTGTTCCAGTCTTGGTTCTCCTGTAAGGTTATCTCCAGCCCCTGGGTCTGTCTCCTTTATCCCTGTCTCTGTGTGACTTAGCTCAGAAATCTTTAATTGCAGCAGCCCAGCCTGCTGTCCTGGAAATTCCTGTAATGCTCCAAGACCAGGACTGCAGGGCCGGCATAGAGTGAGGAGGGAGAGGAGATGGTCTTGGCCAGTTCTCTGGTAACTGGGGAGAGCAGTTGAGATGGGAATGGGGTAAATTAAAGGGCTGGCATCCCATGTGGAAAGTGCATGCCCTTCTGTAAGCCCTCCCCCTGCCATGAGGATTGCTAGTGTTGCCTGAGCTCTGGGGGCACCAAATAGCTGCCTGCCCCTGTGATGTCAGCTCAGATGTAATGCGGAGGAGCTGGCTAACATCCGGCATCTCACTAGGCGGGAAATAGGGAAGTGCCTGGCTATGGCACGGGACAAAAGGGACTTTCCAGCCATCCCTCCTGTCGGCTTCTCTCCACTAGTGTACCAGAGCTACGGTTTCTGAGTGATGGAGCAGCTGTCCAAGAGCTCACAAGGCCTGAACATCAGCACCTCGGGGAGCTGGCAGGGCTGGTCAGGGAGAGCCCATTTCCATGAGACAGACACAGAAATGCTAGTGCCATGGCTCTGGTCCCTTTTGGGAGGGAGGCTCGTTAGTGGAGTAGGAGTGTGGGGAGGCACTTGGAAGGGCTTCCCATTCAGAGATTTCAAAGCACTTCAGAAAGGTGGGTCAATGCCTTGTCCCCATTTTACCAATAGGGGAAACTGAGGCCAGTGACTTGGCCCATTCAGCGGCCAAGCCAGAACTATGACTAGCCTAGATATACTTCAGGGAGTGATGGCCAAGAAATACAGCGGCTTGTAGAGCCCAGGCCTCCCACTCGCTGTCTCTCTAGTGAGTATGGATTGCTCTTCAGAGCTGCCCATCTTCCTGCCTGTAGTTAGATCTATAGGTCAGGCTGGCCAGCCAAGCCTGCTGAGTTGCTCTCTGACAGATTAGCGACTGTAAACATCAGTCAGCCTGGGAAATGGATTGGAAAGGGGCGGCACTGGCAGGGCTGGCGTCAAGGTGCCCATGTCTCAGCTGGACACTGACCGGTGCGTGGCTGGAACCAACTGGCTCGCCTGTGTGTCAGTATTGTTAAGAGATGTCAGAATTGTAAGTGTGTTTAGGGTTTAGACTTTATGGAATGCTTGTAACTCACTGCCTGCATTAATCTCACTTCCAGCAGCGTAGCCCATATTGCATGGTAATACGTGAGCGTTTGCATTGTAAGCATCTGTGATCGTAACTCACCAGATGGGAGAGAGACGTTAACTAGCGTAAGGTGCTGGTCTCCAGCAGAAGGCGTTAGGTCCTGCCTGGCAACACCAGCAGGACTAGTGCAGAATATTAAAGAGGGCAAAAGTCTTCTTTGTTTACTTTCCCCACCCCCACAAAGATGCCAGGAATTCACTTTGCATGACTTATCAGCTGAGTTTGCAGCTGTGAACAGAAGTCGGGAAGGGAACAAAAAGAACCCAAAAGGAGGAATTGTATCTTTATGCTGCTTGCGGTTTGGGGGGCAAGGATTACCAGGCATAAGCAAAAGATCCCTAGAGTTTAGCCTGGGTCAGCCCTAAAGGACATACGGCACTTCCTTATTATAGACCATCTATTTCATTTTGAAACTTAATATTGGACTTATTTGTCTGTATGTTAGCCTGCTTTAACCTTGTAAATAACTCTCCTGCTTCTGTTTCCTAGCTAGTAAATCTCTAGATAGTTTATTATAGAATTGGCTACAAGCCTTGTTTTTTGTTAGATCTAAAGTGCAACTGACCTGGGGTAAGTGACTAGTTCTTTGGACCTGGACCTGCGATCCTGGTGTAAGGGACCATCTGTCCCAAAGGCAGATTCATCTGGGTGGCAAGACAGAGCGGAAGGTTGGGACTTACGCTCTTGAGCTCTGCAGGGCACTCGGCATTGCTGTTCACACTCTCTTTACTCTTGAAGAATCCAAGTGCTAGGTCTGTCTCTTGTGGCTGGCACTGCGCGGTAGCGTGAAGGGCTCTGTTATGTTTACAGCAGGCTGAGGCTTTGGGCTAGGTCTGGAGGCATTTCTTTCACTCCAAGAGTCTGTGTTGACAGGACAAACCACCTCACCCTCCATAGTATTTCTGCACTCAGACAATTTTTTCTAATTCAGGTGGTGACGGTTGCAGTCCTTACAGGGGTTACTTGGTTTCCGTGTGTGTGTTGTTCCTCTGTGGGAGATTTACGGTGTGGCTCCATGCAGAAAAGCAATGCTGCAAAGTGTATGGTGGACTACCACGTCTGGGATGTCTCGCTGCCTCCAGGTCAAATCAAATCTGCTCAGTGTCTAAGGAAGAAGATGGCTTTTCCTAATGGCTGGAACTGCGATCTTGCCTGGAATCTGAGTCAAGCTGGTGCTCAGAGCTTATCTACACGTGCAGTTATCCTGGAATACTTTAAATTCACACTCTACCTTCAGGCAAATTTACTTTGAAGCATAGACAAATCCTTAATCTAGTGCCTCGTCCATGGCAGCAAGCTGCCCTCCCTGTCACCTGTGCAACGGGAGGTGGGATTTGAGCTGTGGTTAGAATTTAGTTAAGAATTCTGTTTTGATGCTCAACAAGGAATTGAATCCAGCTTCCTTCTCTGAGCTGTGTGGGCTCTGCAGGGCTAGAAGGTGGGAAACGCATTGTAAACTCCGTTGTGAGATGGCTGAACCATTCTGACTCTGAATACAGCAAGGAGTAGATCTGTTTGCAAGGCAGTGAAGGGATGAGCAGCAAGGGGGGCTCTAGAAAGGAAATGGCAAATGGAACCCTCTGATTCACTTACTCTGGCAGATTGTGCTTTCCAAAACCAAAAGGAAGGGGGTGTGAGCTGCAGACCACGTTCCTTGCCCTGGCTTCATTGGAGGGCTGTGGTGTCTTTTTTAAATGGAGTTTGTGTGAAAGGATGCAGCATTTTGCCCTGTAGAGAGCTGCCTCTGGGCTGGTACAGGAATCCAAAGCCAGGCTGTTCTGAGAAACGCCAGCACGTCCACGCAGAGAGACTGCAGCAGGCACCGGGGAAGGTGGCGGGCTGCAGGTCAGGAATAAAATCAGCAGGAGTGTAGAGGAATGACATTGTCAGCCCAGCGCCCTAGAAGGGCATGTCTCTTCCTGACTCAGACTGGGTGTATTGCTGCCTGGGCAGCAGGAGCTGGCAGCACAGATGCTTCATAGTAGGGGAGGGTGGGTAGCCTACAAAGCCTTGAGCCAGCACAGTTGCCTCTGACCGACATCGCTGTGCTGGAAGGGGACTTCTGCCCAGCCACCACTAGCTGTTGGGAGCAATGGTATATGGAAGCGTCTTCGGGGTAGAGAATAATGGGACGCTGGGGGGTTGAACACGGCAGGCTGCCCCGAAAGCAGATGCAGAGCTGCTCCAGTGGAAGTGAGTTCATGGCACCAGGAGGTGCTTTCTTGGGCCCACTGCTAGAAATTTGGGGTGGCTTGTAAAGAAGGACTCAGATTTTCCCCTGAACCCATCCCGATGGCTTGGGCGGGGTCTGGAATGAATGGCTTTTCACTTCCGCTGATTGCCTGTCCATTGTGGCCACAGATCTGCGCCTGCAGCTGCTGGACGTGAAGAATAACCCCTACCTGATCAAGGCTCTCTACGGGCTGCTGATGCTTCTGCCACAGAGCAGTGCCTTCCAGCTCCTCTCTCGCCGGCTGCAATGCGTGCCCAATCCCGAGCTCCTACAGACCACGTGAGTAACACCAGCCATGCTCTGGCTCCCGCTCTCGGGGAGTAATCCTTCCCCTTTCAGTACCGCCTCCTCCCAGGGAAGCTGGGACTCCAGCCCTCTGCAGACACTGCCCTGACCCAGATTGCCTGCAGCAATGCGTTATCCTCGATGTGCGTTATCCTCAGGGAACGGGCACAGCCGATGTCCCTGAACCTAGATCTCCCAACATGACAGTCTGCTCCGCCTGTCAGGCTTGGCACCGTCCCCTCTGAAGGCCCAGTCCTGCCATGCTGAGCTCCCTCCACTCCTCTATGTCAGTGGTGCAGCAGGAGTGGGGACCCCACAGATGGGCATAAGGGAGGGCACGGCGATCCTGTTGAGGAAAAATTGGGATGTCAGGGGGTGCACAGCTGTGAGCTGTAGGGACCGTGGGCCCTGAGACCGGCTGCTTGCATCGTGGGCTTGAGCTGCCACCTCTGCAGTAGCTGGAGACAGACACAGGCAGAGGATGTGATTATAGCGGGAAGGAGGCGGCAACTCTCACCCCCAGGCACCCTTGCTGGCATGGAGGCCACGGGGCTGCCTGCGGGCACCGTGTACGTGCCAGGCTCTTGAGCCTTCAGGTGCAGGAGTAATTTCTCTGTGTGAGCAGCAGCAGGGCCTACCTCCAGCCCTGACCGGGGAGCTGGTTGCTCAGCATTTGTCTATATTTGGTAACCCTTGGAGGGCCGGGCCTCATCCACAGGCATTTGGCATCCAGGATGGAAAATTTCACTTGTGGGGTCGCCATGGAAACCAGCAGTGTCATGAAGAAGATTTCCACTGAACGGAGACCGGCGCAGCCCCCATCAGCTGCCCCAGCTTGTCTGGAACGGCCCCAGGGAACCTGCTGAGGGGGCTGCTTGACCCAGGCGTGTTTGCTACGCACCGGCCTTCGGGGGGAGCCAGCATGTCCCGCACCTCAGCCTCCTATGCCGGGAGCTGCTTCCACCTGTTCCCCTGCAGCTGAACTAGCCTGCCTCTGCAGCACATGCCCCTGTGCTGGCAACCTGTCAGCCTGGCGGCCTCCGGTGGCCTTTGAGAGCCCATGAGCCACCCTTGCCCGCTCTGCCTCTGTCTCGCCTCCTGGGCTGCAGCTGCTGCTCTGCGCCCTAGCCCCCTCTGGGCACCTGATTCTGGTTACTCAGGGCCTCGGGCTGGATGATCATAATGGCCCCTTATGGCCTTAAACTCTCCGGCCTGGCCGGGGCGCTGCCTCGGAGACAGGGCCGGGCAAGCAACCAGTGCCCGGCACAGCTCTTAGCAGACGGGCATGCGGAGCCGCTGTGTACGCCAAGGGGCTTGTCTGAGCGAGGCTCTGTCTTCCAGGAGTAGGGCGGTGCCTGGCATGTGTCCTCGCTGCCCATTGACCTGACCCATGCCTCCAGCACGACTGTGTGCCTCTCTAGCAGTGCACAGCTCAGCCAGGGGCCTAGTGGCTGTGCCCTCCAGCTTGAAGCCAGAGATCGGGGCTCGCCTTGCCACTTCGTTCTTCAGGCCAATGTCGGGTGGCCGGGTTCTGTTCCTTGCTGCCCGCCGTGGTCTGAAATCTCTGGAGCGGAATGTGCATAATGGGTGAGGTCGGGCAAAGCCTCATGGGAAGAGGAAGCTGTGGCATGCCGGGTCGTCTTCACTGTAATAAAACTGGGACCAGGTGTAAATGTCCTGGTGTGTATGGCTCTGCTGCTCTTCTCTTGGCCATGCTGGGGCATCTCTTGGCTGTGGTGGGGAGGACTCCTAGGGAGATCTTCACCCTGGCCCAGGTCAGCCCACCCCTCTCCGTTCCGCGCTTGGCAGGGAAGTAGTGCTTTCACAGACCAGGCTGAGCAGTGGGGCAGGCTGCTCCTCTGTAGCAGCAAGTCCCTTCGGGAGACATGAAAGGCTTGTCCCTCCTCTGCAAACCACGGGGGGACGGTTCCAACAAGTGCGGAAACCAGCTTCCTCCCTTTGAACTAGTGCCGTGGCAGGCTGCTTTCCAGAGCCTCATGCTCCCCCAGCCTGTGCGCTCCAGAGCATTCGCCTCTCTTCCCGGCAAGCGCGGGGAGGGGGGTTTTGGGATGTGAGCACGTTTGTGTGTGTGTTCATGGGGGGATTGTCCCTTTGCCCCCCCCCCGCCTGCCGGGTTTTGGAGCTGTCAGAGCTGCCAGACGGACGGAGCATCTGATTAACTGTGACCTACATTCCACTAAACAGCGAAGCCGCTTTCGTAACAGAGGAGACCAAGCTGCCCCTCCCGGGGGGAAGCCAGCTGCGGCAGGCAAGCTGTGGGGGAAAAGGGATCGACTCCCTGGCTGTACAGAGATGCCTGGCAGGTTTACCATCCCTGTCAAGGTGGCCCGTCTCCTTTGTCTGCACTCCTCTTGGGGACCAGATTGCTTCTTGAACGCGTCTCTTCAGAGAAGACTGCTCCGTTCATCCCTTGATGTGAATTTCCCTGGGTTCCCCAGTCTCGGAACATCACTGAGCCTTGGGGTAATCTCTTACTTGAAGAGTGGGGGTCGGCACATGCACCGTTCTTCCAATCTATCCCTTTTATGCATCCATTGCGCTAGACACAAAGCGCGAGGCCGTCCCTGCCCCCATAGCTTTACAGTCTGGAGAGATGAGACAAAGGGTGCAAGGGGAAATAGAGGCACAGAGGTGCACCTCACCCTAGGTCCCCCAGAAGGCCAGCAGCACAGCTAGAATTAGAAGCCAGAACTGCCAGTCCAGTGTTCTACCTATTAGCCCCTGCTGCCCCTTGTGGGTCCTGAGATTTCATCACTCCCTGCAGGCTTCCCAGCTTCAAACCGCGGCTTACCGGCCATCCCTAGAAAATGTACCGCCACAGCCAGCCTGTCCTTGCCCACGTGGCCCCATCCCGCAGTGCCCCCTGTCAACTGTGGGGCCAGTTGGGATGGAGGGAAGGGGCCGCATGTGCCCCTGTCCCCTAGAAATCACACTGGCCATTGACTACTCTCACATGAGTCACCCAAGAGCTGGGAATGCTCTGAGGTCCCAGCAATCAGAGGCCAGGTTCCCTCCAGCTGCCTGGAGGCAAAAGGCTCCCTGAGCATGCAGGACTGGAGCAGCCGTGGTGGGCAGGGGTGCAGTGTTCCCGTTCGCACCTGGCTGTGGGACACGCTGCCAGCCTAGGTGATGCTTGGCTTGGGCTAGCGCTCTTTGTACTTCAGCTTCACTGCTGCTCGCCCCCAAGTAATGGCCAAAAGCAGCCCCGAGCTGCACGCAGCCGGTGACGGGCTGTCAGTGGGCAGTGTGGGGCTGCTGGGTTCCCCGCTGCACCTCTGTCCGGCTCATTGCCTTGTGCCAGATCCACCTGGAGCCAGATCAGCTGGGCCGCGTGTTCCCACCCCCAGTGTGGACAGGGCCTGGGGCAGGCACGCTCGCCTTCAGCTGGCCAGCACGCGCAGAGGGAGTGTCAGCGGGCATCCAAAGGTTGAGAGTGACCCTGTGAGACGAGCCAGGGCACTGCCTGGAAGAACGTGGCCTAGGGCAGCAGCTTGGGCCGGCTGCCGTGGTTCTCAAGGGAGCATTTTCACTTGTTAAGCAGAATAGCAGCGCATCCATCCCTCCCCCTCAGCTGTAAACAGGAAGGAGGCTCCTCAAGCAGCATCTGATTCAGCAGGGGAAATGTCCAGCTGAAGGAACTTGGCCATTCAGCTCTGTCTGGTGAGGCCTTTTGGACACGTTCTCTGCTGCCGTGCAGGGAAGGGTTAATCCTTCAATGAGGGTTGTTTTTCTTCCCTTTCTAAGCAGCTCAAAGCTAAACAAACAGGTCCTGTCTTCCCCTCCTCCCCACATATCACCTTGTTCATGTGGTGTTTGTTGATTTCCCAAATGTCAAGCTCTGTGGATTGGCCTCCTGCCCCAAAATATCCAGGCCAGGGGAAACCTTCTCCTGCCAGTGTCTGTCTGGCTGTCCCTGCCACTCCCTCCTTTGCTGGGGTGGAAAACCTCAGACACTCATGCGCCCAGGAGGTGGTGGAAGAGGGGAACCGCCCCCGGCCACATCTCAGTTTTGTTCCTAATTCCGGTTCATCTTGTGGAGACAAACGCTCTTTATGGGCTGGCCGGTCCAAGCTGAAAATAAAGCTTCCGAAGTGGTGCAGCCCCAGGCAGAACTGAGCCCACGCAGAACTTGGAGCCAGGTTCATGTAGGCTATGTCTACACTATAAACTTCCATTGGTGTAACCATGTCACTCGGGGGGGGGAAAGCTACACCCCTGACCAACTCAGTTACACCAGCCTGACCCCAGTGTAGATGGTGCTGTGTCGGCAAGAGAGCTTCTCCCAACAACACACCTGCTGCCTCTCACGGGAGAGTAGTGACTGCGCCGACCAGAGCTGCTTTCCCCTCGGTGTAGTAGCATTTCAGAGAAACGCTGGGGCGCATCTGTGCCGCTGCCATGTTTTAAGTGTAGACCTGCCCTTAGACCTGCTCTTATTTCCATTTAGCATAAGTTGATTAGAACCGGATTGAAACTAAACCACAAGAAGTGTGCGCCCGTGGCCTTTTGCACTGGTTTAACTTCTCTGGGCTGAAATGCACTGGGATTTCACATCTGAGAGCTGGGGTTCCCATTTGGAGTGTGTCACCCTCCCCTGCTGCATTCCCTGCTGGGCTGCCTTGGAAGCAAGGCGGGGGCAGCCTGTGGTCAGAGCCGGGGGAGGCTGTCATGACTCCGGGTTCTGGTTCCAGTTCCGCTGCGGACCTTGCATGCCCCTGGATGAGCAACGGAGCTGCCCTGCCTGCCTCTGTTTGTAGCAGCACAGAACCAGCTTTGGTAGGCGCTGGCGGCGACAGTTCAAGTGCTTTGGCCAGAGCCCCCTGGAGCCATCCGGCACCCACGTGAACCCTGAGGGGAAGAGCTAATGTGCCCCCGCCTGGCAGTAGGCCAGGATCTCTCCCTCCACAGGGGGGCAGCAGCTAGGCCAGCCTTACGCTCCCCCCACGCAGAGCTGGTTGGAGCCTTAGAACCACTCCTGCCCCCCCCTTTTCTCCTGTTCAGGGACAGGCCCAGGGTCCATCAACACACCGGCCCCCTCCTGCTCTTCCCTCCCCCCCGGCTCTGTCCCAAACGCACTCACCGCTCTTCCTGCAGGACAGACCCACCTGTCCTGCTCTGCGTCGCTGGCTGCCCTGACCTCTTCCTAGCTGCTAAGTTGCCCTTGGCGCGTGTGTGCAGCCCGAGGGATGGGCGGGCACTGCAGTAGCTCCAGCATGGGGAGCTGCTGGTGCCACGGCCTCTCACCTCCCTGTCTGCTTCCTCTCCCCAGGGATGGCGCCAAGACCACGCTGGGTTTCAAGAGATCGACTGCCCCCAATGTCGACTATGTCGAGCTGCTGCAGCACTTCGAGCGAGTCCAGAACAAGCACCTGGAAGTGAGGCACCAGCGGGCTGGGCGGGGAGAGCCCTTAGACCGAAGGGGCGTCTTCTGAGCACCATCGGCACATGTGGAGACAGCAACTGGGGAACCAGAGGGGCTTGGCGGCCAATCCAGTGGGGATCTTGTTAAGGGGGAGGGGAGGTGAGCATGGCACTCGGCCGGGGAGGGATCCAGCGACCGGGCTGGACCAGGCACCCTGTGGGCGCAAGCAAGCGGTAGGGAGCGGACGAAAGGGGCACCAGCCACCTGCCCTTGGACTCTCTTGCACCCAGGCCAGCTCGCTCTGCCTTACCAGTGCTGCCCCGGAGATGCTCAGCTGGTGGCACAGCTGCGCCAGCAACGCCAGAGGGGAGACACGTAAAAAGACGTTTCCGCTACCTCCAGTATCAAAACAGCGTGTGTCTGCGGGTGTGTGACTGGACCGGCCCCACTGCCTCCTGCTGTCCCACGTTGCCTCCCCAGCCAGTCATCCGTGATGCAGCCCCTAAAGGAAAGGGGGCCTCTGGGAGCTGGCTTCTTGGACCTCAGACATGCTCTGACCTCCCCGTGGCAACAGCACTGGCTAATCCTCCAGTGCCCTTGGCCCTGTGGATTTCCATTCCTGTGTGCGTGTCACTCATCCACCTCGTGTAACCCGCTCTTGGGCCTACCTCCCTGTTGTACGTACAGCAGTGCAGCCTTAATTTATGGCCAATCTCAAAGCTTCATATCTGTGTATGTAGCGGGGGGTCAGTCCGAGACCCCTTTCTAGCCTGAAAATGGATTGGGACCAGTGTCAAAACTCCCGTGCTGAAATAAAAGGGTGATGGCAAAGTCCCTGCCTAGTGTCGGCTGCTCCTTGGGGGAAGCCCCGTGATGGCCAAGGCCTGGGATTAGGCACCCTCTGATCCCTTTGGAGCACGCGGGGCACTCTCTCTCCTGTCCAGCCTTGGCACCCCCAACCCGCCTGCCTGTGGGATTTAGCCCATGTCTGTCGTTAGTTTCGCAGGCACAGGGGCCTTGCGAAGCTCCCCTTCCCCCTGGCGGCTCTGACATGCGCAGGGAGGGATGATCTGGCTTGGTCTGTGCCCCACCAAGGGGTGACTGCAGCTCAGGTCCCAGAGCAGGGCCGCCGTGGGCCCTGCCTATTGACTTGCAGCACTAGTCCGAGGCCATGGCTGTGCTGGGCGCTGCATCACTAGTCCCTATAGTGCAGGCGCAGGCTACGATGGCAGAAGGTCTGGTCCCTTGCTGTAGCAACTCTGCCTCCCCAAGCTACCGTCGCTGGGCTGCTGGAAGCTGCTTCTGTGCTGGGGTGAGGGGAGCGAATCCCAGTGCCCTGGGGGGATGGATTTGTCACACCCTGAGCTCTGTAGCTGGGTCAGTGTGAATGTTACAGGGAGCAGGCCTGCCGCTGGCAGGACAGACACCACCTGAGAGCCAGTGAGCCGCCCTGCTGGAGCTGCTCCAAGGAAGCTGCGGCATGGCAGTGGCAGGGTGGGGTGTGTTTAACCCTCAGGCAGGGCATGGGGCGGGGCTGGGCTGGAAGAGCCCCAGGCTCTATCCAGACTCCAGCAGGGCCAGTATGTGAGGAAGGGGCCAGGAGTCCGTGGAGCAGGTTATTCCATGATGGGGGAGTCTCTGTCCAGCAGCCCCTCCCTGCCGATGCTCAGCAAGTGGGCTGAAGCAGGCCTGCAGCTGGCTGGCCACATTAGCCATAGAAAGGGCTGACCATCCTGCTGCCTGCCTCCTGCACCTGCCAGCTGACTCCCCTCCTGGCTGCAGCTGAGCGCCTCTTTCCCAGGGCAGCCTGCTGCTCTGCTGGGGTTCACATCCCGCCTGTTGCTGGATGATGGGTGCCCCCTGCCTTGCCTGTCTCCCTGCCCCATCAGCGTCAAGGGCTCTGGACACCAGGATCCAGCATTGCTCAAAGCTCCGGGGAGGCTTTTGGTGCTTGCTCTGCAGTTTCCCTTTCCTGGCGCAGTGCTGGCCGCCAGGATGTTGCTCCACGAAGCTAGACCCTGCCCGCCGCACGCTGGGGACTCTACAGGGGGCACACCCGCTAGAAGTGAACCTCTAATAACGGAGCTGTCGGTGGGGCTCTTCACCTGCCTTTTCAGCTTTATGGCTGCTGCTTTGTGAAGAGTGGGGCGTGCCCTGTGCTGCCTGGGGCTGGCATAAAATAAATACAAGGCTGTGGGGCTGAGGCAGGGCCTTTAAAAACGCTGCATGGGGGGTTAATTTCCAGCTTTGACCCTCCAGGAGCTGGGCAGAGGTCACAGCACTGGTATCTGCTGGGTGGGGAAGGGCGGCAGGCCCAATCCAGCCAGGGGCCAAGCTCCTTCAACCCCCACTGCGACCAGAGGGAGCTGGACTCATTCAGCACCTGCAGCCGTAGGCCACGCGCCTGCTCCAGAGCCCAGTCCTGCACGTGGGAGACTCCAGGGGGCTTCTCCAGGGTTTGGAGCTGGCTGGAAGCAGGGCAGGGCAGGGCTGTGCAGCTGCCCAGAGCTATAAATGCTGGTAGCCAAGGAACGTCTGCCAGCAGGCCCCTGGTGCGGAGAGGGCCCCTTTCCCTGCGCGTGGACTGCTGGGTGCCTGCTGCCAGACCTGTGGCCATAGCGCAGGGGGTCGCACGCGCTCTGTGCTGCTGTCCTCTACTCTGCGTGCACTCGCCGGCCGTTTGGGGGCTGGGACATTGCTGCTGAGAACGATGACGGTTTGGGTTTCTCTCATTTTTCACCTCTTTCTCTCCAGGCATTTTCCTGGCCCTGGTGGCCCCCGGAGCTGAGCCTCGCCCACGCTGCTGGCCCTGCCCTCTGAGCACGGCTGGGAGAGGGAGGTGGTGTCATGCCCACTCCATTGTTGGGGAGCTGTAGATGGGCAGGCCTGGGGGACCTTCCTTTTGTCACTCAGCCTAAAGGGGTTCGCCCAAGGCCATCCGTGGCATCGGTGGCAGAGCTGGGAATTGCCCCCTGAGTTCCCACGTGCCAGGCCAGGGCCTGAATCACAAGCGTGTCCCTTCTCCAGCCGCTGTGTTGGCCAGAGCCTCTGTTGAACCTGCACCTTCGGCCTGCCCCCATTCAGCATGTGCTTAAAGCCGCTCTGCCATTGCCACAGACCGGTAGTGGGAGTTCATCTATGTCAGCGTCCCTTTAACTGCTTGTGCAGGGAATCTCGTGAGCTGGGATGCCCCAGCCTGCCTGGAAAGCAGAGATGGGCCCCGCTCTGAACCCCTCACGTGTCGGCCAAGCTCAGCCCAGAACCCAGCTTCTCCCCACTTCCCGGCAGGGTCAGACCCTAGATGGGAACAAGCCAGAGCTTTGTACCAGCTCAGAGGCCCAAGGTCCAGCTCTGGCTCCTTACCCCGAATCAAGCTCCCCTTCCCCATCCTCTGAGCTCTGGGCATGTCCTGCTCCAGGGCTGATCTGGGCCACTGGGGTCACCTGCTGCATAAAGCCCAATCCCAAATGAGGGGGGAGGGTGCAGGCCTGGGCCACAGCTGCGGGGGGACAGCCGTCACGCTGCGTGTCGCATTGATGAGATGGGGCCATCCCTCCACCGTGGGCTATGCTGACGGGTGCAATGAAGGGCTGCCCGCTGGGGTGTCACGTGGGGGCAGAGCGTCCCAGCTCAGTGCTGCAGCCGGGCCCTTTCGTGGGCTTTCCTCCCCTTCTTGGCGGTGGGGGTAGAGGTCAGGCCTGGTTTGCCAGCTGCGGCTTTTGGCGAGCATGATTGCACATTACAGGCCCAGCTGGGAACAGAGGGGGGCCTTGGCCCTCTGTCTCCCACCCCCCAACAGCTCCCATAACCCCCTGCGTCTCAGGGGAGCTGTCACCCCGGGCAGTATGGCTGAGTGGGTGGTGTGAGCACTGCTCACCGGGCTCTGTGCGCCGGAACTCATCTGGGCAGGGCAGAGGGGTGGGACTCAGTGTGCCTGGCCCTTGTCCGGATACACAGGAACCCAGCTCCATCGCTGCTCCAAGATGTCCTGAGCTCCAGCCCGCCCGTGATCTGCACTTCAGGTGACACCCGAAATGCCAGAGCTGCAGCTGGTCCCTTGCGTCACAGTTCAGGGCAGCTGCCCCCATTTCCGGCTCTGGGCTCCTGGCTCCAGCCGTCACTGCTCCCGGGCAGAGACCTGCGTGTCCCCTCCTGAGCGGGGTTTGTCCAGGCTGCACCAGTCCCTGTCTGCCCTATTATCCCCCCCAGGTCTGTCTCTGTACGCTGCTCGCTTCAGAGGCTAGAAACCGCGTAATAGCCCGTGCTCATGAGGTGCCCTGCAGCTCTTCTGAAGCAAGCACGTTGGGTCTCGCAGTGAGAGCACAGAGAGCCCCTGGATGAAAATCTTCCCCCGTGTCACCCCAGTGCCAGCCTTGCAGGCTGACTGGTCTCAGCTCATCCTGCCCTTCTCGGGGGAGCGGGGTCCCCTAGACAGAAGGTCCTGGCCATTTGCTGGATCCAAAACCAACCTGTGAGTCCGTTCAAACTCAGGCTACTTAGCCAAAGAGCCTTTCTCTGGCTGTGGGCCGCTGGAGAATCCACTTTGCACCAGTGTGTGCAGCCTCTCCAGCGGTGTTACACTCTGCGTGAATTTGCCTCATCACCCTCACACGCACACACTGGTCTTAGCTCCTAGAGGAGCTGTGGTCTCACACACACCTTTCCCCACGCCCCCGGAGTTACATACAGCCCCTGGCCCCCAGTGATACATACACATAACACAGCGAGTGCACCCAAAGGTATGCCGGGAAATGGCCATATTTGAACATCAGCACAGCCACAGGGTCCTTCTAGCCCAGCATCTTTAGTGCTTCAGAGGGAATGAACAGCACAGGGCAATTATTGAGTGATCCATCCCATTGGCCCCACCCAGCTTCTGGCAGTCGGAGGTTTAGGGACACCCGGAACATGGGGTAGCATCCCTGACCATCTTGGCTAACAGCCGTTGATGGACCTAAACCTCCATGAACTTATTTAATTTTTTGTTGAACCCAGTTATGGTCTTGGCCTTCACAGCATCCCCTGGCAACGATTTCCACAGGTTGACTGTGTGTTGTGTGAAGAACGCCCTCATGTTCCTTTTAAACCTGCTGCCAATTAATTGCAGTGCGTGACCCCTAATTTTTGTATTATGTGAAGGGGCTAAATAACGCTTCCTTATTTACTTTCTCCACACCACTCATGATTTTTAAACCTCTATCATATTCCCCACTCAGTCATCTCTTATCTAAGTTGAATGGTTGCAGTCTTTTTAATCTCGTTTTATATGGAAGCCGTTCCATACCCCTAATCAGTTTTGTTGCCCTTCTCTGTACCTTTTCCAATTCCAATATAGCTTTTTTTGAGATGGGGCAACCAGAACCACACGCAGTATTCACGATGTGGGCGTACCATGGCTCTACATCGGGGCATTATGATATTTTCTGTCTTATTATCTATCCCTTTCCTAATGGTGCCCTACATTCTGGTAGCTTTTTTGCCTGCTGCTGCATGTTGAGTGGATGTTTTTAGAGAGCTCTCTCCAATAACTCCAAAGATCTCAGTCTTGAATGGTCACAGCTAATTTTGTATGTATTGTTGAGTTTGTTTACCAATGTGCATTACTTTGCATTTATTACCGTTATAGTTCATCTGCCATTTTCTTGGCCAGTCACCCAGTTTTTTGAGATCCCTTTGTAACTCGTTGCAGTCAGCTTTGGACTGAGCTATCGTGAGTAGTTTTGTATCATCTGTCAACTTTGTTTTACCCCTTTTTCCAGATCATTTATGAATGTGTTGAACAGCCCTGGTCCCACTACAAAGCCCTGGAGGACACCATTTACCTCTCTCCACTGTGCAAACTGAATGCTTATTCCACTCTGTTTCCTAACTTTCAACCAGTTACTGACCCATAAGAGGACCTTCCCTCTTATCCCATGACTGCTTACTTTGCTTGAGCCTGTGGTGAGGGACCCAGTCAAAGACTTTTGGCAAGTCCAAGTACTTTCTATCCACTGGCTCAC
The DNA here is from genome assembly GCF_026122565.2 of Emydura macquarii macquarii. Taxonomy (NCBI): domain Eukaryota; kingdom Metazoa; phylum Chordata; order Testudines; family Chelidae; genus Emydura; species Emydura macquarii. The sequence goes on along the minus strand of NW_027132640.1, from coordinate 268,549 downwards.
CCTTGTGCACATTTGTTTACACCCTCAAATAATTCTAATAGAGTGGTGAGGCATGATTTTCCTTCACAAAAGCCATGTTGCCTCTTCCCCAATGGACTGTATTTGTCCAGGTGTCTAATAATTCTGTTCTTTCCTATATTCTGTTTTTTCCTATAGTTCAACCAGTTTGCCTGGCACTGAAGTGAGGCTTACCAGCCTAGAATTGCTGGGATCGCCCCTGGAGCCTTTTTAAAAAATCGGCCTTACCTTTGCTCCCCTCCAGTCAGCTGGTGCATCGGTGGATTGACGCGAATGCTGCCGTCTTGCTCCAGGTGCACCTGAAGGACGTGTGTTGGGAAGAATCCCAGGCGGGAGGCGGGATCCTGGGCAGCAGCAGGGATGGACAAGGAGTGTTCTGCAGTGACCTGAGACTGTTTCCATGGGCCCCGCAAAGAAGTCCAATAACCAGGGTGAAGCTGCCCTGGCCAAAGGGAACAGGCGAGGGGGCCTCATGGCTCAGAGATTCACAGCACCTTCAGCAGGGAGGGGGCCATTGAAGGCGCACCTCTCCCCGCCCTGCCACATGCGCAGAGGGACATCTGTCGTTGCACATTGCTCTCCTCAGCACGAGCAGGGCCTGCTTACAGAGGGTGACTTTATCGGATCATCAGTGATCGGGTGCTAGCACCCTGCCACGCACAGCTGCAGCACAACTCCCAGCGATGCTCTCACGCCCGGGAACCAGCCCAGCTCTGAGCTCTGCCATTAGGCCTCTGCAAGCCAGGCATGAAAATAAAAACCTGAGCCGCTGGCCAGCCAGCAGCCAAATTATCCGTGCCCTGACCTATGGACTCCTCACAGCTCTGCGCAGCTTGTGCGCCCTGCCCTAAAATGCTGGGCTTTCCTCCTTCACTTCACTTCACACTCTTCTGTGGCTCTCGGTTATAGCCTCCTTTTCCATTTGAACAGCGCCTGGAGCTGTGCTAGTCCGAATTGCTTTGCTTCTCCCACTCAAGTGCAGCCACTGCTGGGGTGGTGGATGTTTAACTACACAGGGCAGCAGGTTAAGCCAGGAGCAGTTCAGAATAGAAAGCCACGAGCCAGGAGGGAATTTAGCCCTGTCCCTGAGGTAACGCCCCTGCTTTTGCAGAGTGCTGGGGAATTTCGAATGAGCAGGGCTTGGAAGCGTTTCTTCCATCTCCTGTAGCACCACGGTGTCCCCTGGCCCCTGCCGGTGCTTTGGCTCAGAGGGAAGAGCACCTCATGAGCCCAGCAGCCCAGCCACCCCCAGGTCCCAGGGACTGTCTCATTTAAAAAGCAAGCTCTGGCTCTGGTGCTGTACCTGGCGCCCATGGCGCCCCCGGGGCGGTGCAGGGCTGTTGTGCCCATTGTGCAGATGAGGAATGGAAGCCCAGAGACCCAGCTCCGCCAAGGGATGTAGGTGCCTGACTCCCCTTGGAATCCATGGAAGCTGTGTCTAAACGCCTCTGAGGAGCTGAGCCTGCAGCGGCGCCGCCTAGATGACCTGGGCAAGTCGTTTGGGCTCACAGGCAGTCTGGGCTGAGCAGGGAATCAAAGCTATGTCCCAGACTCCCTCCGCTCCCGGCCACCCTTCCTCTCCCATGCCCATTATTTGCCCCTCGGCCCCTATACGCAAACAGCCCTTGTTCCCCTGACATGGAGTTGGTGAAGTAGCTTCCACCTGGGTCATGAGCCTTTTGCTTGCAGGCTGGGTTGCCCAGGGGAGGGTGTCTCTCTCTATGGGGCTGACAAAAGCCAAGTCCCCTGGGCTCTGTGGTGTTGGACAAGACTCTGCTGCGTGAAGCTGTCAGTGGCTGCTCCTCGGGGGAAGAGGGCCTTTGTGCGCCTGCGGCGAGCTCACTGCGGCACCGTTTGCCTTTGCCGGGTGGAGCTGCTCGCACAGTTTGCACACTGGTGCAGGGCTCCAGCTCCTGGAGTGCGCATTATAGGACCAGTCCTGGGGCCGTTTCAAGTTGCTCAAGAGACTGAATGGCCAGAGGAGCTGGGCAGATTTACGAGGAGAACTGAACTCAACTTGCTCTCCTCAGCCTCCATCCTGTTTTCTGGAGGGGAATTGCTGGATTTGGGGGCTCCAGCCTCCTGCTCAGCTACCCCCATAAGGGTACCAAGAGCTCACCCGGTACAGCAGGAGCCTGAATCACTGTCAGCCCCTATGCTGGAGGGAGAATTGGCTCCTGATTGTTCCAGAGCATCTGATGGCACCTCCCCATAATTCCCTACAATGCCAGGTAGTTTTGCCTGCTGGCCCAGAGGCTGAAGAACTTTCCCAGGGCTCAGCTCTCCCTGGAATAGCTGCCTTGTATGTCCTGAAACAAAGGACCGCAGTGCTGTGCTTTGGTTTTAAATCATTCGCTTTTACACAATCGTTCAGCCTGGGCTCTGCTTCTTGAAGCCCTCAGGACACTTTCTGGAGGAGTGAGAATGTGAAGCCAAGGGTCCTGGCCTAATTCTATTCTGGGGAATTCCCGAGAGGGAAGAAGAGAAAAGAGATGGATAAGGCCACAGGTTGCAAGAGGGAAAATGTCAGGATGTGCATCCTTATGGCTTGGAAATCTACTCCTCTCCCCCTGGGCCTAGCATGAAGACAGGACCTTGCTATCTTACTGGCCAGACTAGCTGGTTTTCTCACAGGTCGCATTGCGTTAGAATTAGTGCTGCAGACTCTGGATCCTGAGCCAAACGTGCCCCCAGTTGGAGGCAGGGGCAATGATCTGCTCTGGGCTTGGAGAAGCAGCAGATACCTGTTATGTTGGGCTCTGAATTTCCCTGAAGCTTGGGCGTGGGTCAGACTGTCAGAGCCCTGGAGCCAGGTGGGGGCTGACCCCTAAACTTCAAGCTGGGCCCATGGCAAGTGAGGGGGACACAAACATGCCATATCTCACCCCCAGCTTGCTCTGTCTTTCTCTGCGGATAGCAGGGCGTGGCTGGAGCTTTCCAGTGGAATCCCTGGTGCCGCAGGGGCTTTGTCTGTGGTGTGGCGGGGACCACCCATGGGACCCCTTTCCCTTGGCTGCTGATTGGAGACCTGGCTGGGCGAAGGGCTTGCATGTCCTCAGGCGTTTGCATCAGCAGAGGGTCTTCCAGCCTACACAATGCCCCAATGATGGGCACCAGATGTTGCAACGATGGGGCTTGTGTCCCCTCGAGAAGCAGCAAACGCTGCAGGGCCTGGTGTGTGATTGCAGGGCTGCAGCCCGCTGCTGGCTTCCAGCTCCCAATGGGTCCAGTGGATCCCTTCCAGGCCTGGCCAGAAATGCCAGAAACTACAGGGCTTCGCAAGTTCCCTGCTGCCAGACCAGAGCAGCCACTTGAAATGGCCTCCTGGCTGGTGGTAGGGAGCCCTTCTTTGATCTGGTGTCTGGCCCTATCCCCTGAACTTCGCTCAGCACCTGGGCCTGCAGCCTCCTGGCTGTCCAACCTCTGCACTTTCTGAGGCAGCTGTGGAGCGAGGGGGGAAGGGTTGGGGTCTTAGCCCCCTGAATTTGCCCATTTTGACATGGGATAAAATCACCACCTGAGCTTCCATCCAGCCCCAATGAGCAGCGTCCGCCCGCCTGGGGTATGGCGGCACCGCGCAGTAAAGTAGGTGACAGCAATTCCCAGCTTCTGCAGGCAAAGCAGATTAAATGGCGTTGTGACACCCTGGGCACAGGGGCCCTGTGTGTGTAACACCCCGGCCACAGGTGTCCTGACTCTGTGTTTGTGCTTTGTGTGGTCCCCACCCCTGACTCTGTGTGTGTGTGTGTACACACATCGGGGTGATGCCATGACAAGGATCCCGTCCCCGCCCCGCGAGGCTGCCCCGACCCGGGCTCGAATTTCAAAGGCCGCAGGAGCCCGGGGAAAGGGCATCTCCCGCCGCCCCGCCCCCGGCTCGGCCCCGCCCCTCCCGGCCCGGCCCGGCCCGGCTCGGCTCCGTGGGACCCGCCCAGCCCCGCCCCCGGCGTGTTTGCTGCCCTCGCTCGCTGAGTCGCTGCGGATCCGGAGCTGGAGCCGCCAGCGTAGGGTGCCGCGGCCGGTTCTGCATCGCGGCGCGGCGCCGAGTCCCCGGCTGCGGGGGGCGGGGTTGTTTGTGGGTCTGTGCAGTGGGGTCCAGCGGGAGGGACATTTAACCTCCCCGGCTCCTCCGGGACCAGCCCCCGGCATGGCTCCAGGCGACGGAAGATCCCCGGCTCCGGAGCCAGGCGCAGCCGCCCGCCGCTGAAACTGACGTGGAGATTCGAAGTCACGCCGGTTCGCTGACGAGCTAGCGCATTTTTCTCTCCGGTCCCGCGTGCCTGGCTGTGGCAGGGTTGCTGGGTTGGCCCTGCCTGGCTTTTTGTTCTGTCTGGTCCCGAAGTGGAGCGAAGGGGCTGGAAGCCGAAACGCGCCTGGAATTTGCCCCGTTTCCTGGTGGATTTTTCCCTTCCCTGGATCGCTCCGTCGCTGCCTGTTTTCTCCCCGGCTGGGGCCGCTGGGATTTGCGGACTATGGAGACCGTGGAGAAGGAGTGCGGGGCCCTGGGGGGCCTTTTCCAAGCCATCATCAATGACATGAAGGTAAGATCCGCCCCGACAGACACACACACAGCCTGCCAGCCCTTCTGCCTCCCGGATCCCTGGGAGAGAGGCTGCAGGGGGTGGGTTTGCGGTGCTGGGAAACCAGTAAAGGCTATTGAATGACAAGCTGTGCAGCCAGGCTGCTGGGAGAGCCGAGCTGTGGTGGGGTGCTCTGCACCCTCTGCTTTTACTGCCTCTCCTTTTTTCGCTGCCTGAACCATTCCCTCCCCCGCCTGCCCCACAGCTAAACTACTTCCAGCCGGGGTTGCCTTTCCTTGCCCTGCATTGCCTCGCTGGTGGTCGCTGTTTATACTGAACCCTGAGCACTTCCTTTAGAAAAAACCCTCCATTCTCCCATTGCCTGGATGGTTCGATTTACCATATAACAGGGGCTGGTGCCATGTAGCCACCTAAGACGTGTTTTTTTTTTCAATGGACTCGAGGGGAAATTGGGGGGGAAGAAGGAAGGAAATTCAACATCAGGTTTTATAGCTGGTTTGGTGTGAAAAGAAAGAATGGATGGGCAAATTTCTAGGTTTAGTTGGTCCCGCCTCAGCTGGGGCTGGCCTGGGTGAATTCTCCAGGCCCTTGGCAGCCCCCCATTTCCGTGAGTCTCTAATTTCCCTTCAAAGGAGCTGGTGGTCATGGATTTCTGATCATCTGCTGGGATGTTTGGAGGCGAGCGTCCCCCCCGCCCCCTGCAGCCCTGAGCCCAGACAATGCTGTCACTGCAAGGCAGGAGGGAAAATAAATATATAAAGGCTGGCGGAGACGGAGATGGGGATTTAACTCCTTCGGGGGTGGACGGATTTCCTTGCATGCGGTTTGCAGGCTGCCCGCCTCATGCTCCAGAGGCACCTTGTGCAAGGGATCGCCTTGGGCACAACTGCAGCTTCCCATGTCAGAGAGAAGGAGCACAGGTCATAGGGGGCTGGGAGAACCCCACTGAGACCTGCAGCACCTGGGGCGCAGCGTCCCCGGCTCTTGTGCACCCATGCCAGGTGCTGGGCGCAGGGAGCCCCTGGCCGGGAGCAGCGGCAAATGGGGCCGGTGAAGTGGTGGTTTATTTCCACACTGGCGGGTCGAGGCTCCCTGAGAACACAGGGCTTTAGGGAGCCAAATGTTCATGTCTGCCCATAAAATTCTCAAGTGCCCGGGGCAGGGCCGGGTCTCAACCATTCCCATGCCCAGCCGCTGCCCCCAGGGCAGGCCAGCCTGGCATCCGGCCGTTTTCAAAGTTAGGACAGTGGAAATGGCCAGCCTGGCTGCGAGTCGTCCAGCTAGCTCCTGCCTCAGTGGCTCCAACTCGCTGAACAAGGAAGGGGCACAGCCCCACATTGGTCTTCTCCCTCCCCTGTTCCTGGCTCGCTTGGCCTTGCTGGGAGCTATGGGGTGGATGGGCTGAGCAAACGGCCTGGGATGCCTTCACAGTGTGTTTGTGGGAAAGAGGTTCTGCCGGCCTGGACCTCATGCTCTCTTCCCCCTCGCCCCCAGCCATGGTCTGTGCTCCTCTGTCCCTGCAGCCTGATGAGCAGTACAGCCTGCCTTCTTCTGCCTCCAGCCCCTGCCCTCCGCCCTGAGGGGCTCCTTGCTGTCTAGCAGGGGATGAATGACTGGCAAGGCTGCCTGGCAGGGTCAGGAATTGGCTGCACCCTCTGCCATTACGCTGGGGAAGAGCCCCGGGCTTGGACCCATGAGACCAGGCCCTGCAGGCAACTGTACCAGCCTCACAGGACATCCGCTCAGCCAGCCACCGTCTGCCTCTGCTGGGCTCGTTCCCCCACGCTGCCCGTGGATCCAGGCTGGGCTTTGGGACGTGGGGCTGAGGGGCACCCGGCCAGTCCTGGTGCAGACACAGCAGCTCTGCCCTGCAGACAGGCCCTGGGGCACTCGTCCCTGGGACGTGGCTCCCTGCGGCCCGTGCGGTGGGGATCAGTCTGCTGTGAGCCCGTCCAGCCTCCTGCATGCGATGCCAGCCAGCCCTGCAGGAGCCAACTGGGGGGCTGAACTGAATTCAGGCTGGACTGCAGCCTCACCCGAGCCGTCTACTGGGGGCTGATTGGTTACACCCGGTAACTGATGGCACAGCCCTGAGACGCCCAGCTGGCAGAGGGGATAACTGTCCCGCATGGCCAGGTCTGTAGGTGCCGGTGGATGAGCAGGAAAACTCCCAGGGTGTCTCGGCGGCCAGGTGGAGCTGGCAGGGCTGGCAAGTGGGAGAACCAGCTTCTTCTGTATCTTCGGCTCTGGAGGCACGGAGGGCAAATGAACATGGAGCCGCTGGAGCCATTTACACCAAGTCGCCTTGCAGAGCAGGGCTGGCCAGACAGAGATAGGCCCCGCCGCTGAAGAAGGCCAGTGCTGGGGCCTGTACCGAGGAGCCTGGGCGCTCTGGAGGACCGAGGAACAGCTCCTGCCAAAGGCGACGGAGCCCATGAGTGCAGGGAAGGGAGGTGGGGGCCTGCTCTCCTCTATCCCCAGGGCCCGGGGTATTTCTAGCAAGAACGCCCCAAGGGAAGCCTGTGAGGAATGGCTCGGAGCTGCCCCCGAGATCTCCTCAGGGCTACCACAAGAAACGTGGCGACCAGTTGGAAGGTGCCAAGTTCCCGAGGGTCTTAGAGGAAATGGAGCAGGGGAATGCACGTGATTCCCTTCTCTCCCCCAGTCCGGACTCGGGGGCGAGGGGCGGGGGAGAAAGGCGGCTCTCCTGCTATGGAGATGCAGGGCCGAGTGCCCAGCTGCTGTGCTGAAGCTGGTGCCCTTCCCTTACGTCCTGCTTGCAGTGTGGCAGGATCTGGCCCCTCGAGAGCCATCGTCCTCCATGGGGAAGTGACCTGGCTTCCCAGTGAGTGGTGGGGGCCTGTCTGGGCTAGTGAGGGAGCGGAGACCCAGGCAGGAGAGAGAGACAGGGCTCAGGAAGCACCCAGGCTGGCCCTGGCTGTGCCAGGACTCAGGGCGGGCAGCGGGAGGTCACAGGGCAGCACAGGGGACCAGGGAGAGGAGAGAGGTGGGGGAGGTCTGGGGCAGAGCGGGGAAGGCCTGAGGAAGACGACGGTGGGGAGCACTGCAGCGAGGGAGATCCGCCTCCAGCTCCACGCAGCAGCAGCCTGGATCCTGGCAGCCCAGCCGCCGGGTGCGCAGTGTCTCAGCCAATGAGGCACCTGTGCCTCCTCGGCCCTGTCCCACCCCATGTGTCCAGTCCCCACTTGGTCCAAGTCTGGGAGCAGGATCCACCTCCCGGCAGGGTCTGGCCACCCTTTCTCCTGGGCACCTCGGACGTCTCTCCACGGGGGATGGCGCCAGCCCAAAGAGCAGGGAAGGCCCGAATAGCCCGTGGGGCAGCTGCTGGCTGCCTGCACAGCCCCAAGCGGGGCGAGGATGGGTCCTGGGGGGAGGGCTCAGTGCCGCAGGCTCCCTGGGGCATGCAGGGCCCACAGGGCTCCCTCGGTGCCTGGCCTTGCATCGCAGCATCCCTTCATACAGACACTGTCCCACACGCAACATGCGGTGGCCCCCCGTAACGGCTGCAACCGCCTGCCTCTTGGGGGCCCTGCCCCGCATCCAGCCCTCCAGTGGGCTCCCACTCCTCTCCGAGCGCCAGGCCGCACCAGCTGCGCTCCTGGAGTCCTAGCGCTGGGGACACACAGGGTCTGCGCCCCATGGGAAGGAGGGTTGCTGCAGGGCCGTGCGGGGTCACCTGCTTATTTGCACCTCCCTGGGGCCCGGGCAGTATCACCCTCTCAGTGCCTTGGTTGTGACTGGGCCGGGCCCCAGGGCACCCCACAGGGTCACAGGCTGAAAGGGAGCAAAGGGAAACAGTCTCAAGATCTGGAAACAGCGCCCGACGAGCTTTGCTGTCTAGCAGAGCGTGCAAAAAACTGCGAAGGGCTGTGGTGGCAGGCTCAGTGCCTGAGTCCTTTCTCGCCTGCCGGGGCCAAGCACTGGGTGCTGGGGCCAGCCTGCGTTGGCGTGAAGGGTGCAGACTCCAGGCTCTCGTGAGCGGGCGTTTTCCAGCTCCCATACCTGGGGCTCTGCAAGTCAGCTAGGCTGTGACTAGCTGGTTGCTCTGGTGAGGCGGGCTCCTTATGGGATCAGACGTCCCATGCCAGATCGTCTGTTCCCCTCTCATTACAACTGGCAGGCCCCTAGAACGCAGAGACTGCACCGCAGGTGTTTGCACACGCACGGCTGATTTGGCTGTGCAGTAGCACCAGGCCCATATGCACACGCTCGACAGGCGGGCAGCAAGTACACCGTGGTTCGCTCCCTGGCCTGGCATGTGTGTAGAGCGGCGTCCGTTGACCCTGTAGCACGTGGGTGTGTGGGGCTGTGTTAGCCCGGCCGGCTGGCTAGCCCTGCTGTTGTTTATACCGCGCCTGAGGGAAAAGTCAACTTTCTGGCCACGTGTGCACACCCCATAAACCCCCCCACCCCCTCCAGGCTATATTGAGGTATGGGCACGCAGTCTGCGTGCGAGACGATGGAAAATCGTCTCCTGAAGCTGGAGGGCAGCCCGGCTCCGCAGCCCCCGCCCCTCCCACAGGCTAGTTCCCAGCCATCCTGCCCCTTTGCCCATGGCAGGATCCTCTTTAACCCAGGCACCGCAGCAGCAGGTGGGGGAAGCCGCAAGAGCTGGGGCTGCCTCTGGGCATTGCCACTCTAACCCCGGGAGAGGCGCAGACATTTCATGCCTGGCTGAGAGATGCCCTGCTCCTGTTAGCGCTGGTATTATAATAGCCACAAGCGGCTTCTCCAGAGACCAGGGTCGCGTAGTGCTAGGTGCTGTGTAAATGCTCTGTAAGCTCTCTGGGGTAGGGTCTGTCTCGCATTCACTCGATAGATAGTCAAAGGCTGGCAAGGGAAACTGAGGCACAGAGCAGTGATGTCACATGCCTGGAATAGAACTCAGGCCTTCCCAGGCCCACTCCAATGCCTTAGCCACTAGATCATGCTGATGGTTCATGTCTGATCAGTCCTATGTCAGCTATGGAAAATAGATGCCACTTCCCTGGCTTTTGCAGGCTATTTGTAGGATTGTTTTGTTTTATAACCAGCTGCCCCCTTCAGAACAAAGAGTTTTGCTGCTGTGGTCATGTCAGCAGGGCAGCTCTGAATCCAGAGAGCTGTACACAGAGAGTGAAAATGGCAGGGTGCTTTCTCTTTACAAGATAATCACTGTGATCGGGCGAAATGACCTCCTCATAGACAGGACCTGCCCTGGGGACACTGTTAATTTTATTGCTATCTCAAAATGTCTCCCTGATTACATTTTTTGGAGACGCGTCATTTCAAATGAGAGGTTCTCTCTGCTGTCAGCTGGATGGCAGCCATGTTTGTTGTGGGCATAGGGGGACGGCGAGTGTGCCAGGATTTGCACACTGTGTGGATACAGCAACTGGCAAACCCTGGCAGTCTGATTGGCTACTAACTGCACCACCAGGGCCCTGGGATTTACGTCTTGCACAGACTCTGCAATTGGTGTGCCTTTAATGAGAAGAGTGTGGGGATTTGTCTATTGTACAGTTGCTAACCGCGTTGCAATTAACAGCCATCCAAGATGCAAATCTCAGCGCTCCGATTAGCGTGCCGCACACTGAGTGCCAATAACCGCTGCACGGGCGTTTTCACACTGTCCAGTCGCCACGAACCGGGTCGAGCTGCGACAGCTGGATGAAAGTCGGGGACCGTCCGGCTTCCCCGGGCGCTGCTTGGCAGTGGCCGTTTCTGCTGAGTATGCAGCTGGTTTCTTCTGCGGAGTTGAACGTGAAGGTTCATTAGCCCAGGAGGCAAATAATGGACCCCTGCCAAGCTGAGGTCCGTGACCTGCTTCCGTGGGAATGCGGCGTTCATTAGAGCGTGAGGCTAGCGTCAGCGTTATAATGGGTCCAGCCGGGCTGAAGAGTGACAGCTGGAAGTGTCCCTTTAGGGCCAGGACTTTTCCAGGAGCAAGAATCTTTGTTTCGCATGGTGAAAAGTTCCAGAGGAGTAGCCGTGTTAGTCTGTATACAGCAAAATTAACAAGAGTCCTGTCGCACCTTAAAGACTAACAAATTTCTGCGGGCATAAGCTTTCATGGGCTGCCACCCCTTGAATATCCTGACCAGGCGAGGAAGCCCTGGAGGAGGATGCAAAAGGCAGTATTTGCCTCGGACGGGGCAATCAGGAAGCAGAGATTTGCATGTGTGATCTGATTGGTCACCAGCGGTGATGGACGACTGTCATTGAGCTCCCCGGCTGCTGTTCGGGGTGCAGTGATTCCCGTGTGTGGCTGGATTGGATCCTGAGGCTTGAGGGGAGAGCCCCAGTGGTTGCACGAACGCTTTCAGCTGGGCTAACGTGGAGCCGTTTGTAAGCTCTGCTCTGATTGCTGCGCACTTGCCATGGGGTCCTCAGTCTGTGCTGGGAGCTAAGCACCCCACCAGGCACGTCCCTTCACCTCTGCACAGTCCCTTCTCATCTCCCTTTGTGCTCTCGGTTTGGTGGGGGTGTAAGGGTCCCTCCGCACGGCTCGGGGTTTGTCTTTACGCTCAGCCTCCCGCAGAGTGGCCAGATGCGGGTCAGCAAACCCAGGCCTGCGGGGTGCGTCTCAGCCCCTATCCCACTGATTTGGGTCCCAGCCCTGTCTGGACGTGGCTCAAGCCACAAACCCGAGCCAGGCAGTCTGCGTAGCACAGTGGGGACGTGTTGGCCCGGCTGTGAGAGCCAGGCCCAGGAACCACACACCCAGGTTTGCAATGCAGTACGGACGCTCTAGCGCGGGCTGGGGAACAGTGAGCCTGCAAACCCCACACTGGGTTTCCAATGCTGTGTAGACATACCCCCAGGTCCAGTCCTATGCTAGGCGTGCTGTGTGCCTAGTGCAGAAGGGTCTTGCTGCTCTGGGCCCAAAGCCAGCGAGGGGGAGTGGAGATGGACCCCACCCCCATGGGGGTACGGCATTGGAAACCTCAGGCCGTGGACCCGTGCTTGCAGATTTGGTGTGTTCCAGCCTGCGCGTGAGCATCCGCACTTCATTGCAAACCGGGGAGAGATCCAGAGGCTGTGAGGATGGCCAGCCTGGGACAGAGTCACTTCAGTGTCCGGTCCTTTGCTCTAGTATTTCCGGCCGTGTCCAGGGCTGTGACCCAGACTGCTTTGTGCTTTGGTTTGGCTCCTCTGTGTCTGGATCACCTGCCTTCCAGAGTGCCCTGTTTTCTAGTGGGGACATACCTCCACCCTGGCCCACTCCTTCAGTCCCACTGCTCTGCCCATTACTCCCCCCACAGCCCTCGACACGGTCCCCCCCAGCTACGGCCACGGCTGGCTGTGTGCTTGCCTTCCTGCCTGCAGCCTGGTTTGCATGTTCCCAGCCTCTCCTCCTCCATCTCTTTCCTGGTCACTCTCTTGCGACCCTACTTTCCACCCCAGTCTTCACCTGGCTTGCATTTCCCCCCCATTAAATTGCATTGTGCAGGACTTAGCCAGATTTCTCCAGGTCCCTTTGTCTCCATTCTTCCATCTCTGTGATAACACGTGGCCCTTTTAGAGCCAGCCCAATTTGTCCTCCCTACCCAGAGGTGTGTAGTATTCTTGACAACTGCCGTTCCTGCTTCGCCCAACAGGTCCGTCTCCCGTTCCCTCCTCTCTCTGACCTGGGCCTCCTGCGCTTGGCACTCGATTATTATGAATTGTTTGTGTGACAGTCATTCCTAGAGTCTCCAACCCAAACCAAACCCCTCTGTGCTAGGAGCTGTACAAACGTATAGTGAGAGAGAGCCCCTGCCTCAAAGAGCTTAGGTCTAGATGGTCTATAGGTGTTAATAGACTGTAAGGTCAGAAGGGACCGATATGATCATCTAGTCTGACCTCCGGCAGAACGCAGGCTGCAGAACCTCCCCCCCCCCCCCCCCGCAGTAGACCCCTGACCTGTGACTGAGTTATTGAAGTCCTCAAATTCTGGTTTAAAGACTTGCTGGTGGATTCTCTGCACCTTCAAGTGAGCCATGCCCCATGCTACAGAGGACACGTCCCATCCCATCACTCCCAGTGACTGATCTCCGTGGGAGTTACATACCTACAGAGCATTGAGCGGCTGGGCCTTACTGTCTGAATAGAGGGGAAGCAGAGATGCCGGGGACTTGCTCAAGGTCACAGGCCTAAACCAGGAACAGAGGCATCTCTCCTGACTCCCAGTCCAGTGCCCTGCCTACCAGACTACACCACCTCCATAGATCTCATTCCAGCCACCAATCTGCCAGCGCTTTATGTCAGCCAGCAAATGGCATTATCCCTCTACTGCTGATGGGGAAACTGAGTCGCGGCATATTTTTGCTCACAGCGAGTCAGTGATGCTGCCCCCAGTCCCCGATTCCCTGGGCCCCGCTGGTGGGGAGGCAGCGCGTAAAGCTCAGGAGGGCTGTGAAGAATCCCAAAACCAAGATGCTTCTGTGAATGTCTTTGCCCTCCCCTGGGCTAGCCCTCGCTGTGCCTGGCCGGGTCGGAGATGCCCCAGGAATAGCCTGCCTGGCAGTATCGTGGCACTGCCATCAACAGCTGAATCGTGGGTGGGGAATGGTGAAAACCTGTTCATAGAGATCGAGTTCTTTTAATCCCTTCATGTGCCCAGCTTGTCTGAGCGAGGGCTAAGCAGGGGGCCTGATCACCATCATGTGAGCTGAGGACTTGTCAACCTCTGGGTGGAGACGGGGACATGACGGGATCCCCGTCATTTGGGACATTTAGGTCAAATGGGGGAGAGCACGAGGGATGGCGGAGTCCTGCCCGCCCAAAGCTTTCTACAGCCTCTATTTCTAGGGTGCTCTTAAATTGTCCCGAGCCCCACGGCGCCAGGGCAGGACTGTTCCTTATGCAAGTCTTCTGTTCCCCCAGCCCTCTCTGAAATGCCTCTGGGACGTTGCTGCCCCCACTTCCTTTTGGAGAGCACTGGCGGGGGGGCCTTTGGGGCCAGACACACACAGAGCCAAGAGCACAGCTGTACCGCTTCAATTGTCCTGGCTTAATCTTGTCCCGCTGCCCCTCGCTTTACTGCCTCTTCCCTCCACCTCAGGGAAGCCAGGAATCCCAGGGAGGGGTGAAGGCCCAGTAGCAGCCTTCTGCCTCTGGCAGCTTTACACTTTTTAAAGATGCACCTTTTGTATTTGTGTGTGTGTTGGCACCGCCACCTCCCCTGGGCCCCCCCGCCAGCTCCCCACCTGGGATTCTTCTCCCGCCGGCACCTCTCAGTTCAGCCTTCGACTTGTCCAGCCAGCTACCTCGCTCAGCCCGTTGAGCCGAAAAGGCTGGGCCTTTCTGCTTTCTTCAGTGATCCATTGGTGGCTCCAATCCTGAGGCTGGCTATGGGGTCAAACTGTGCTGCCCCTCTCCCCACTCCAGGCAAGTCATAGCCGCCTCCGGGCTGCTCTATCTTCCGCTGGCCTCTGGGGCTAGTGAGCTGCACCAGAGTTGCTGTGCATGCCAGCCCGCCTGCAAACACGTCTCCTTCACGGGATGGGGTTTGCCCAGGAGGTACTGGCATAGGGTCAGCTATGCCAGCTATTAGTCTCCACACACCAGGGAATCCTCCTGTGCGTCTGTAGGACAGCGTTAGGGTCACTCCATCCCACCCCGCAAGTGTAGTGGGGCCAGAGTGGTTTGAGCTCCCTCTCGGGGAGATTGAATTATGACACTTCTTAGCAGAGGAAGCAGCTTTTGGACAAGCAGGACGGAGTAGAAAACAAAGCAGAGCGAATTGTTGGTGGCAAATCTTGAGGCCGCTGCCCTTAGTAACAAGAAGATCCCAACTCCCCTCTATGTGCAACATCTCATGTTCATGGCTTGTAGCCTTCAGGAGCAGCGTCTGGTTTGCCGGCTCTCTGGGGTGCGCTCCATGTCTCCATCATTTGGTCTCCTTTTCTGCAGCCCCGGCAAGGTGAGCAGAGGACGCGGAAGGGGCGGCTTTGCTGCACGTTCCCTCGCTTGGGTGGGATTTGCACCCTGGTCGAAGCAGTTAGGAATCCGCCCCCGAATCCCAGAAAATTGGCTGGGACTGGGGGGAGCCTGAAACTCTAGATCAGAGACCGCAGCAGTCCCCCTGATCTGGCCTCGTATGCGTTGTCGGCTCCTCGGGGGCCTGGGGAGCTGAGTTTGCTGACTCTCAGCCCAGATTGCAGAGATGTCCGCAGGGCAGGGAACTGAGGGGGCCCTGGCGGCTGAATCACCCTCCGGACCTGAGTCGGGGATGCTGTCTTAGTTAACCCTTGCCAGGCTGTTCCGCTGCCTGGCTCCAGGGCCGCACTCAGCCTTGTGGGGATTTTCTGAAGCTGGCTGAGTGGCGTCAGTGCTTGCCGAAGGAGCCAGCTCGCAGCCTGGGAGCCAAAGGCTGATGTGTCTCCAGGTGTAGTGCCGGCTGGGCTGCGGCTTGCATGGCACTTGTGCACCTCGCAGCCCGTCGCCCTCCCCGCAGCTCGCCCGGATCCTTGTCACCGCGCTGGGAAGCAGGCAGGGTCTGTGACGGCTTCTCCCACTGCCAGGGGGCTGGCGTGTCTCAGCTCTGGACTGACCATGCCAGAGCTCAGCTGGCTGGCAGGGACAGGCGAGGGAGTTGCCCCAGCTTCCCAGCCAGCTTCCCTCCCCCACAGACCCCAGCTCTGCAGAGAGGCCACCAGCATCCCCCAAACAGCATCCACCCATTTACCTCGCTGCCCCAGCTCTCACCCACCACAGGGAGCAACCGGCACCCCCCAGACAGCCCCTATCCACCAAGGCTCCCAGCAGCTCCCCACCTAGCCACCACACACGCCTCAAACAGCCCCGTGCACCCAGGGGGTCCCAGCAGCCCCCCAACAGTCCCTAGACATACACGGCCTCCCAACCACTCAGCACCTTCAGACACCCTGTCCCCAACAAAACCTAGCCCCCGCTGCGTGGGGCAGGGGGCCTTGCCCGCAAAGAGAAGCCTGTGCTTAAATGCCAGTTGTCTGCAGATCTGCCAGCTAGCTCATTACCAAGTGAGCATGGCTGTGGAGCTACACCAAATGTCACAGCTCTGCCAGGCATGGGCGGAGGGGAGGGGCGTTTTCCCCAACAGCGCCTCACCCTGGCACAGAGGGAGCCCCCCTGTGAAAACAGCCATCTGCAGAGCCCACGCAGGACCTGCAAAGCAAGGGTGCCGCTGGTCTAGCTGGAAACCAGACCAGCCTCCGGCCCGCGGGTCACCGAACAGCCGTCGGCTGGCCGCCGCTCTCAGTCCCTCCCATCTGAGCCAGATTTGAATTGGCTCTAGCTTCCCTGAGCCAGGCGGTTTCCGGCAGCCGTGGCACAGCGTTTCCAGAGGAGGCTGCTCGCAGGTCCGCACGAATGGCTGCCCTTTTGGCTGAAATCCAAGCTGGCGCAATCTGATCTGCCGCTGTCCACACGTGCCCCTCATCACGGTATCTGGGCACCAAAGGAGAGCCATTTCCTGCACACTGCCGCGCCTGGCTGGCTTGCTGGCGGTGCTGTGTCACGGCCAGCACTGCCAGGTCTCTCACAGGCCATGTGGATGAGCAAAAATACTCCCCAGGCCAGCTGGGAAAACGCTGGGATAAAACGTGCCCCATGCTGATCCTTGGCCGGGGCCGGAGATGGGTGTGTCCATGATATCACGTGTTGATTGATTTCACAAGCCTGGCATGGCTCGCCGCGGAGAAATGAGTGACCGAAGCTCAGCCTTCCTGGGACAGAGCCCCCCAACCACATGTTGAAGGCCAGCCGGACCTGTGGCTGAGAGCGCCATGGCCCTGGGCAGACAGACAGCCACTCAGGTGTCCCAAATGATGGCCCCTCCAGTGAGAGGAGAGCAGAGGGCTGGTTTTCTGCCTGCGGCCAGGATGAGCCCAAGATCGTACATGCGGGTGAGTGGGCTGGGTAATCTGGCCCCGCCAGAGATGTATGAAGAGCAGCAACTTGCTTCCCAGATGAGCGAAGGATGATGCAAAATGGCTGTTGCGTGAGCCGCCTGGATGCCCTGGCGGGCCGGGAGGCTCTCAGACGGCCACGTGGCTGGCGCCGGCTCTCCTGGATGTCCAGCACGGCAATGTTTTCTGGCCAGCAGTCAGCTCGCCGGTCTGCCTGATGGCTGAGCCGAGGTAGGGCTGGCCCGGCAAGTTCAATGGAGAAGAGTCTCAGTGAAGGCCCCAGGGTCGCTCTGCATTTACAGCGAGTGCGCGGAGAAGGTGCTGGGTTGCATTACATCGCAGGGGAGGGCTGGCGAGCCCCCGAGGGCACTCGGTGCCTCGCACGTCCTAGTGTGACTCTGTCCTTTCCTGGCCTGGGGGAGCTGTTGTCACTGAGACAAAACTGGGCTTAACCAGTGACTGCCATGGGTTTGTGCATCGTCCCACACAGGCAACGTGCGTTGTTTACCAGCGTGCTGCACTTCCCCATTGCTGCATCAGTGTTTCCATGGACTTCGAAGCTATTTCCTCCCCTCGCAGCAGGCTGCTTGGTAGGGGACAAGTCCCCCCCAGTGGAGAGGCCCCCGACCCCTTGCCCAGGCTGTGAATTCTGAGTGGGGCCCCTCCGTTTGGGTCCCAGAATGCATGGGTGAGCCAGCTCCAACCCCCGCCCAGCCCCAGGGTGGGGGGGGAAGGGATTAGTCGCAGAGTACAGCTCAGCTCTGTGCTTCCTGTTTTCACACTTCAGGGGATTAGCGGAGATGGGAAAAGCCAAAGCGAGCGGGCCTGTGTTGGGGGCCCGATCCTGCGAGCTCCTGCGCATGCTCAGCTCCTGGGAGGGTGCCCGGCGGGCAGGGTCCATTGGCCGTCAGGGCAGGCTCCTTATTCCTAGCTGTCACTTACAGGCCTGTTTCCTAGCAGTTGGGGGCCAATCCTGGAGTGAAATGCCCCCCGCCTCTCATCCGGTGCAATCCTGTCACCCGCTGGCCTTTCCCGGGGGCCGTGGCAGCTGCTGTGACTGCATGACTCCCCCCCAGGAAAAGACTTTCCCGCGCTCCAGAGCGCTGACCGCAGATGCGAGACCCGCCAGGAGCTGTAGATGAAAGAGTCACTGTTTGCCCCTTGGCAGCGAGGAAAGGGCTGTGCAGAGAGAGATGCGTCTGTGCCCTGCACAAGTGCCTCATTCAGGGCCAGGCGGCTCAGTGCGCCCCACGGGCCCAGCGCAGGCCGGGCTGAATGAGCCTTTGGAAAACCATGGCCGCTTGAAGCTGGGAAGGAGCAAGAGATCAACTCCCTTTCCAGTGTATCCGGTCAGGGGGGACTGGTAATGCGCCTGGAAAGGGCACGTGGACGTGGGGCAAGCCTGCGGCCCTGCCCTGCCCTGCCCCCGTACGCTGCAAGGGGGGTTACGAGCTAGCCAGAGAGGATTTCCCCCTCCCCATTTGGTTTTTTTAAACAAGTCCTTTGGCACCCAATGGCGGGAGCTGCAGGACGAGTGGCAGCATCGATCCTCTTTGCACTGAGACGCAGGACACCTGGGTTCTTTCTGCAACTGTCCCACTGTGCAACCTTGAGCCAATCATGTCCCCTCTCCGTGCCTCGATTTCCCCATTTGTAAAACAGGAATGGGACTCTGGGAAATGCTTGGAGTTCAATAGACAAAAGAGATCTAGAAGTGCTATAATTAACAGCTCTTGTGAGACACGGCCTAGCTTCCCAACCCCTTAGAACAGATAGAATTACTTTCACACGTCTTAGCGCTTGGGTTTTTTGACCGTACTGTTAGATATTTTTCTCCCCCCCCAAAACCAGTGTTTCGGCACAGCCTGTTTCCTGGCTGACATAAGCTCTCTTTTTCCAAATATTGCACAGTCGACAACCAGTCATCAGAGCCAACCTCTGGTGCCTTTGCTTTCTGGCATGCAGCAGACCTGCCCGGGATTCTGTTTTCCAAGGAGATCTATTTGGGTTTAGACCATTGCTGAAGAGTATGCTCATTTGTTTTTCCCCCAGCACCACTGCCCTTGCCAGCTTTGTGGCTGTCACTAGGAGAGAGAGAATTGTTTGTTTTGTGTTTTTACCTTAATTAGATTGATTTAAAAACAAAATATGCAGAGAATTGGTGGAATATTCCATGAGATGCATAAAGAGCCACTGACTCTCCATGGAAAGGCTTGGAAAACATTTTCCATTGGCGGCGCTGCGGGCAAGAGAGAGGTTCTCTATGTTCTTTCTTATTCTCTGTCCATGGACTTTTTTTTTTTTTTTTTTTTTTTTTTTTTAATAATTAGATTGGGTTTGTATTCAAGAAAATAACCCTGCTGAAATCTCATCCACTGCTCTGGAAGTACACAGATATTGCAGACACCCCAGTGGGCTAGCTCGAGGAAGACAAGCTGGATTTTAGCTTCGTGGAAGGGCCGTGGGAGTGTAATGCACTGGTGTTGTGCTTGCTGTATGAGATTGTCGCCCCCTAGTGTTTTGGCCCCCAAACAAGATAAAGGCTGTTCTACTGCTGCCACCTGCGGGATTTCGTCTTTAGCTCATGTGGGGAAGTTGAGGAGTAAGGGCCCAGTCCCTCAATGGTATTGAGGCACCTAACTCCCATTGAAATCCAAGGGAGTTAGGCACCTAGTGCTATGTCTGTGCTGCATGCTAAGCTTGGGCTCTGACTCACGTTTGAGCCCAAGCCTCCTTTCCGTCCACACACAAATCAGTCTGACTTGGGTCAGCAATTATTCAGGACCCAGGTCCTGGGACCCTGTGAGAGGGTCCAAGTTCTGCTGTGAACTGGGTCCCGCTTTCCAAGCCCCATCACTTTTGCAGTGTGGACACAGCTCAGGCGGCAACCCTGAGCCAGAAGGTCTGCACTGTGCTGCATGGATGTGTGAGCGCGGCAGTGAGTTCCCGGTCCTGCAGCCGTAAACCCAGGTTTCCAATGCAGTCCTAAATGGCAGTGCCTATCAGGATTGAGGCCTAAGGTTCCCGTGTGAGCTCTTCCCGAGACTGGACACTCTTCAGGGCAAGGACGGTGTCTTTGTGCTGCGTCTCTGTACAGCACCGGGGAACTACAGTAACACTGTACTGCAGATAACAATGGTGATACTAATGAGATGTGTCCATTACTGCCAACTCTTGCCTGATGGGCAACGTGCTCTTATGTCCCCATTCAGGGGTTCATGAGAACCCCAGGTTTTGGTTTTTTGGCCCTCATGGCTGCAGGGGAAAGCTGGGAAATGCGCCCCTCGGGTGACCTCAGCTCCACATGGGAAGGGAAGCAAAAATAACCGACGTTTATAAGTGTTTAAAATCAATTTAAAACAAAAAGCCTTTGTTTTTGAGCCGATCTCATGATCTTTTGGGGGCCTGGATCCTGATATTTGAACGCCTGGGGTTGGCAAACCTGTGAGTCTGTGAGTGAGAGAGAGAGAGAGAGAGATTCATTTAATAATTGTTGTTGCCGGAATGGGTTTATGACAAAGCAGATGTGGCTGATAGTATTGCGGTCTTACTGTGGATGTGCAGCCAACCAGCCATCCCAGGCTTAGCGGTGCGAGGGTAGATATCAGACTGATGGCAGCACTTTGGGGCTGGGACAGTCTGTTTCCACAATGGGACCCCAACCGTGCTGAGGCCTCGAGGCCCTACCGCAGTGGAATTACAGTAGCCAATTGGTGCCGTGCCCTTCATGTTAGGTGATCTGGAGGATTTCGCTTAGAAGGGACATTGCAGTCCCGGCAGCGGCGAGTTGCTCGTTCTGATCAGGGGCCGTGAGTTCTATCCCTGGGCTGGGCGAACGCGTCCCTGCATTGGATTCCCCTTGTCAGCTACGCTGTTCCATTTTAATTCTTGGCGAGATGCTTCAGTGGTCGAGAGCCAGTCCACCTGTATTAGCAATGGGCCTGAACCAAAACCTGGGTCCAACCCCCCCAAGCTTTGGGACAGTCCAGCTCTGCATCCAAACCTTTGTGCTGGGCTCCAGTCATTGCCCTGTTGAATGTAATTCTTGGTGTTAATTAGATTTAATTAATGACCTTTGCGGCTTTTTACATGGGGCTAGTCTACGCTTCAAATTGATAGTGGCATGGCTGCATTGGTACCGTGGTGTCGCTGTAAGAGCCCTTGTGTGGCCACGCTTTGTAGGTGGAAGAGAGCTCTCCTGCCAACATCATAAACGCACGGCGGTAGTGTGTTTCCTGCCGACATAGCGCTGTCCACACTCGCTCTTATGCCAGAAAAATTTGTCGTTCAGGGGTGTTTTTTTCATACCCCTGAGCAACAGAAGTTTTGCCAGCATCAGTCAGGAGCCTCAAGTCTCCAGACCTGAGTGATCATTGAAGCAAAGACATGTGATCATATCATTGTCTTTGCTCAAGTGTCTTCCTTATGGCACAAATGTGTCCTCATCAGGGAAGCTGCCGTCTTCCCAGCAGGATTCTGGAGTGCAGCTAGGCACAGGGTGGTCGGAGCTGCTCAGGGAATTTATCGTGCCTGGCTGCGCTGCCCATAGTGACACAAGGGATAACACTGCAGCGAGTTGTATTAAAAATGCACAAGTGTTAAATCAATGGAAACTGCTGCTCAGCTCGCCACAAATCTATTCGGTGAATCACGGAAAGGCCTCTCGGTTGCTCAGGAAGTCTGAGGCTCTGGCTTTGGTGGGCTATGCTGCGCGGTGTGTGTTTTGAGCGAGGTGGGCTGTCTGCACTTCCTACCAAGGAGTGTCAGGGAACGGCTGGCTGAGACACCAGCCCCTTTTGCGGTTGTGCAGGCAGGGACAGATGTTTCTTGGTTTCTGTAGATGAATAATTGCGGGGGGAGGGCAGGGGAGGATATTTAGAGACAGCTCCACAGGCCTGGAGGCTGAAGTCCCCTGTTTATCCCCAAATCAGGTACAACGGCAGTGACATGATAGTTCTGTCTCCACATAGTCCACTCAGACCTCGGGCTCCCCGGTGAAACCGGCAACCAAGGGCTCCCACTTTGTGCCCATTGTGGCGGTGCTGTTTGTAGCATGTACCTTTGCACAGCTGGGGTTGCGGCACCACGAGCAGAGTTGCTTGAGCCACGACGGTCCTGAGTTCGAATCCCGGCTCTGACAGTGACCACCTGCATGTCAGGGGATGGTCGCTTAACCCCTCTCTCTGCCTCAGTTTGCTCATCTGTAAAATGGGGCTAATGGCTGCCCCCCCGGGGGAGCCGTGGGCCATAAAGTACGTGTGACGATGACAAGTGCTAAGGAGCTTTCCCTGGTGTGTGTGCAGGCCTCTCTCTAAGGGGTGGCCAGGCGCCTACTGCTCCTCTTGGCTCTGCCCGTTTACACAGGGCGCCGCTCCCTGCAGACCCAGAAGCCCTCCTGTCCCATGCTGGTCCACAGGCATGTGCCATGCACAGCTTGTTGCTGTCAATGGCTCAGGCTGGACTTGCTGAGCTGAAGTCAAGGAAATGAGCCTCCTGCCATCCCAGTCTTCCTGGGGCTTTTCTTTCTGTGTCCGTCTGTCCGTCCGTGGCTGTAACCTGTACCCATGTCTTGTGCTTGGGGCCAGGGACTAAAACCCCGGGTCTGTTCCCAGGAGCTTTCCCTGCCAGTGTGGTGCTAGGTCTACTCCTTGCTTACATTCTCCAGCCTCTTTCTGTTCATGGAGGGTAGCTCTGCTCGTGGGGCATCAGGCTGTGGACCCGCCAGCCTCTCATTCCTGCCTGCAGGAGCTGGAGATTGGCTGGGGCTGGGCAGGCTAGAAGGCTAGTGTTACAGTGCTGGAGAAGGGACTTGACTGGTACGTCTCTTCGGACACTCTAGGCCCGGAGCGAGCCATCCGACTGGAATGACCCCTGGGCTTCACTGACATGGGGCAGATCGAACTCGGTGACCTAGAGACAAAGGCTCCATTGCCCACGGCAGCACCTGAGCCATTCGCTCGCCCAGCCCTGCCTCTCCTGGCACTGTCTGATGCGACCTGGCTCGCAGAGGAGCTGAGCGTTGGATTCAACGGGAGCTGGGCGAGGCAGTGAAGTCCTGTGGATAGGGGCCCTTGGAAATTTTTCAACAGAAACGCCTTTGCATTGAAAATGCCTCTGGGTAGAAAGCGAAACATTTTGAGGGAAAGGGTCGGTTTGCACTCCCTGCTCGGGAAACTTTTTGAAAAACCGTTTTGCAATTGTCCAAACGTTTCATGTGGACAATTTCCAAAGGGTTCTCCTGGTCGCAGTGACTTTTAATTTCAAAATGTAGGTGACTGGGAGTAAAAAATGGCTTTTTAAAAAAAAATGGTCAGAACGGAGGCAAAACGTTGCGATTGACCCGAACGAACTGTGTTTATTTTTGCCGGAGGGTTTTCAGTTTGCAAAACTTTAGATTTCCTCCTTTTCCTCCTGATTCATGCTAGGAAAAATTTTCCAACCCTCAAAAATTTGAGTGGGATGAGGAAATGTTTTCCCACCTCGCTCTACCTATGGCTAGCGCATTGTAACCTCAGACCGCAGCATTAATCAGCCAGCGGCAATTTTGTTCTGCACAAAGCGTGTGTGCTTGGGTGAGTTGTTTGACAACAGGCGTGTCTTGGCTCTGTATGCTCTACGACCCACCCCACACTGGCTCCGGCAGGTCAGCTGCAGCCCGAGGAGGGGGCTGCTTGGTCTAATGATGATGTGTGAGGAGATCTTTGCTGGTATTCTCCCCTGTAAATCAATGCTTCTGCTGTCTGCTTCCCCCCTGCGAACCGGCTGCTCGGCGGGATTATGGCTGCTTTGCTGGTGGGGGGGAGAGGATGGTTGAATGTCTGCAGTGAGTGTGACACAGCAAAGCTGAGATGGAGGGATGGAAAAGCATCGATCCCAATTTCAGGCCCTGTTCCTCCTGCATCCATCTCTGCTGTTGGCGCCTGTGAGGCAGACCCACCTACTGCCTAGCCCTCCAGCTCTGCTGCGTGGTCTGTGTGGATCCCTGGCCTGGGGGGCGCATTCTAGCTGTGCTGCGCCCCCAGGAGTCGGGGCTTTTTGTGAAATCCGATTCTGGAGTAAATGTCATCCCTGGTGTAACTTCCAGGACTGAAGTGGGATGGCTCTGGGGTGAGACGGGGGGCACCAGTGATATGGGGGTTACACGGAGCAGATGATGAATGGAGGGGAGAAGGGAAACAGCCCCCAAACTGGTCGGCTCTGCCACAAACCTAGCTTCCTGGCTGGCTGAGAGAGAATGCCCTCGGCTGGCCTGCCCCCAGCCCCCTCCCACACACACCCCCTAGCCGCCCAGGAGGGCCCTGCACTAGGGTTTTCTTTGAGCATGGCACAGAGGACGTCCGCTGGGGGGTCTCGCTCCTGGCTGCCGGTCCCTTCCCAGCAGGGTAGCCATGGCGTGTCGGGGAGGGCAGCATTCGGCCCTGTCCGCACGGAGGTACACGTGCATCGTGTGGCGGCAGGCAGGCTGCAGGTTTAGAGGAGGTCCTAGAGGAGGAGTTGGCAGAGTCCCTCTTCACTCAATGCCCTGCATTCTGGGATCGGTCCTTCTCCAATAACAAAATAATATCGTCGCTACCAAAAACAGTTTCATGTCGCCCTGTAGCCTGTGATGATCCCCACCCCTGTCTCCCAAACCTTCCTTCCCCCATTCCCTGTCCTCCACCCTCCTTCCCCCCCAGGGCAGGTGCCCCAGCACGTTCTGCGGCATCGAAGCAATGCTTTGGGGTGAGCTAATTCCCCCGCAGCACCACCCTTGCCTTTGCCCAGTGAGTCAGGGATTTTACTCCACCCCCTAGACAGTGTGGCCTAATGGTTAGGGCAGACACTGAGCTGGAACTGCAAGCTTGTGGGTTCAGCAACCCCATGGCCAGGGATCTGTGAGGATTTAGAGGCAGAAGGCAGGGGGGAGAGTCTACGCACGCACCGGGTGATCTGACAGCTCTCCTCCGTTGGCTCATCTTTCTGCTTCCTCTTGTTTCAGAGCTCCTACCCGATCTGGGAAGATTTCAACTCCAAGGCAACTAAGCTGCACTCCCAGCTAAGGTGAGTTGTCCCGGGTCTTGCACGCCACTCCCTGGGAGGTCTGAATGCTGCCGGCAAGGTTTGCTGTCTGACAGAGCTCACCGAAGCAGGCAGGGCAGGGCAGCTTTATTAAGTCGTTTGCTCTCCAGCCAGGCCAGTGCCAGCCACTAAGGCATGCAGGTGACGACCGTCCAAACAGAGCTGGCAAAGCCTTCCCAGGCATTGTTGAGTTCCAGCCCCACCCCGGGTGGCCGCATGGCGCAGCCCAGCACACCGGGCAGAAGCGGCTTGAGGGTCCAGGCAGGAGCCGGATGCTTGCCATTCCAAACCCCCATACTGGGCATGGGACCCAAGACCAAATGAGTGACCCGAGCACTTTCCAAGCCAGCGCTTAGAGAGGTGGGCAGGTACCAGTAGCCTCATGGGACAGATGGGGAAACTGAGATGCGGAGAAGAGATGTGAGCTGGCCAAGGGCACAGAGCGAGTTGGTGGCAGAGGCAGGCTTAGAAATCAGGGCTATCCCCATGTGCTGTACTGTGGCCATAAAGCCCCCTCGCTGGCTGCAGCCCAGCACCGTGGGGTGTTCCTAGAGGCAGCTGGATGCAGGGCTCGATGCACGCCCGGGTGCAGAGAGTGGACTAGGAGGGTCCAGAGCTTCTGGGTTACGGAGCTGCCCTTGGGCAGCCAGCCGGGCTCCTGTGACTCCCAGCGGCTCTGGGCCATCTGTCACATCAGGGACCAGGCCTTTGGCCCGCCCAGAGCTTCAGGCCACATGGGTGGCTTAAAGCGCCAAATCCCCACTGTCCCCGGCTGTGCCTTCCTGCGCTGCCCTCCCCATAGCGCCACACGGAGCTCCTGGCCAGCTCTCCCTACAGGCGTCTAACCGCGACTGTTCCTCAGAACTGCCCAGTCCTTTGGGTGCTCTCAACGCCTGCTCGGTTTCCAGATGCCCTGATCTCTCCTCCCTGGGGCCCACAGCCCCTCCCTGGGGGGCGCTTTCTTCCATCCAAAGGGCCCATATAGCTCACTGCCCCCTCATTCCCAGTCACTCGCCGCCTCATGAATAGCCCCAGGGGTTCGCTTGTTGCTCTCTCTGGGAGGTCCAGTTAAAGGTGCATTTGTGTTCATTGCGATGCCTCGGCTGTCTGGGCCTTGCCCTCCCTCCTGCTCTGCCAGTGCCGCTCTGGGCACCCAGGGACTCTGCCCCGTCCTCTGCTCTCTGTGGCGCCTCTTGTGCTAGCTGCGCTGCTTCGCTTCCAGAGCATGGCTCCCTCATAGGGGTTTTCGGGTGGCTAATGGGAGGCTGGGGGGGGCGGCAGGGGGCTGAGTCTCTAGACATCCCTGGCATGGAGCGTGTGGACATGAGGCTGTCAGTCCCCAGGGAGGTTGGGAAGCAGCGCAGGCAGACAGGGGCCTTTTCCTCTGTGAGTTCTGCTCCTCTCGGGACACGGTGCAGCTGCCGGGATGCCTGTGTGTGGGGCACAGGTGCACGTGTGCTCAGGGAAGCTGGCTGTTTTGCGTTTCACACTGAGGTGCAGGCTTTATTGTGAGCCCTTGGATCTGCCTGTCTTGCTGCTTCAGGACATGTCTCTGCAGCGCCTCCACCTGGCTGTCCTGAGGGGCCGGCCCAGTCACGCAGCGCACCCCACTTTGCAGACATGGGAGGCAGGGCGGCTTTCTGAAGCCCTTGGGCAAATCCCTAAACCCAGATCCTCCAAGGTTTCCTTGAATCCAGGGGAGTTGGGTGCCTAAATACCATTGAGGATCTGGGCCTGTGGGGTCTGATTTTCAGAAGTGCTGATCTCCCCCCAGGCTGGCTGAAGTCAGTAGTAGTTGAGTGTTCAGCCCATCTGAAATCCACAGGCCGCTCAGTGCCTCTGTTTCCCTGTCTATGACTTGGGGTTAATAACGCTGCTTACCCATCTTCAGGACGCACTTTGAGATCTGCCGATGGAAAGGGCAACGGCAGGCCTTATTTTATTACATTCAGGCCCTGTCACTTTCTTTTCTACTCGCCTCCTGATGTCGAATACAAAAAACTCCCCTGCACGTCCTCAGGAAGCGTCACCCTTAGAAATGGATGTAAAGAAGCTATTACGGCCTGGCCAGGTTTGTTACAAACTAAAGAAATTCCATCCTTCAAAGGCGTCCGATTCCCCTTCGTTACCTTTGAATATCCCAGCTTTACCGAGTGGCATGCAAGGTGCTTCCCAGCTGGAAGACAAATAGCTTGCAGCCTGCTATGCTGCTGCCTCCGCCCTTGCTCCAGCCAGCTACCCACCATCAAGATCTTCCACTCACGTTCAGCAGCAGACAGCCAAGAAGCCACCGTCTTTGGGATCTCTGCCCACTTCTCCAGGCTGCTGGAGCCCTTTTTTTCCGATCACTTGTTGGCCTGAAAGCTGATTCCTTCGGAGATCTATCCTGAGACCCCGTATCAGCTACGCCAGCTGCATACCTAGCTAACTCCCGCACTCACAGCAAGGTGCCTGCTCCTATGATCAGCTATAACCGATCTTGATCTATTTTGGTACCCTCCTTTGCCCCCCAACTGAATGGCCACCACGTGTCTTCTGGGAGGTAGCATCTAATGCGCCATCCTGTAATGTTCTAGGGCTACTGTGTCCGTCAGACCATTTCTCAAGGGTGGTGTCCCAGGTTACCGGGAGCTCCTTAAATCAAATCAAAGGCGCTCAACAGTGAGGTGACACAGCTAATACCGGCAGGAATTTTTCAACAGTTTCTTTTTACTGGAAGATGCTGATGTGTCAAAACCAAACTTTTGCAGGCAAGTATCAGTTTTGATGAATTTCTCATCTCAAAAAAAAAAAAGGATTTCAAAATTATCTTAATGTTTTGTTTCAAGATTTTGAAAACAAAAAATTCTGGCTTTCTGGTTCAAAACAAATTTTTGTTTAGAAATGTAAGTTAATTATAGTACTAATATATATATATATATATATATATATATATATAAAAATAAAATATGCTTGAAATTGAAACAAAATGTTTTGAAATTATTGAAACAAAATGATTTTGGTTGAGCAAGACCAACATTTTATTTGGATTATTGTTTTCAAAATTTCAGTTTTCAATCCAATTTGAGATGGGAAAAATTTCTGAAACCTCATAATTTTTCATGGGCTGGGAAAGCCATAACAGCTCTAACATTTTGTCTTTGTTGCTCACGCTGGTCTGGACCAGGAATACATCCAGACTCCCAAAGGCTGGTCCCAGCATGCACGAGGCTCCAGGGGTCGAAATGGACTGAAACAAAAAAGTAGTGGTACTCTTTCCAACTCCGCCGCCCCCAAACATTTGAGATGCTGAAATGAGACCCCACCCACAATGGATTTTGCAGCTGTTCAGCATATGATCAGGCCAGTTCCTTCAGAGGGGCAGGGTTATGTAGGGTAGCCCTGACTGGTCTAGCTGGAATACTTACTCGGCTTAAGTCCTTTCACCATCCAGGGCCTTGTCTGGACTAGGAAAACACGTGTGGTGTTAGGATGTGTTAGCTAACCCATCCTAGCTAATACGTCTAGTGTGGACAAGGCAGCGCAGCCTTTAATAGTTGAGTTAAAGCTTAGAAAGCTGCCAATGCGTGGGCAAGGCAATGGTCCTTACCTACACTGCACTCTTCCAGAGGTATTAGTTGGACGGTGCTAGCTAGCATGTTCTGCCAAGTAGTCAAATGCTGGAGGCCCCTCTCAGGCATCTGAGTTAAGCTCTTCCAAGCCTCCTAACGTCTTTGTGCCTCAGTCTCCCTCATCTGTTCAATGGGAGGGATTCGGTTCAGGCTGGTGGGAGGAGGGTGAGGAAGGAGAGAAGAGGTGCTGGGAGAGGGCTGGCTGAGTGGACGTTTTCCTCAGGGGACAGATCTTGCGCATCTGCACAGTCAGGTTCTGCCATTTCAAGGACGGTGCCAGAACACGGCTTGGCCTGGCCTGACCTGTGTGGATGGGGCTTGAGCCATGTTAGAGCGGCACCGCATGCCTGTGAGCCACGGATCCTGAGGGAAGCAGGCTGCAGGGAGTCCCTAGCGCTTATCCCGAGGCAGCTAGGTCCTGGGCCCACACCCGCTTGGAATGAGCCCGTGCCGCGGAGCTATGTAAGGTTGAATTCATTCCTGTCCCGTGCAGGTGGGCCCTGCACCACGGGAGCCTGACGCTCTCCTGAGAGATCCAGCAAGCACCCTTGGGAGCAAGGATCCCATGTCTGGTGAAGGAGCAGCTCACCACGGAAGCCCAGTGAGGGATCTTTTGGCCCCTGGTTCCATTGGGTTTACACGGTCACCGCGTCCTGCCAATGGCGCACCCAGAGCGCAGGCATCTGCTTGGTGTCCGTCGGCTCTAGCAGAGCCCCTGCACCGATTCCGCTGTGTGCTCTCACCACTCCTTTTGATCCTTAGCCAGCGGGGGGATCTCAGGGGCTTTAAAAGGGAATCTCAGTCCGGCAGCCTGAGCTGCCCAGCAGGGTGTTGAGTGCGAGGCCAGGAGGGGCTTTGCCGGGGCTGGCTGAGTGAGGGCTGGAGCCCAGGATTGTTGCAGCCTGCAAGCTGCTGCCGTTGTGCGGCTCCTGGAGGCATGGGGCTAGGTGACACTCCTCCTTTTTGGGGAGCCCATGTGTGTTTTTTGGCTGTGGGTGGCACAGCACGGGACCCACCATGAAGGCTTCGGCCCATGCATGTACATGATCAGCAGGGCTTCTGCTGCTTCCCGTGGCCTTATTGGAGTTTACCTCTTCATCTGAGCCTCCCTGTTCTCCCTGGGTGTGTCCCGTGCCGAGGCGGCGGAGATCCTCAGCCACTGGGTGTGTCAGGAACCCGCAAGCCTGACCGCCCTATGTTAACGGCCGCATTTTAAACCCTTCATCTGCCAAACCACAGTCCCGCCTGCATGGGATGGCCCAGCGTTAGGAGGCTGGCCTGCTCCTGACATCACTTTCAGAGACTCCCTGGTGCCACGCTCCCTTGGCAGGCTGACCTTAGTCCTCTGCCAGCCCCGATCTCACTCCCAAATCGTCCTACTGCATGGACTATCCCTCACTGGACCCGCAGGGAAAGGGCTCCGGCTGCTGCCCCTAGAGAGAGGGTCAGACCCGCCAAGCTGTCAGCTTTGTAACCGCACGCGCTGCACTGAATCTGCCCAGCGGGAATGATGTGCAATGAACACAAACACGCTGATTAACAAAAGAGCAGGGATGAAGCGATGCCAAGCGATGGAGAGATGTCCACAAGCAAATAAAAGTGAAAACATGCGACTGAGACTCTCAGACGTGATCTAGCAAGATCGTCTTTGTTCAAGATGGTTTCTCACCCTCTCTCCACCCATCTCATTTCCAGCTTGGCCAGGGCCCATCACAGAGGTCGACTCAGTGGGATCCTTTTGTCTCCTAAGGCGAAGGCTGGAGATGGAGTCTCTCTCTCTGTCCCTTATCTCCCCAAAGGGATGCTTTTGGCTTCCAAGGCAGGAAGGCCTCCTGGACTTTTGGTCTCTCTGGGGTGTCGAAGCCTTGTTAATTCTCAGTCGCTGGAGTTCAGGAACACCCGCGCCGGTTTAGCTGGGTGGCTCTGTTTACTGCTAATAAGTAAACTGAGATAAACCCCATGCCAGTGTCTAGGCCTGAACTGTTTATCACCTTTACCGAGGCTAGGATGGCTGATCTTAAACAGGTTCTAGTCACGTCAGACAGTGGCAGTCCCTAACTTCCCACAGACCATTCACATTTGCACTTTATGATGAGACCCGGAACCAGTGTGGTGTTAGCGCTTACATGACACCAGGCAAGGCGCATTTTACAAATATCACTGCCGTCCTGGCTGAGGTGCGAATACAGGGGTGCCCGGGTCGCTCCCCGTCCCTTGACAAGCCTGGCACGCACTGCTGCATCACAACATTTGACCCAAAGGGCAGGGCTGCCCCACGGCAATAAAGGGAGCTACTGTGCTGGCTAGGGTAGGGATGAGCTACTCTCATGCTTCAGGGCACAGGCTGTTCACAGCAGAGGTCAGGAAGCCATTTCCCTCTATGTACTAAAGGATGTTGTTTCAGCTTCCTCTGAAGCATGAGACAATAGCCACTGCTGCAGGCAGGATATGGTGGTGATTGCAGTGTGTGGGTGTTGCTGTGTGTAGGGCACAGGAGCAGGTGCACTGCATTCGTCCTTCGGCCGCCCAGTGACTTACGTATCCATCTCTTTCTGCCTCAGGACCACGGTGCTGGCAGCAGTCGCCTTCCTGGATGCCTTCCAGAAAGTGGCAGACATGGCCACCAACACACGAGGTAGGACTATGGCTGGTCCCTCCCCTGGGTACCCAGTTAGAGCTCAGGGGACAGAGTTACTGAGCACTGAGGCTATTGGGGAAGTGACGGGGGAGTCCAGATTCAGTGAGGAGAGAAAAAGAGAGAGGAGATCAGCTGGAAAGGAGGTGACAAGTGGCGAGAGGAAGAGGGCAGACAGATGTGGGGAGATGGGGTTGGGAGGATTGCGGTGAAGAGGAGGACTGGAGGGGAAGGAGGCAAAGACGGGGCTGAAAGAAGAGAAGTCAGAGGTAGGTGTTGTGTCCGAGCCGCACCCGTGTGGCATGTAACTGGGTGAACTTTGGCAATGAGGGTTGTACAGAACTGGCTGCTCCCGAAGTCTGACACACCTGGGCTTCTGTGAACCATGGGCTGTCCCAGGCCCAGCAGGTTCCAGGCGCGGAGGCGCTCCTTTCCGAGAGCTGGAGAGCGAGATCTTTCACCATTTTCCCCATAGGAATCTAGGGCCAGATTTTCAGAGGTGCAGAGCCCCACATCTCCAGCTGATGACCGTGGGAGCTGTGGGAGCTCAGCACCTCTGAGACACTGGCCCTCGACTGCATAGACCACACTACCTGTGACGGGTGGGTTTGGGGCCATCCAAATGAGCCATTGAAGCATTTTCTAGCACTGGTTAGCGGGACCCATTGCTGATGTCCACCTTCAGCGGCACCTCAATTTCCTAGTGTCCACAGCGCTCGATTAGCTCGGTTTGGGTGAAGACCAGCTACTGGGCAATGGGTTTTTGTTGGTCCCTAGAACGATCACTTAGAACTAATGTCACGGGACAAATATAATGCAGTGAACAGGGCAGGGGGACAAACTGGATCGCAGTGGGTTTTAAGTGAGTTTCTTTCTCTGTGTTGCTCTTTCTAGTTGCACATCTAGAGTGGGTCACTGAGGTCAGGAGGGAGCTTCAAACACCTGATCCATATTTCATGCTAATGGCTGTTAAAGGGGGAGGTGGAAGGAACAACAGCAGAGGATTGTCAGAGAGCCAGACCTGCCCGTTTAGAGCTGGGGAGCCAGGACTGTTCCTGACTGATGTGCTGCATGGCTCTGGGACTGTGCACTTCAGTTTCCCATCTGTGAAATGGGGGCGAAGGTGCCTGCCTGCAACATGGATTTGTTCATGTCTGCGAGGTGCTTTGGGATCCTCGGCCAGGAGAGGTGGGGGCTGGGCAGAGCCATGGCAAGGGAATTGCCAGATAATGAGGGGAGAGCGGCCGGAAGGGCAACGCCCTTCTGAGGAGGTGTTTACAGCAGCCCCGTTCTCTTGTCGCCCTCACCTGGGCACCCAGGGCAACCTTAAGAAGCCAAGAGAGGAAGCCAGTGTCGGGATCTCGCTGGGCAGGGGGTTAGCTAGGAGCTAGGCTCAGCTTGCCTTGACACCCCGGCCCCATCCTGGAAGGCTCCTTCCCCTTTAGATGCCCTGCACCAAGCCTGGCCTCTCTGCATTGCTAACGATGCTTGAGCTGCACTTAGGCCAGTGAAGATGTTTGTGCCTCTATGACCCCCGCTCCTCCCCCCCTGCCCCGGCTGCAGCACAGGTTCGCCTGCGAAGGGGCCTGCAGGGAAGCCAGGGACAGATGTGCCGTGTGATCGCAGGGGACGCAGGGAATAGAGAAGCCAGCCGAGCAAGGCTGTGATTTAGAAAGGAGGCCAGATGTCGCTGAGGATGGGGGGGGGAGACTGAGTGAGCCCAGGGTTTTCTCCCCAATTGCTTGGGTGCATGGGCTCATTGGTGCCTGGGGAAAGAGGGTCAATTTGGTTTTGGACCAGGAGGGGAGAGGACATCGCTAGTCTGTGACACCCCAGTACAGTATTTACCTCTGTATCTTCACACCCCACAGGTTTCCTGCTCACCGTGCCTCTGCCCGGGGGTGCTGTCCCTTTAAATACCCCTGAGGGGCAGTCGCTGGAAACCCTGGCAGGCTGTGGGGAAAGGACACATGCTGCAGTAAACTCCTTGCCACCCCTGCCTGATTGGGCCTGGCAGAATGCATTATGGGTTAATATTTGCATATGCAAATTAGAACAGGTACCTTTTCCCGTCCGCGGGGGAGTAGCTGGCTACAGCGCTACCTCCTTGCTTTGGCCTTGTCAGATCTGCTTGGCTTTGGGCCGTGTCTGACGTTGCCCAGCCCCACGACACGGATATCCGCAGTGTGGCCAGCAAACCCAGATTTCATAGCGATAATACAAGTGGGGATTAGCCTACAATGTGTCCAGCGCTCTGCCCAGCTCAGGCACTGCGATTTAGGGTGACCTCAGGAGAACAGGGCAGGACTAAGACCCTGGGTGCAGTGAACTGAGGACTGGGATTGCCAGAGCAGTTAAAAATCCTGGCTTGTAACCTGTCTGCTTAGCGTAGATGGGCTCATGTTGTGCTCCCTCTGGCTTTAGACACGGCTCTTGCCTGCCTAGGGCCAGTAGCCAGGGCTGGCTCTCTCCTGCATGATGGGGAAGCCAGGCGGGGCTGTGGTTCCCAGATGTGACGGGGCTCATGGCAGAGGCATGACAGAGGCAAAATGATGCAGTTCTGGGCCCTGCGCCCGTCTGCACTGGCCCAGCTGAAGGGAAGCATGTCGGCCTTGCCCCAGTGTAGACAGGTAGCAAGGGGCAGTTTCTCTTCCTAGAGCACTGGATTCCTGTCAGGCAGGGCTGACGGGCAGCATGGCTAGGCTGCACTGGCAGCTGGTGCCAACGGGGTGGTTTTCCGCTTCCTCTCAAGCATAGCGGGCCCATTGTGCCCAGGCTGTCAGAGCACAGCCGCTTCTCTGACGGACGGAGACCATAGGGGACAGGAGAGAGCGCTTCCCAGGGCCAATGTGTTTCGGACACATTCAGACTGCACAAGACACTGCTAATGTCAGGTCCGGGGTGCTTCTAAGAAGGCAAGAAAATCCAAGCCAAGCTCACTTGTGAGCCTCCGCTGTGAAACCGGTTCACTAGCTGGTTCATGCGAGTGTCACTGCGTCTACACACACAACTGCAAAAAGAAACGGAAATGGGTTTGTGCCTCCCCGGGAACGAAGCCTGGGTATCGGCCATGAAGAGGAGCAGAACCTGAGTGTTGGTGGAAGCTGTAAAGGGTTTGTGCGGCACCTTGGAGAGGAGAGAACCATGCACTGGATCACTGGGCCGACTTGTAACGGATTCTGCCTTTGCCAGTCCCTCTGCAGCGATGGAGATGATAAGGTCTCAGGAGCAGAAAAGAAGAGCCCCATCCGAGGCCAGAAGCTGGAGGCACCAGCCCGTCACTCGCACCAGCAGCATGCAAAATAGAGACAAAGGTCCGGCATTCCCCTCTTCGCACATGGAGTCCCTCTCGCCACACGCCAGGCTTCCCTCCTCCCCTTTCTGCCTCGCAAGAGAGCAATGGATGTGTCTTCTGTTAGCCCCCGAGCGTCTCACTGCAGCGCTTGAGAGAAGTGCCAGCGTGGGAACCGTAAGTAGCCTGTGATGGGGGCACATCCCACCCTGCCCCTGCAAGAGCTGAACCAGGCCAGGTGGGCCGAATCAGGCCTGGGAGGAAAGCCCTAATTCGGGAAGCTCACCTGTGTGGGAACAGGCTCCTGTAAAGGTGGGAAATCGGAAGCAGCAAGGCAGGCTTCAGTCATCCCCCTCAGGTGGTCAGGGACTTTGATACACAGCCCCAGAAGGGGAAGTCACACAGTGAGCTGGCTGGAGGGCCGAGTCACACAGAGGACGCTGCAGTTCCCGGAGCAAGAGGGGCCACAGAGAGAGGAAGAGGCAGAAGGGCCCTGGCTGTGCAGCGCTACTCCCTAGAGCAGCCATGAGGAGGCACTGTCCTGCGGTGAGTAGAGCCCCCATCACCTGATGGGCTCAGCATCCGCCATGGCAGACGGAGCTCCCCTGCCCCAGAGGAGAGGATGCAGGCTGCAGGGCTGTTCAGGCCTCTCTTTTGCCTGGCATGGGACAGCTGGGACGCTGGCCACCGGCCACACAACAGTCAGGATGGTGATAAGGTGTGGTCCCGCCTGGCCTGGCACTGAGCCGCACCTTGAGGGGAAAGGCTGCGTAGCCCCAGGTCCAACTCCATGAGCCCCCCCCAGAACACCCCATCCTACGTGTGACCCCTCCATGGAGACAAGGTGAGCCAGGCCCCCCCACTGGGCGGCCGGCACTGACCGGGGAGGGTCGGGATGGTGGAGTTGCTGTCCCGCCTGCCCATCTGCCATCCCGCTCTGCCTCCCTCCCAGCCGGTGGGCATGCAGAGCATCCCACCTGCAGAGCAGGACGCAGGGTACAGCCCAGGAGGTTTGAGCTCCATGGGAGCTGCTGAAATGCTCAGCGTTGCCAAGCAGATGGGCCTAGCTCCTCTCCCTTCCCTCCCTGTCTCCTGGGCCAGCTTCCTCTTGCCTCCACTGGGAACGGCCACTTCCTTGGCTCTCTCTGCTGAAGCGACTGTCTCTCCCTCTCTTCTCCCGCGCTGGCGGGGCCGTGGGCTGCTCCTGTTTATACTGGTGGCTCAGTGAGGTGGGCTCTGGCTTCCCAGGTTTTCGCACACAGGGGCAGGATGGCGCTGCCTCCTGGCTGCTCTGTGCAATCCAGCCGTGCTGGGGGGACCCGGCACATCATGGGACTGGGGGGTCTGGATTGGGGAGAACCAGGGTTTGCCTTTGGAGGATTGGGGATCTGGCTCGGGGCTGCTGTGGTGGGCGGGAGATGCTGGGCGCATGGCCGAGGCGCTGCTATTACTGAATTAACACTCTCCTGCCCCTTTTCTCCAGCCGGGCCACGCGTGGGGTTGCACGGGATGCTGAACGGAGAGTCTGGTGAGGGGTCAGTTGGAGGGTCTGGGTTTGGCTTCCCAGGGGAGCATGGTCTGTCGTGCAGGAGCTTGGACTGGATGATCATAATGGTCCCATAATCATCCCTGGCTGGTCCCTATAAGGCAGTCGCTGTAATTGTGATTGTCCTCATGAGCTTGGTGCCTCCTGAGGAACGTCTGCAGGACCCAGCCTTCTCGCCCCAGGACCTGAAATGCTGGGAGGAGACCGGCCCTCACCTCCGTCTCCCCCAGACAGTAGAACACCTGCGAAAAGCATAACCCCCATCTTCCACTGCAGCCATTCAGCCTGGCAACGTGAGGATGGGGATCCCTGGGCATTTCTGGGGTTCCCGGCTCCTGCCTTGGCAGCTCAGGACCCCATTTTCCACTGCTCAGCTTCTACACGGCAGCTGGTCCCAGCCTGTTTTCCAGACTTGCGGTAGCCAGGCCATCTGGAGCTGTGCCGGGAGGAGGGGCGGGAGGCAGCTTTAGATGGAATCGGATTTGTCTGCAGACACACTAGCCCACTGCACTGTGAGGGATTAGAGCCGTTAACCACTCAGCTCCTCGCGGCGGCACGAGCCTGGCCCTCTCCGAGCCTGCCGTGTCTTGGTGTGCCCTGTAGGGTGCCAGCTGCTCCCCACCCCACAGACTGAGTCTGGACGTAAGAAGCAGCAGGGCAGATTCTGGGAGCCAGTGCGAAGGCCTGGCCCTAGCTCAGACCTGCCACTTGGCGCTGTGCGGGGACAGAGGCAGCCCATAAATCATTTCCCCCCATCTCTCAGCCAGGCAGTGGGCTGCCCTGAACCGGCGTGCCTACTGGGGAGCCCCCAGCACCACCCCAGAGAGAGGCAATGAGTGCAGGCCCTGGAGATGGGGTGGGTGGGGGCAGAGCTGCTCTGGAGAGGGTGCAGCAATGGGGCCGGGATGCTGAGCTGGAGCAGGAGGTCCCAGAGACGAGCATGAAGGGCCTATGCCCGGCAGAGCTGGCTTTGGAGGGAGTGGGGCAGTCATACCCTGGGTCCTCTAGGACCCTGGTGTGAAAATGGCAACTGGCCGGGCACGGGGCAGATGAGGACGAGTGGGGGGGGGGGCCATGCAAGGCGGGGTCACATAGTGCCTGGTCACAGCCCCTGGAGCCAATGGCTGAGAAGTGAGCTCTGTCGCTGAGGGGGTGGGCATTGTGATACCCCCATCTGATTGGCTGCCTTCCCCACTGCCCCGCCTCCTGGGGAAGGGCAGCCAATCAGGGTTGCTGCAGGGGGCAGTCTGAGCTCTCTCTGGCCCCCCACCCACTCCCAGGAGCTGACACCATTCTCACAGGAGGGGAGGGGGCAGCTCCGCACCCCCATTCTCCCTTCCCCTGCAGCACCTGGAGTGGGAGGGAGGGGAGCTCATTGCAGCCCCTGGCCCAGGAGTTGGGGGAAGGGTGCAGGAGGAGAAGCAGTGAGGGGGGCAAAGGTGGTGGGGAGTTGGGGGGCAGGCTTGATTTGGGTGACCTGCTGGAGTGGGGAGAGGCAGATGGGGGGCGATGACATAACCCCCCCCACTCTGGAGACCACTGTAAGCATGTGGAGAGGGATGCCAGGAGGAAAGGCCTTGGCAGGGCCGGTTGTCATCTTGCTGAACTCCGCTGGTGGGGGGCACAAATGGCCAGGAGCTGACTGAATGCCCCCGCCCTCTCTCTGCAGCAGCCATTGGCCCCTCCTGGGCTGGGGGTTGCAGCCCGGGGCCAGCCAGGCACGGTGGTGGAGGCGTTTCCACATTCACCGTTTCAGCAAGGCCCTGAATCTGCGGTCCGGGGAGCATATACTGTACTCTGATCCCCCGGGCTCAGGCTCCAGATTCACTGGTAACAGAGCAGGGCCTGGCCCTGGTGCGTGATGTCCTAGCACTGGCAGGAGCCTTCCCAGGGCAGGGAGGGGACGCAGGGTGGCTGGGAAGGGCTGAGCAGGGCGTGGGGGTGCGAGCAGGGCGCAGGGCACGGGGCTGCCAGCCTTTGTCATCAATTCCTGGGGGTGGGGGGCGCTAGCCCTGCTGCAGGCAGGCCTCCAGTGTCTTACCCCCGCCCGGCTACACGTGCCACCTCTGCTGCTGCCTGGGCCCGCGAGTTGGTGCCAGGAGGGCGCTAGCATGAGACAAGCTCAGAGGGTGGCAGCCTGGCATACAGCAGACAAGGTTTGAGAGGCAGGAGCGGGGCTCGTACGTCCCTTAGCTACATGGAGAGGCACTGGGGCTGGATTCTTTTCCCTGCTTTTCCCCTGGGGTGAGCGACTGCCCAAGGTGCAGGGCAATGGAGAGCGGGGCCTGGAAAGATGAAGCCACCCCCCACTGGGGCAAGAGCTAGTCCCCCCTCCAGCAAATGGCCCATGCCCCCAGCCGCTGAGGTTATGCGGGCCCCATCCTGCTAGTATTCTGTCCCATTGAAATCACTGGGGCAGGGTGTGGGGATGATCTGGAGGGCTGGGCATTGGATCATCGAACCATGACAGATTAATGGCAGGACCTGACTCCTTTGCCTACTCCTGGGATTCCTCCCCATTGCTCCGGCCCCTGGAGATGGGATGAGGGGCGCCGACAGGGAAAGCGCCGGTGATCTGGGCATGGAGAAGTTAGTACCATGCTGGGAGCGCAATGGATTTAGCTGCTTATCATGGGCGTAGCGTGGCCACAGCCTGCGTGTGACGCTGGAAGAGCAGGAGCAGGAGTCCACGGATATACTTACACCCCCACGGTGCTGGACCCACAGTCCTGGAGGGCAGTGGCCTGCTGGGCTGACCCACGGGCAGCTCGGAGATGGAAGAGCCTGGCCTTGATTTCCCTGCTCCCCTTTGCTGGCAGGTGTAGAGATGTTCTGCAGTGACTCAGCACCTGGCACCCCAGGCCTCGCTGTCACCACAGGGGGAATCTGAAAAATGTATGATTCAGCATTGCACAAGAGCAGCTAGCAGCTTACAGTCTCCAACTCCCACTGGTGGGAGCGCGTGGCATCCCCCTGCAGCCATCTGCCCGGCCAGCGTGGCATTGGGGGGCTCTGTTAGTAGGCTCCAGCTAGAAGGATGTGGCTAGTGGAACAGACCTTAAGCAGGAGAAGGGACCGCTGCCGAGAAGAAAGAACGAATGGGCTCGGGTGTCGGTGCCCTTCGTGGACTCGCTGCCACCCTCAGTCCTCCGATGCCCACGCTGCGAGCCCCGACTGCCCAGGAAATGGGTTTGACGCGCAGATCCACACTGCAGAAGCCCATGTGGCAGAGCACGGAGGGTTTGGGCTGGATGCGATCCCACCACC
Organism: Emydura macquarii macquarii; assembly: GCF_026122565.2. Lineage (NCBI taxonomy): Eukaryota > Metazoa > Chordata > Testudines > Chelidae > Emydura > Emydura macquarii. The sequence continues at coordinate 229,708 of NW_027132640.1, read as the reverse complement.
GGACGGGTGACTTGTCCCTAGAGCTGCTGCCCGAGGAGCGGACACACAATCCAGCCCTGGACTTTTCTGTTATGGTCTCAGGGGAGGGAAGGTAGCTCAAGATCTGCAGTATGTCAGTCAAGGAGGCTCCCTGGGACCTGGGGTGGAGTTTGGAGCCCGCAATCCCGACCCCCAGAATGGACAATTGATTCAAGCCCTGGAAAAAGAGGAGGAAACCTGCACTGGATTTCCCTGCCCACCAGGAATGGAGTTTGGAGTCAATAACCCCCACGCCCAGCCACCCAGGAGCCTGTGACATGCATAACCAGCTTTTTTCTCAGAGCTTCCAGCCGCTGCAGGAAGGCAGCGACAGCTGCCCCAGCTGAGCCTCTGAAGGCAGTTGCATGCCTTGCTCTGACCCCGCCATCCCAACCTTGATCTTCCTTCCCAGAGCTCCAGGGGCCCAGGATCTGAAGTGGGAGATTCCCGCCGCTGTCCCAGCTGGACCCAAGGTGGGAGAGGGACACGGATGGGGCCTTGCATAGGGGCACCTAGCTGGGTAGGCCACATTCCTGATGATGAATGGAAAAGGGGGTGCTACCACTTGTATTTACTCTGCAAAGGCTGGGCCTTTTCATGGGCCTACAGAAACCCAGTTGGGACGCAGCACCCAGCCAGATGGGGGTGGGGGGAGGTGAGTCTGCATATCAGCAACTCCTACTCAAACCAGGTGTTTTCATTGCACCCGTTTCTGTCTGCCTTGCCAGGTGCCTGGAATCCACTCCCTAGGCCTCCAGCTCCCCTCCGCTTCCAAGGGACTCTGCTTTACCTTGCCGGAAGTTGTAGCATTTGCTTCTGTGATAGGCCCATTGTGACCCGTCCGTGCCTAGGGTAGCCCGACGTTAAGGACAGCCAAGAGCTGCAAGGGAGTGATGCCAAGGTCAGGGCAGGCTGCAAACGGAGAGCAGATTCTCCCAGCACTGAAGCCAGACTTCCCAACCAGCCACAAACTGCACTTCTGAATCCCCACAGAAGCCAGTCCACGAATGGCCACAGCCCCCTTTACTGCATTTCAGCTCCAGGCTCCCAAATCAGCACTGGGTCCAGTAAAGAGACCAGTTACTTAAACTCTGTGCTCTTTACTAAAAAGGTTCCCTCTGACACCAAGGGGTCAGCCACAGCACCAGATCAATATAAGTTTGGATCTTACCTAAAACATCACACTGCCAGCCAATCCTTTAGTAACTAAACTAAAGATTTATAGTAAAAAGAAATAAACCATGAGAGAAATGTTAAAAGATTAGAGCAATCAGATGCATACAGATGATTAAAAGTCCATATACATCAGGTTTCTGGAAGAAATGTGGAGTTGCAGGCTTGTATAGTTCCCTCTGGTACACATCCAGTAGCTGGATGAGTCTAAGTCCTTCAGTTCAGTTGCAAGATGAATTGATCCAGAGGTAGGTGTGTGTCTGCAGCTGGACAGGAACATAGACGAAATGGATTCTATGGTTTGATCTTATATATACCCTCTGTCCCTGGCCATGCGGCCTGGGGAAAGTCACAAGAACTAAAATGGAGTCCAGAGTCACATGGGCCAATCCTGGTGACTCTTCAGATATGCCTGAGGTCCAGAGTCACATGGGCCAATCCTGATAACTCTTCAGGTATGCCTGGGGTTTCTTCCTGGCCCCTTGCCTCTGTGAGTGTCTTAATGGGCCATTAAGCAGGCTATTGTCTTGCCACCTCTCTGTCTGGGGTGTGTCCCAGCCAGCCCAAATTGACATACAGAAATATCAAATACATCCATAACTTCCATTTCACATATAATACATGAACATAAGTATTATCTTACTCAGCACGATATATCCCTTCTAACAGTACCTGACATGATATATCTTACACGAATCATTATGATTCTGACATACTGATGTCACACAATATACTAAATGCCCCCCCACTCAAGCCAGCCCACATGACACCCATAAGGCAGGCAGGGTCCGACACCCAAGAGGGAGCGGCTGTCCAGGAAGGCAGAGGGTCCAGGTGGGGACAGAGACGTGGCTGTCATCACAATTTTGAGCAGAGCGTTGGAGAAATGCCAATCATCTCCCATCAGTCGATGTGTCCTGTGCAGAGCAGACACGAAGCCCATAAACGGGTCTTGTACAAAACAGACACGTTCTTCCCCAGACTGCTGAATGCTGGGGATTGGCCTAATTTCCCCAGTGTGGTGTCACCGCGCAGAGCAGGCAGGTACTCAAACCACTCAGATGGGCTGCTGCTGGGCGCCCGGGGGTACAGCTCCACTTCATGCAGCTGCGTGCGTGTGCCCTCCGATGGATTTGCGCCCTGGCAGAGGCCCCATCCATCACTTCCGCTCCCCCGAATGCATTGCATGGGGAGCTCTGCCAGGGTTCCGAACATTTGCCAAGAGTGCCCTGGCTGGCCATGCCTGGAGCGTGGAAGCCTGACCCTGGCGCTGCCATTGAGTCTGTAATTCCCAACGACCATCTCCCTGTTGTCGCACCAAGAATCCAGGGCACAAAGCGTCACAGGGCTTTCAGCAGGGTGTCCCTTTCCATGAATGCACTGGCACAGCTCTGATCCTGCCCCGTCGAGGGCAGCGGTCCAAATACCTCAGCCCATTGGTCACCTTTGCGGGGAGAGCTTGGACAGAGTTGGTGGTCAAAGCTGGGAGCCAAGCCAGCTACGCGGCAGGACCACCCCCTCCTCCCATGCCTCCTGGCACAGCCGCCTGAGGGGCATCATCTCAGCAGCGTGCCGGTTCTCCCCAGGCAGGGCCAGGATTTCTTGGGAAGCTTTGTTAATCAAAGCAGGGGCCCAGGAGGAAGAAGTTGAACTGCCGACGTTAAGGACGGCCAAGAGCTGCAAGGGAGTGAAGCAGATCCCTGGCCCTTCCTGAATCGCCCCTCAGCACGTCTCACCGGGAAGCGAAGCTGCTCTTGGGCAGATGGCTTGGGCCCTCCTGGCAGACATGCGCATGCTCCCCACATCTCCCATCTCAAGGAAGGGTCAACACTTCATCGGCGGAAGGTAGATCAGGGCGCAATGCAACATATTGCCCCAGTTCCCAGCATCTTAAGGCTGCGTCTTCCAGATCTTTGATTCCTGAGTTGCTTGATTCCCGCAGTTCTAAAGTCCACCGCTCCCTGCAAGGCAGACCTGCTCCTCTAAAGGTCTTCGCACTGGTATCACTTTCTCATTTGCCCTGGCACCTGCAGTCTCAGCAGAGATGCCAGGCACTGTACGAACAGAGCACAGTCCCCAGCCCTGACGCATTCACAGTACAGAGGGTGGGGCAGTGGCTGTATTGTTATCCCCCTTTTACAAACTGAGGCTCAAAGAAATTCAGGACCAGATTTTCACCCACAGAGGTGCCCACTGCTGAGCCCAGCTCTACAGGCATCTAGATAAGGGTCAGAGGGGCTCAGCCCCCCCAAGTAGGTTCCTAAGGGACCAGAATTTCAAATGATCTTGGCACCAGTGTGAAAATATGGCTTCCCCAATTTGTTTCAGGGGCAGAGACAGCCACAGAGATTAGCTTCCCCTGATTTCAGTCAGAGGTAGGCACCTAAAACCTTTGTAAATCCCACCCAATGTGATCAACTCTCAACATTGTATCATGCGCCAGCATCACAGTATTGACTGTCCTTAAAGCCTCAGCTTTTGGAGTCAGGGGAGTATGTGAGAACCTCAGCTGTTGTCTTTTTTTTAAAAAAAAAGAAAATTTCTAGCCCTCATGGTTGCAGACAAAAGCTTGGAAACATGCTTTCAGTTCACCCTGCAGCACTCAAAACCGAGAAGGCAAAGAAAAACAAACCCCAAAAGTGTGAGGTTTATTTTTTTAAGCCAATTGTGTGATTTGGAAGGGATGGAAGTGACATGAATTTTTGAACGCTTGAGGTTGGCAATACTGCATGCTCTGTGTGTGCACGGGCGTGTGCAAACTAAGGGCTATTTGGCTGGGGGTTGACATGCACCGTTTTCAAGTCATCTTCTCCATTTCTTTTGCACTCAGATTTCAGGCAAACTGCTTTCGTTTCCCTGAGGGAGATGCAGGGGGTGAGAGGGGTGGTAAATAACCAGGGAGTGACCACTGCAGGCTGATGGAAGCATTTAAAGCTGGTAGCTCACTGGTGTAGTAACCCAGGGCACAGTTGCTCTGCAGCGCCACCCCATGGGACGTTGTAACCTGCCCCTGACAGCCAGACTTTTATTGTAATCCTGCCGCCATAACATGGCCAAGGGCCTCCTCAAGTTATCCAGGGGCTTGGCCTGTTTTGGGAAACAGCCTTCATCCAGCTGCTCCCAGCATTCCACATGGAAGTGGAATCTGTGTTGGGGTATCATTAACCCAATTAACCTTGGCCCACAGCCCCAGGCCAGCACATCTCCTGCATCCCAAGGGAGGGCAGGGAAGGGTCAGCAAACTGCAAATTAATTTTGCATGGCTCTGTGGAGCAAGGAGAATGAAGTGACCTAGGGATTTAATCTGCATTGCTGGAAAGAGGCAGAGTCCTTTCTCCCTTCCTGATCTCGCTGTGTGCCTTGCCCAGGGTTGCCACCCATCCTGCCTGGATTTTTTTTCCATAGCCGTGTCTTGATTTACGATGGCTGCACCCTGCTTCCCACAAGCTCCGGCTCGGGTTTGACAGATGCAGTTTCCTCACAGTGTGCCAGCACAGGGTGGTGGTGATGCGTCAGGCTGTAACGGTGTGCGGTGAAAAGGCAAAAACAGTGGCGTTGTGGTACAAACGTTAGTCCCGTAGGCCAAATACAGGACAAAAGGGAGGGCCACGCATGTGTCCCCACAGGCCTGGAACCAAAGCTCTGCGTGCTCTGTAACAAACAGGGCCTAAACACATGGTCCCTGGCGTCTGCGGCGTTCAGCTGCGTGGAGCGGAAATTCTGCCGCTGCAGGAGTGAGCAGGGGAAAGGGGGCTATTTAGGGGTGAGTGAGGAACACGATCAGTACAGGAGCCCCTCGGTTAGTGAGTCCACCCACCGGGGGCTGTGGAAGATAATGTGGGAGAAACGTGTGTGCCGGCTACTTCTGCTAAAATAATCAGTGGGGGCTAGCTGTCGCTGGGAGTTGCATCAGCCCATTGCAGCAGTGTCTGAGCGCCCCATGGGCTCTAATGTTTTTAGCCTCACTCCACCCTGGGGACTTCGATTGTCCCGACGGTGCACTGAGGCACCAGCGCGCCCTGGGTTGCACAGGGAATCTGGGCCAGAACAAATGACTGGAACCTGCAGGGCACATCTACGCTGCAAAAAATGCAATGGGCAATAAAAGCCCCGGCTGCGAGTCTCAGAGCCCGGGTCAGCAGATGGACCCTCGCGTTAGGGAGCTTAAACAGCAGCCTCGATGTTCCTGCACGGCTGAAGCTTGGGCGTTGAAGCCCAGTAGGGACAGGCGGTTCCGGGCATACAACTCTGTGTGTGGGCGTGCATGCGTGTGAGCAAGCCAGCCAGCGTGGATTAGGATTCAGAGAGTTCCTAAGGCCGGCCCTGGAGCCATTGTGCATCTGCTTTGTCCACGCAGTGGCCTCCCCTCTGTCCCCTCTACAGCTGTGGGCTGAGGGGTGCTGGAACCAGGGTTGCTGGGGGGGTGGCAGCCCCTGGCTTGCAGTAATAGCTTCCATCACAGACAGGGATACTGGTTTGTTCAGTGGCCATCAGCCCCCCAGCTGAGGGCCCAGTGCCCCAGCACGGGTGGATGGAAGCTCTGAAGGCGACAGCAAGAGATTTTCTGGAGTAGGAAACAACCTAAAGCCGGACCCGGGGGAGCGGCCAGGTCTGGGGGAGGCTCCCTTTCAGTCCCAGCAGTACAGGTGATTGGACACTAATAGTCCAGTTACCAGAGTAAACCCCGTCAACCTCCGCCCCGCCGCTGGGAGGGCAGGAAGTAGAGCTGCTGGAGCTGGAGGATTCCTGTTCTCTGCTTTGCCCTGGGCCCCCTTGCTCAGGGGATGCACTTCTGATTCGATTCTTTCACAGAGTGAGGAAGCAGCAATGCACCCCTTAGCAGGGCAGACTTCAAAGTCTTTATTGACTTTACAAGCTAAGGGGAGATAGGATTGCTCTCTATAAATACATCACAGGGATAAATACCAGGGAGGGAGAGGAATTATTTAAGTTCAGCACCAATGTGGACACCAGAACTAATGGATATAAACTGGCCATCAGGGAGTTTAGACTTGAAATTAGACGCAGGTTTCTAGCCATCAGAGGAGTGAAGTGCTGCAATAGCCTTCCAAGGGGAGCAGTGGAGGCAAAAAAACCTAGCTGGCTTCAAAACTGAGCTTGATAAATTTACGGAGGGGATGGTATGATGGGACAGCCTCGTTTGGCAATTGACTGATCTTTGACTAGTGGTAGATATGCCAATGGCCTGTGATGGGACGTTTGATGGGGTGGGTTCTGAGTTATTCCAGAGATTCTTTCTTGGATGTCTGGCTGGTGAGTCTTGCCACATGCTCAGGGTTTAACTGATCGCCATATTTGGGGTCAGGAAGGAGTTTTCCCCCAGGGCAGATTGGCAGAAGCTCTGTGGGTTTTTCACCTTTGCCTGTAGCATGGGGTGCGGCTCACTTGCTGGTGGATTCTCTGTACCTTGAAGTCTTTAAACTATGATTTGAGGACTTCAATAACTCAAGCATAGGTCAGGGGTTGTTACAACCTAGTGACAGATGATGTGGAGAAAGCTGAGGCACTCAGTGCTTTTTTTGCCTCTATCTTCACAGACAAGGTCAGCTCCCAGATTACTGCACTGAGCAGCACAGAATGGGGAGGAGGTGAACATCCCTCAGTGCTGAAGGAACAGGTTCAGGACTATTTAGACAGGCCAGACATACACAAGTCCATGGGGCCAGAAGCAATGCATCCGTGGATGCTGAGGGAGTTGACTGATGTGATTTCAGAGCCATTGGCTATTATCTTTGAAAACTTGTGACGATCGGGGGAGGTCCCGGATGCTTGGGAAGAGGCAAAGATAGTGCCTGTCTTCAGAAAAGGGAAGAAAGAGGATTCAGGGAACTACAGACAGGTCAGCCTCACCTCAATCCCTGGAAAAATCATGGAGCAGATCTTCAAATAATCCATTTTAAGCCACTTGGAGGAGAGGAAGGTGATCAGGCACAGTCAACATGGATTCACCAAGGACAAGTCATGCCTGACCAACCTGATTGCCTTCTATGAAGAGGTGACTGGCTCTGTGGATGTGGGGAAAGCGGTGGACGTGATATACCTGACTTTAGCAAAGCTTTTGATACAGTGTCCCATAGTATTCTTATCAGCCAGTTAAAAAAGTATGGTTGGATGAATGGACTATAAAATGGATAGAGAGCTGGCTAGATCATCAGGCACAACGGGTAGTGATCAATGGTTTCATGTCTGGCTGGCAGCCGGTCACAAGCGGAGTGCCCCAGCGGTCGGTCGTGGAGTCGGCTTTGTTCAACATCTTCATTAATGATCTGGAGGATGGGGTAGATTGCACCCTCAGCAAATTTGCAGATGACACTAAGCTAGGGAAAGTGGTAGATACCGTGGAAGGTAGGGATAGGATACAGAGTGACCTAGACAAATTGGAGGATTGGGCCAAAAGAAATCTGATGAGGTTCAACAAAGACAAGGGCAAAGTCCTCCACTTAGGATGGAAGAATCCCATGCACAGCTACAGACTGGGGACTGACGGGCTAGGCAGCAGTTCTGCAGAAAAGGGCCTGGGGGTTACAGTGGATAAGAATCTGGATATGAGTCAGCAGTGTGCTCTGGTTGCCAAGAAGGCTAATAGTCCATTGAGCTGCATTAGGAGGGGCATTGCCAGCAGATCAAAGGAAGTGATTATTCCCCTGTATTTGGCATTGGTGAGGTCGCATTTAGAGTATTGTGTCCGGTTTTGGGCCCCCCACTACAACAAGGATGTGGAGAAGTTGGCGAGAGTCCAGCGGAAGGCAACAAAAATGATTAGGGGGCCGGAGCACAGGACTTATGAGGAGAGGCTGAAGGAACTAGAAGAACTGCAGAGGAGAAGAATGAGGGGGGATTTGATAGCAGCCTTTAACTACCTGAAAGGGGTTTCAGAGAGGATGGAGCTAGGCTGTTCTCAGTGGTGGCAGATGACAGAACAAGAAACAATGGTCTCAAGTTGCAGTAGGGGAGGTCTAGGTTGGATATCAGGAAAACGTTTTTCACTAGGAGGGTGGTGAAGCACTGGAATGGGTTACCTAGGGAGGTGGGGGAATCTCCGTCCTTAAAGGTTTTTAAGCTGCGGCTTGACAAAGCCCTGTCTGGGATTATTTAGTTGAGGTTAGTCCTGCTTTGAGCAGGGGGTTGGACTAGATACCTCCTGAGGTCTCTTCCAACTCTAATCTTCATTGATTCTACAGGAGTGGGTGGATGAGGTTCTGTGGGCTGCGTTGTGCAGGAGGTCAGACTAGATGATAATGGTCCTTTCTGACCTTATAGTCTATGAGGACAACCTATACAGGCACGGCAGTGTCCCAACAGTCCCTGGTACTGGTCAGAAGCACAGTGTACAATGATTTTTAAACAGTAGTGTTCAGTTTAATGTTACTGATCTTAAAGTGCGCAGTTTAAATGATTCCCCTGTTGTTTCTTAGGCAGCCCTCAGCAGAGGTGGATTTCGGCAGAGGTGGATTTGCTGCTGCTGCTGGGGTCTTGTTGTTTAGTTGGTTTAGTTTATTTTCCTCCCACATGCAGGTGTCTGCTCGTGCAGAAGGGAAGGATACCGGCCCCGTGTCGCTCACAGCCACAGGCAGGAAGGCCACTATCGTGGCTATCGCTGGAAAGCCCCTGGTAGTGCTTGTCCCACCTCCCCTATACATATGGGGGGACTCTCACTACACTCAAGGGCCACATACTAGCTGGGCTGGCCCGGGGCTGCTGCGGCCCACACCCTGTCACTTCCCAGCTCCTACGTGGCCCAGGGAGGAGCTGCTGCAGCAAGCGGGCTCCAGCTGCTACGCGCACACGCTGATGGGCATACCCAGGCGGCCTGCTGGAGCTGGGGTCTGCAAGATCCTTGCGGCTGATCCCGCTTGAGGTGGAGGGAGGAGAGCAGTGTGCAGGGAAGGGGCGGGGCCTCGAGGGAAGGGGCAGGGCCTCGAGGGAATGGGTGGGCCTGAAGGGGGCTGGTTTTCACAATTCAGAAAGCTGACAAGCCTAGTTGAGACCTGGCACATGGGGACTCAGTGCCACATGCTGCAGTTCGGCCTGGCCGCCCTTCCCTCACGCCAAAGGGCTGGCTGGGCCAAACCTGTCTGGGGATGTGACCCCCCCCCCAGGCCAGGTGGCAATGTCTGGAGCAAGCACAACCCCCCGGGTATTGGAGCCAAGCCGCCCCCATGGGGTGAGCATGGGGCAGCCAGCCTTGCTCTCCAGCTGGCCCCCCAGCCTGCCCTCGGTGGGAATTGTTTTGGAAGGGTGAGCGGGGGCTTTGCCCCAGCTCCCAAAAAGTGCTGTGTGGCCCTGCTTGTGTGCTCGGGCACGTCCTGAACACATCCGGGGCAGGCCGGAGCATTCTCCCTTCAGGAAATGATGGCATTTTGGTGGCCTGCCTCCAAACGTTACCATCTGTTCTCCAGTAGCAGCGAGAGGCCCCACATCCTGTCCAAACACCTAGCAAGAGACAGGCCCTGCCCCAAAGAGTGAACAAGCTAGCTAGGCAAAGCAGACATGGCAGGAGAAACTGAGGCACAGGGAGGGCAAGTGACTTGCCCAGAGTCACCGAGTAGGCCAGTCACAGAGCCAAGACTAAAACCCACTAAACCCTGCTGTCTCCTGCATTATGGGATGTATCCTCCCTCCCTCTCAGTGCGGTAAAGACGTATGATCACCCGCATTCTACTGAGGCACGGGGCGGGGGGGCTGACCTTCTGGATACCACCCAGGAAGCCTGTCGCTGGGCTAGGAAGTATAGTCAAATCTCTGGCGTCACAAGCCAATGCCTTCCAGGACCGGCCGGTAGTCAGTGTTAATTCCAGAGGCGATTCATGTGAATCCCACTGTGTAAAAATCCCACTTTCAGCAATTCAGCATGACAATGACCCACCAGTGTGAAGAGGCCATAAAACAAGCGAACTGGTCTCCTAGGCTCTTGTTTCAGGTGAGGTATTTCCAGTAGAGCTAGAGAAGTAGGAAACACATCAAGGGGCTAAACGCCCAGGAGGGAGAAGAGCTGCTTAAGCTAAAGGACAATGTGGACACAAGAAAACATGGGGATAAACTGGCCAGGAATAAATTTGGACTGGAAAATAGAAGGTTTGTAACCATCAGAGGAGTGAGATGCTGCACAGCCTCCCAGTCAGAGTAGGGGGGCAAACAATCCAGCATATGTGAAGATGGAGCTTGATAAAGGTATGAAGGTGATGATCTGATGGGTTGCATGCGATAGCAGGGCCTGGCTGGGGCTGAGAGAATGGGAGGGCAAGAGATAATAACGAAATTGTACCGCGTTCGCGCTTGAAACGGAAACGGTGGGTTAGCCTGGTGCATGCAATGGAGGATCAGGGCCTGTGCTTGTCAAATCAAAGTCCTGCTAACTGGAGCAGGAATCTCCGATATCTTCGGATGCACATTTCAGTAAGAAAACGTATTTAAAAACTCTTGCGGGGGTCGTCTCCCCAGCTCCCCCTGGTGGTCATGCCTGTGCCTAGACGTCTGGGGGATTAGATCAGTGTTTGCATCTGTCACTGGCTGGTTTTAATGCCTACTGTATGTAGCCAGAGGAACATGAGACCTGGTCTCCTCGGGATGTTTCAGTTCCCGGGGGGGGGTGAAAAATACGATAAGCCTTTTTTCCCTCTTCCCTGGTTCGTGGTGTTCTCCTCACCCCTGCAGTCAATGTGCTCCTTCCTGCAGCCAGTCTGCCTGCGACCCCTCCATCCTGCGTTGGCCCATTGACCCGAAAGACAGCCAGGGATCGTGGCTGTGCTGAGCTATGGAAACTATCCCCCGTGCATGATGGATGCCAGCCACCATTCTTAGGGCTGGGGGGAAGAAGAGGGGGAAGGGGCATCTGCATCGGCAGCATCTGGGCTGGATCAGAAATAAGGAGCCGGATGAAAAGACTCTCAGAGGGGGAGGGGGACGCAGAAACAATACTGACTCCATAAATGTGTATAGTTCTTGGCTTGGCACTTGTGTCTGAAATACGTAACTACACATCAAACGTATTTAAACCAGTGCAGATCTGCCCAGCGTGCTTGATATTTATAGCGCATGCTGTGATGCTTTGCAGGGCATTTTATATGTACTTTATCACACTGCACGTGAGGCCTTAAAACCTGAGCTCCTGTCTGCTTGGTGAGGATTTCTGTAAAGGAGGGCTTTGCCCAAGCATGCTTGGCCAATCCTTGCCCTTATTCCCCCGCTGTTGTGCATTGTTCCACCTGGATGGCTGCTGTCCTCCTCCCCAGAGGTGACTGCATTTCAGTGGTGCTGTGTGTATGTTAAAAAGCACTTCTGCTGAAAGATGCTATGCAAATGAAGGGCCTGATCTAAATTGCCACGGAGTCAAGGCAAAGGATCACACTGACACCCAGGGGGGATGAACAGGCCCCTCAGATGGCTGCAGGAGTATGTTACTTTAGTGCTTTGTAACTCTCATGAGGGTCAGGAACAGGTATGCTCTTTATTATCCCCTCGTATTTGTTGTGCATGCACGGGGCCCCCTGCACTCAGCACCGACCAGCCTTTTGATCTCCGCCAATGGGGTATTGAACCCTGGAACCCCTGCAGCAGCTGGGCCTGCGTTCCAAAGCACAGGCTTTTCTTCACTGCTGGCTGGCAATGGAGTCACCCAACCCTCGCCATCTTGCTCCTTGTGTCGGTCGCTAGTTTCAGTGCCAGTTGCCAACATGCTGCAGGGTCGAGTATTGACAGCACACAACTGTGCTGGGGGAGTTATCGGGAAATCTGGACATGTTGGTAGCCAGAGCATTTGGTATCCAGAAAGGGTCAGCGGTCACTTTGCGCTTTGGATACCACGGAGATGCTGGAAGCTTTTGGTCCTTGGGGGAATATGATGCATCTCTGAGATTTTTTGGGGAAGGCCAGAACCTGAAATTCCTAGCCCACTGCCTCAGCAACCCTTGACAACCCTCAGCCCACACTCAGGATTGGCTACTGCCTCTGAAAACGAGGGCTAAGTGCACTAGCTAGCTATGTTTGCAAACTGACCGGGTTAAAACAATGAACCATACTGACATGTTTCAGTGACAACTGCCTTTAAGCTCATGGGAGCAGTTCATTCTTCTCTCTGCGCTCTTGGTTCAGGCTGTCTGCAGACTCAGGAAGACAATGCTGCATTGATTATGTTTGATTCAGGGGGTGAAGGTTTGCTTAGCAACCATTAGGGCTGCAGCCTTTTTTTAAAACTGAGAGCTGAGATTCTGTGGCCATGAGTTGGATGTGCACAGCACGGCCCTGGGTGTGCATGGTGCTGTGTGTGACTGCCTGAAAAAGGTGAGGGTCCTCGTGTGGGCCCTGATCTTGCAACAGCCACATGTGAGCTCAGCTTTTCACATGTGACTTGGTCCCACTGAAATCACCAAGACTGCTCCCTTGAGGAAAGTCGCACCGGTGTTTGCTCACTATCCCACCTGACCCCATTTAAGTCAATGACTCAGCTGTCATCAGCGTCAGCTTGCTACTGGCTGGGTTATCACTCTTCATAGATGCCAGGGAACCAAGATGCACCAAATCACCATCCGCAGGAAGTGTGCTGAGCTTCAGGACAGCATCAGCACCTGTCTACGGGGGCTCTGGGACTAGGGTCTCGGGACCTCCTCACCCTCCATGAGAAGCCAACTTTGTGGGAATCTGATTTACTGATGGCCATTTCTGGGGCACCAATCACTGCAGAATCCAAATAGAGATCGTGGCTTAAGATGGCAATTCGCCTGGAAACAGAGGATTTCAGGCCGGTCTAACAAGACGTGCGGGAGTGGGAAGCAGGAAATTGTGTTTCAAATCTATCCATGCCATCACGTTTTCAGGCCACAGGGAGCTGTTTTCTTGTCCTCGGGAGCCCAATAATAATACGGCTTGATGTGTCTCTCTCGCACCTTTCATCATAGGATCTCAAAGCACTTTCTGAACATTCATTAACTAAAGTGTTTCTAGAAATGAGCTTGTGCCCTTCTGTTTGCTTCTTTCTAAGGAATACAGAAAGCCTGAAAAGGTTTGGCAGGAAAACAAAATCAATCCTGCTGGTTTTTTTACCTCAGGAACATCAGGAATTCCAATCTGGCCTTGCTAGACCCCCCCCCCCCCCCCCCCGTGAACAGCCCACATCCGCATCAGGAGCTGCATTTTAACAAAGATACCCTTCATCCCAAGTGTTCATTAGGCATTGCAGTTAATTGTGTGTTAACAAAAACAAGCTGCAAGCAAAGTCTCTGAGTATTCTCTCAGTGACACTGGTGCTACCCCTTGTGACTTCACTGAATTCAACGCAGTTACTCCTGATTCGACTAGTGTGAGTCAGGAGAACCAGGCCCTGAGAATTTTAAACGGTCAGGTGGAAAATGGTTTCTCCATACGGCTGGTCACCTGACTCTTGCAATGTTCCGATTTTACGAGAATCTTACAGCCGTGACAGAACCTGAATTTCTAAGGTTAAAAAAAACAAACCCTTTTCATTGTGACAAAACCCTTTTTTCAGGCACTTTTCTCTGTCGGAAGGAAGCAAGCCCAGTTGTTTTCCCCTTTAAGGCTCATGGGCTCCCCTGCAAGGTCAGTATTTTTATCTGTTATACAGACAGGGAAACTGAACTAGAGAGCGTTTACAGTGACAACGCAGCCAGAAGGAGGACACAGCAGATCCTACCTCCACTAGCCTATGCCACCTCTTCACCGTCGTGCTGTGACAGTCAACGCCACAGTGCATGGCTTAATCCTCCCTTTGCAGGGTCCGTGCTGGGACAAAGGATCCGATTGTGCCTGGGTACCTCCTGAAGTTACAGCTCAGGCTGTCCTTTCCCCCGGCCCATATCTTGCAGCAAGGCCAACCAGCTGGTGTTTCTCTTGGCTTCGGGGGGGGGGATGGGGATTGAGCAGGTTGCCTCTGCTGCTTGGTGTATTTCCACATTCCTCACTCTCTGTGTCAGCTGCTAGAGCTTCTCTTAAGGCCTTTTGCTGGAGCCCAGCGTTCTCCAGCCCAGCTCGGATCACTTCACACCGGTTTCCTAGTGGCGTTAGAGCACAGCCAGTTTGCAGCTGCCGCGTGCGTGCCTCGCTAGCTCCGCTTTGGCCTCGGGCACTCTTCACAGTGTCAAGCCCCAGAGCCAGGAGCTGCATTTCTGATGCCCGCAGTTCTGGGGCCTTTGGGTGCAGCCCATTATGAGAAGAGGAGCCATCTGTACCCAGGTTTGGATTCAGTTGCCCCCAGGGGCTTGGCTAGGACTTCTCTTGGCATTCTGGGGTGCACTGAACAGCGAGTTCTCTGCCTCCAGCAGGCCTGTGATCACATTCCTTCCCTGGCACACGCTCCACACTGTTCCTGCAGGAGCAGCAAGATGCCATGTGGCGAGCAGCCCGAGGCCGCACCTCCATCTGGCCTGGACTTGGCCTCTGATAGAGATGCCCTTGAGGGCAGCACAGACTGGCGTTTACGAAGGAACACGAGACCCGTATGTCCCTGGTTTCCAGGTCTGTCCATGTCCTGGGTCATTGTTCATTTTACAGAAAGGTGTGTTTCGCTCTGGCTGGCTGCAAAGCCCAGCAGCCTGGCTTCTCCGCAGCTGAGCTAGCTGTGCCAGAGGAGGACCCCCAGATCTACCCTCCCAGTGATGCTGCCCACCCAGCCTCCGTGTGCTCTCCCAGCGAGCAGCCCCCTCCGGCCAGCCCTGCCCTGTGCATTGGGGGTTCTACGTGTCAGCCAGGAGGTGTGATAGCTGTACCTGGGCCAGCTCGCACGCCAACCATAGCTGCGTAGCTGGGCAGCATAGACAGCAGCTCTGGCTGTGTACCCGGCGGTCCAGGCAGATTTGGAGCGTGGGGGGAGGGCGGGAGGCAGGCTAGGCTAGACTGAGCTGGGCCTGTGCTGGGCCGTTGTTAGCACGCACGCTCAAGCGAATCCATAGGGAGGCAGAGACTCTGGACGCTGCTGCATGTGGTGAGCATTTGGCTCGGGGCAGGGTGTTGGGTGGGAGAGAGAGGGAAGCCCAGGGCTGAGAGGGGATGCAGAATGCCCCGAGTGGCTTTCTGCCTGCGAATGGTCCCAGCATGCACAAGATTGGCGCCTAAGAGTGGGAGATGATGACAGGAAGGGAAGATGAAGGAAAAGAAAGGAAAGACAAGAAAGATGAGAAAAAGAAAAGAGAAAACAGGAGACAGGAATGAGCAGCTTTCTCCCCTCTCCTCCCCCTGGTTGACAAACTTTCCTGCGTTCACCTCCCTAACCGCTACTCACAGCACCCCCAGGCCTGGCCAGCCTCCTCCCGTGGAGAAGCGTCCTGGTTTTCTACTCGTCTTCCTGCTTATCTGGAAAAATGAAGACTGTCTCTACCCAGTGTGCTCTGGAGGAGGTTTGCAGCAGTGCAGCTAGTCGCAGGGATTTTTCTACCAGGGTTTGTTTGGGGTTTTGCGGCGTGCGCTTCTCTTTCAACCAGCCCTGTGCAAACCCCAAGGGTCCCTCTATACTCCTGGGAGACCTCCAGCAACGCTCAGTCAGGTTAAGCTGTAGTATGCTGCAGAAGCCGTAGTTACAGGGAAGGGAAAGGGCCAGCATGGCACTGCCTGTGGCAGTCTCTGCTTCTCAGCCCCATTACGGTTTTCTAGCCATGGTGACGGTGTCGTCTGCATTGTGTCTGTGTAGCTCAGTTCCTGCTCATCAGAGTCAGTGTCATAAAGTTTTGGTTGTTAGTATTTCTTG
Organism: Emydura macquarii macquarii; assembly: GCF_026122565.2. Lineage (NCBI taxonomy): Eukaryota > Metazoa > Chordata > Testudines > Chelidae > Emydura > Emydura macquarii. The sequence continues at coordinate 213,804 of NW_027132640.1, read as the reverse complement.
AGGCCTCTGCACCAGAGCCAGCTGTGGCAGTTTTGTGTGGGCCTACAAAACAATTTTGTTCAGGCCCCCCAGCCATGGTGCCAGCTGTGTCCATTTTATTGTGAGGCTCATGAGATCTGGTGTTTTTCTCAAAGCTCCAGCTCCTGGATTTACATGCGATGGGGAGAATCTCAGGGCTGGTCTGCGCTGAAACATTCCAGCAGCGTAGCTACGTCTCCCCGGACTGTGAAAAATCTACCCCTCTGAGAAATCAGTTAAGCAGCTGTGCCACTGTAGTGCTGCACGTGTAGACGCCGCCTCAGCATTCATTTACAAGAAAAGACATTTTTCTAGCCCTTGTGGTTGCAGAGAAAAGCTGGAAAATATATTTAGGGTCAGGAAGGAACTTTCCCCTGGGACCTGGGGTATTTTTGCTTTCCTCTGCAGTGTGAGTTGTGGGTCACTGGCCGGGATTGTCTAGGTGTATCTCAGCGGATCAGTTCATAGGCACTACAGGGACCATGGGCATTGGTGTATTTTGCTTCCTTCTGTTCTCTGCCTGTGCCATGCAACAGTCTAGTCTCCAGAGGCCTGTAACACTTGGTTTAATCTGGATTGCTGGGTTAGTGTGTGAGTGCTGGTGGCCTGCAAAATACAGGTCAGACCACATGATCGGGTGCTCCTTTCGAGCCTGGAAGTCTGTGACATGATCCCTACAGCAGAAGGCTACTAGAGACAACCCACTCTTGATTGCATTGTGAGCTCTCATGATTTCTAGCCCACTCTTTTGATTGTGAGGGGCTAGAATGCTTAGGATTGGTGATTTTGGTTCAAGAAAATCCCTGCTCTGTGCATGGGACCAGCTGGAGGATTGGGGAGTGTCACAGGGCGATCCACTGGCACCCTTCCTTATGTAGCTGACTCATTTTTTGCACAAACATGGGGTGGGAGACGGAAGCTCTCGGCGGCCTGTCTCCCCAGCAATGTCCTGTTGCAGAAAAAGTGCTCCGTGGTGGGATTCAGGTGTAGATTCGAGACATTCCAAAAAGCTTTTGAGGGAACAGGTGTCGGGACAGGCTGGGTCTGGGGGGCGTGTGCCAGTGGCTTTTAGCACAACTGTGGTAAAAGCTTCACAAACGCCGAGGCTGAAATCAGGTTGCAGCTCAGAGGCAAGGGGGAAAGCAGGACACATCAAGCCACCTCTGTGTCACCCCTGCTGTTTGTGGCCACCAGCTCTTCTGTAGCAGTGGGTCTCAACGAGGGATACACGTACCCCGGGGTATGCAGAAGTCTTCAGGGGATACATCAACTCATCTAGATCTGACTTTTCTCAAGCTGGAGGGTCATGGGATGGGTTTAGGGGGATTGCAAGTGCAGTGGTGGTGTTGGGGGTGGCTAGCAGGGCAGATATCCGGGGCCCCATGCCATGGGGTCCCGCGAAACTAAGTCACATCAGCCCCGCTGCCTGGGGCGCAGGCATCAGAGAAGGCCCCAGTGACAAGCAGGCTCAAGTATGACACCGTGTGTGTCTCCCGAGCGACCGATTTTTACAATGCCATGGTAAGAATGAGAAATCAGCTGGTTTCCAGTAACCGTGAGCCGTGGCGCTTGTATTTTTATGTCTGGTTTTGTAAGCAAGTTGTTCCGAAGTGAGGCGAAACTCGGGGTAGACGGGATAAATCAGGCTCCTGAAAGGGGCACAGTCGTGTGGAAAGGTTGTGAGCCACTGCTCTCTAGCCAGGATGCCTGCTCCAGAGCTGCCTCGGGGCAGCTCTGCCACCTGAAGTTATGCAGAATCCCCGTAGTGATGTGTTATGGGAGTGCCCTGTTCTGCCTCCAGAACCCCTCTGGAATTCTCCTCTTGTGCTGTCCCCGCCCCCCTGGGCGGGAGAGATGAATGATTGTTCCCATCTTACAGATGTGGAAACTGAGGCACACAGTGGCTAAGAGCAACATCTCCAGACTTGGGTGCATAAAGTCAGACGCCTCCATCTGTATCTGGGAACCTAAATAAACACAGGCAGGCTGATTGTCTGAGCAGAACCGGCTCTGCCTGGGCCAACGGCTCTAAGAGCGTGAGCCTCCACTGCACAGCAGATGACAGGCCGGGGAGGTGGGAGGGGGTGGGACAAGGGAGGCCTCTGGGAAATGCCCTCCCTCCTGGGGCAAGATGGGGGAATTCTGGGATGACTCCATCGTGCCTGAAGTGGAACAGAGAGAATGCTAGGCTATCCCCTTCCCACCTGGTGTGAACCAGAGAGACCTCTGGGATAGGCCCGTCTCATCTGACACAGTGCCGAGGGGTTCGGGGACGGCACCATCCTGTCCAACGTGAGGCTGAGGAGGTTCGGGGATGGTGCTCTCCTGTCCGACGTGGGGCTGAGGAGATTCGGGGACGGCGCCATCCTGTCCGATGTGGGGCCGAGAGGGTTCGGGAATACTCCTTCTCATCCACTATGGGGCCGAGGGGATTTGGGGACGGCGCTCTCCCGCATCGGGTAGGGAGAGGAGCTGTGGTGGTTGCCATGGGAAGTTGTTAGGAGCAGCTGGGCAAGGCGCTGCAGGGTCAGCACCGGGGAGGGTGGGGAGCTGGCAGAAATAGGGCGAGGAAGGCATGGGGTGAGGGTAGGATGCATGCTTCCATGGCAGCTGAGGCTTTGCCTGGCAGAGCCGGGGACAGTGGAAAGTAGCGGTCTGTCCTTTACAAGAGTTTCAGATAGTGACTGAAGTCCCCCCCCTGTGAAGTAGTGGCTATTATCCTCTTGTCAGGTGGGGGGAATTGAGGTGAGGTGGCAGAGAGAGAACCCAGGAGTCCTGACTCCCCCTATATCTAACCACTGGACCACACTCTCGTCCAGAGATAGGATCAGAACCCAGGAGTCCTGACGCCTAGTCCTCTGCTGTACTAGCGCATAGTCCCCTGTTAAATTGGGATCTAACCCCAGAGCTGTGGGTCCTGAGCCTGTGCTCTGACTCCTAGACCACACTTCCTTCCCCAGGTGGGAACAGAACCGTGGGGCCTCTGTCCAGGTTGCCTGCTCTGGCTTGGGGTGGAGCAGGGGCTGCGGTGAGTTAGATCCAAGCAGCTGCCATTCACTCGCCTAGTTGCAGCTCCCCGGGAAAGAGCAGGGAGATGCCATGCACAAGACATTGGCCCTTTGCCAGCCCAGGGGGACCTGTGCCCTGGCTGCCCCGTAGCAAAGAAAGGCCCACACTGCAAAGTGTCTCGGCCCTGGGTCCTAGCAGCCATGTTTCTTTTTCTGGGGCCTGCCTGATGCTTTGCTAGATCTCTCCATTGCAGCTCCTTGTTTAACCTCACGCTGCAGCTGTCGGTCAGTTCTCTGGCTAGCTTTGTGATGAACGCGCCTTGGTGGGAGTTTTTGTTTCAAAAAGCCACTGTGCGGCCATCATGTGAGGGTCTGGATGATGCGGCTCTGTGCTGGTACTGCTCGGCTGTGTGCCATGGGCCCGATACTGCTACTACCCCGATGGTGGTTTTCTGGCTATCTTGGAGCTTGAGGCTCTGAGTTTGAGGTTGGGGTAGGTGTGAGCAGGGCAGCCCCCAGTGTGCCCCTGGTTGCCAGCCTGCAGGTGCTGCGCGGGGGCCGGAGGAAGACCTGGGATCACATTGCCCTGGTGAAGCTGAGCGTGTGCTAGCTCCTTCCTGGGCAGGCTGGAAATTAGGAGCCCCGGACATTTCCCAGACCAGCCTCCACCAGCAGCACTGGGTCGCCCCTGACTGGTCCCAGGGCCCCTGGGCCTGGAGCGGCTGTCACCCTCCTCTCCATCACTGGGCCTGTCTCGCTCCCTGGTGGCTATGAACGGGATTCTCTGGTGAGGAAGGCTTGGGTAAGGTGTCCGCATCTTGGTCTGGAAGGTAGACTCCCAGGCCAAATCCATTCCTGGCGTCAAGACATCCCTCTCCCTGACACCGATGCCCTGGATGGGGTTGCATGAGGTGTCTTCAACCCTCCTCCCAACCTGGGTTTTGTGGTCTCTGGAGAACTCCTACCCCAGTCCATGGTTTGGCGCCAGATGCCATCCGCCGAGCTTGGCGCCGGGAAAGGTTTGCACTGAGCAGCTTACAGCAGGGCAGGATGCATGCTCAGCGGGTGAGACTGCCCGTCTGTCCTGGCCCTCCGCCTATGCCCACCTGCTCTCCCCCGCTCCCCTGCCCCATATGCCATGGTCCCTGCTACCGATTTCAGTGGCATCAGAGCCAGGCAGGCTACCATGGGAATGGGCTGGATCCTGGCTTCCAGTGTCAGAGTGCCCCAGGCCCTGAGATCTGCCCCAGCACCTGGCCTTCATCCCAGGAAGCCCCACAGAGCCCAAGCCCCCGTGCTGCTTTTTCATAGTTTGTACCCTCTATGCTGAGCCAGCAAAGCACGAGCTGCACCCCACAGCGTTCTCCAGGCAGACAGGGCAATCTGGGTCTGGGTTCTTTCCTTCCAGGGGGCTGGGGAGTGCCTGATGGAAAGGAAAAATCCAGCTCTGTGGACCTCACGTGGGCAGCCACATGGAAATCCTGCCCTGGACCGGGCTGTCCCAATGGAAACGCATTGCGGCTGCCGCACTTCCCCCTGCGTGCCTGGCCCGGGTGCATGCTCTGCCCAGTCTCTTGCCCCTTGCAGCCATGGCGACAGGCTGGGCCCAGATTCCAGGAGCCCCGTTGCAGTTCAGTGGAGACGCTGCTACAGCTGTCGCCGCCCAGTGACAGGTTTCCTCTGCCCGCAGGCGCCACAAGAGACATCGGCTCAGCACTGACCCGCATGTGCATGCGGCACCGCAGCATCGAGGCCAAGCTGAGGCAGTTCACCAAGTAAGTCGTCTGGGCACCAGTGACATGAGTTTGCCAGCCTCAGCTTCCCTTCCCTAAGGATGGCAAGCACCCAGAGAGTGTTCTGGCTGCTGGGGCCTGATCCAGGGAGGTGCTGAGTATCCCATGCAGCCCTGGGGCATAGCTGGGAGCTCAGCGTGGCTGAAGGCCAAGCCGGTGAGGTAGGCCCACATGGATAGAAGTGTTTAGGGGTTGCAGGCCAGCGCCCGGCTCTGCAATGGTCTTTTAGGAACCTGATTCTCCCAGGACGCTAACCTTGCTCTCTCCTCCCTCCCGGATGCAGCGCCCTGCTGGAGAGTCTCATTAACCCCCTGCAGGACAGGATCGAGGACTGGAAGAAAACCGCCAACCAGCTGGACAAGGACCATGCAAAAGGTGAAGCCCAGGTGACAGGCGAGGGAGAGGGCGCACGAGATCAGGGGTGGGGCATGCTATTCTCAGGGGGCTGGGATGCACCATAACCGGGGATGCACTGTCTCTGGGGGTTGGGAAGAATGCGTGGGACCCAGGAGAGGGCCTCCCTCTATATCTGAGGGGTTCGGGCGGGGGAGGAATGTGCAGTAACAGGGGGGAATGGGTTGGGCCGGGGTGGGGAAAAGGGCTATACCTGCGGGGGGGGGGGGGGGGGGGGGGGGGGCACTGTGCCCAGTGGAGAAAGGGCAGCCGCAAGGGGGGGAGGGTGGAAGCTGACTGTACCCTGGGGGGAGAGCTTCATACCTGGGGGGAGGGGCATGGGGAAGGACCTTGCCGGCCACGGGTGGGGAGGGGGGATGGTGCCATACCTGGCAGGGCAGGGCAGGGCATGCAATGCTGGGGGGAGGCAGGAAGGGGAGTGTACTGGCTTGGGGAGGAGGAATCATGCTGGCTGGGTGGAGGGGCTGGGGGGCCCTTCCTGGCAGCCATGGCATGTCTCATGGTCTGTTCGTGTGCCCAGAGTACAAGCGAGCCCGCCACGAGATAAAGAAGAAATCCTCCGACACGCTGAAGCTGCAGAAGAAGGCCCGCAAAGGTAAGCACCCCGCTTCCCCCCCCCATGAGCTCATGGGCCTGGGGTCTCCTCTGGTTTCACCCCCAAGCAAGGCTGGGCTGTGTCAGGTCAGGGTGTGGACAGAGACACTCTGGCGCCCTGGCGCCGCAGGGAGTCGTGTGGCTGGGTGACTCCAGAGGGGTGGGGAACACAATAAGTCAGCACAGGTCCAGGCCTCCCCATGGCATTAGGGGTCACTGTGCTGCCTTCGACCAGAGACCTTACACAGAGGCCGGGGCAGGAAGCAGTCAGGGCCCCCGTCCCGGGTCTCCCCTCCAAGGCTGCACAGAGACCCTCGTGCCACGTTGGGAGACCGGCGTGGGGCTGAGTATACAGGTGAGCTCCCCGTCCTGCTGATCAAGTTCCAGCTCAGATCTTGACACCTGCCTCCCTCAGTTCCCTCGGCTGGGACCGAGTTTCTTCATGCCCCCCCTCCCCAGCCCTCAGGTGTTGTGGTACAGGTGCTGTAAGCAGCTCGCCTGCTCCACCCCTCCCCAGAGTTGGCTGCATTCTCCATGGCGGATATGCTTTCTCTCTCTAGAGAGGTGTCATTAACGAACGCTGCCGTCATTAGGGCCAGCAGAGCAGCCTAGTTCGTCACCGCAGAGGCTGGGTTTGAAGGTGGCTTTGATGCCGACAATGGGGATCCATCCTGGGGGATTTTGTGGGGCTCAGCGACAAGGTTCAGTGGGTGAACATGCCTGCGGCATTCATGGCACCCTATGGCTGTGAGCCCAGCACAGCCTCGGCCCCCCTCCCCTCCCTGGATCCCGTCCGAGGAATCCTGCTACGGGTAGGTGCCCCTGGAGCAGTTGAAAAGGAAATGGGGAGCCCCTTCTTGTGCCAAATCCGCCCCAGCCTCCCCACACTGGGGGGCACAAGTGGCCTTGAGAGGGCAGGTGTCCCTAAACGCCCTCTTCAAAGGCTCTCCCTGCAGGGAAAAAGGCCCCAAGTCGCTCCAGGCAGGGAACCTCCCTTTATCCTGCTGCCTTTGGCGTCGATCGCAGTGTAGCTATTCCCCCGGCTCTCTGGGATTGCTCAGGATACAGGCCAGCATCCAAGGAGTTAACCCACCCCCCAGCAGGATGGTGGGTATTGTGGGACCATGTCTGGGAGCAGTCCCTTGGGAACGGGAGTGTGGGAAAGGGGGATCTGGCCCTGGCGGGGTGGGGGGCGGAGCGGCGCCAGATCTGAACGCTGACTCTCCGGACATCAGCCTGTCTTTCACACGTTCTCTCTCTCTCTGTCTCTTTCTCTCTCCTCTTTCCTCCCTTCCACATCCTTCCTGTAGAGCTACTTGGTAAGTCAAACATCCAGCCAGCTCCATCCAGCCTCCCTCCGCCCCACACATTCACCCCCTTCCCCTTCCCTGTGAGCTGCGCTTTATTTATCTGTCTCCCCTCTGGCTGGGCTTGAAATGAAACCCCGGGTTCAGACTGCACAGCCATGGAGGTGTGTCGCCAGCGGCAATTCCCCTGCCGTACCAGGCCAGATAGCATGGCGTCTTTGGGCCGGCACCCCCTTGCGGTGGGGTGGGCGCGGGGATCCATGCCAAGTTAGCTTCCCCCCACCCGGGCACTGCGGCACGGCAGGCTGCGGCACCGTGTGCTCTGCGCTCACTGTGGAGCCGGATCCACAGCCTGTCTGGGGGTGATATGGATGTTTGGCGCTTGTTCCTTGCCCCTTCCTTCCCGCAGCACCTCGACCGTGCTATACTCATTTCCCCACCTGGCAGCCTCTGCCCCCCTTGGGCTGGCAGCGGCCATGGGGCTGTGATTAGTTGGGACCTGGGGGCTCTCGGGGAATCCCCATCCCCCACATCCCAACCACACACCCCCAGAGGCTCTGGGGAGGCAAGGGGCAGCACCCAGAGATAGCGAGTGTTCCTCACTTCCCAGCCACTGGAGTCCTGCCCCCTGTGTTTGATACAGCCCCATCCGCGGGTACATCCCTTTGCCAGGTGACCGAGCCTGACCTCCCTGTGGTGCACTGGAGTTGCAGGGGACACGGCAGCCCCTCTAGGGGGTCAGAGACCCCCCCCCCTCCACCCCAGCAAGCCTGGGTTTCATTTCAAGCCCTCCTGCCCTGGCTTTCTCCTTTTCTCTCTCTCTCTCCGCCCTGTTCCTCCAGGGTTTGCATGCTGTAAGCCACGTGGTGAACGCTGACAGCTCCCTGCCACGGCGGCCCAGCTCCCTGCTGGAGAGTGACACAGATTTCCAGCCCCAGTTGGGTGCGGGGGGAAGCCGTCTCCCTTTGTCCTGCAAGCCAGCTCTCATCCGGCTGTGCCCCCTGGCACCTGCTGCCCACGGGCAGGCTCTCTGGCTGCTTCCTCGCCCACCCTCTCTGGGCATTTGATGTCAAGGAGGCGAGAATTTTCCCACAGGCACCTAATGAGTGATCATTCAAGTGCCCCTGGCCTGCGTGACTTGTAGGGCTGGATGGCCCGGGAGTGCCCCCCACCCTCAGCTGGAAACAGGATGTGTGCCACGTAACCCCCGCCCCGCTCCGCCCTTCAAGCCAGGGGCTGCTCTGGGACTCCCATTCCTGACGGCCCCGCCCGGCTCTTCACCCGGCCATTGTGTCACTTCTCGGGAAGGGCCCAGGCCCCCGTCTGGCCGTGGGCTCACCGTGCTGCTTGGACCTGGGGTGTTGGCTGGGCCGGATGGGAAATTCTGACTGGGAGCTGGGCCCGGGTTCCAAGCTGCTGCAGACTGGGGCAGGGGGTGATGGGACCCATCGCTCCTGTGCCCTCTGTCGATCCTTTGGGCAGCCTCAGCATCCCTCAGCCCGGCCTGATGGGCCTCTTGACTGTTTCATCCTGGGAACCCCTCACGTCGCCATCTTTCTCCTCCCTTCCACCCACTCTTTTCCCTGCTCTGCATGGGCACGGGGGGGCATGCTGGAACAACATGGGGTTTGGATCCTCGTGTCCTTAAGCAGAGAGGCCCGAAGACTGGCCTGGGCCCTGGCATGTCAAAGACTCAAGAGGGAGGAGATGCAGACGAGTGCCCCACGCCCTGTGCTCAGTGTGGTCTTCTAGGCTCAAGCTGGAGCTCTGCATGCTGGGATTTGTCAGCCCCTCCAGAGCGACACAGGGGAAGCTGCCAGCGGCTCTGTCTCATGCATCTGGCACCAGGGTCCCTGAGCAGGGCAGCTGGGGCCACCCCCTGATCTAAAGATGCTTGCTCCATCCATGCATGTGTATTTCCTTCCCTCCGTGGGTTCACACCATGGGACGCCGGCTCCCGTTGCATGCTTCACCCCCTCTGGTGAACGGATCCCCCCAGACTGCCCAGATCTCCACACTGCGCTAGCCTCTGCTGCCTCCAGCCACAAGAGGGGTAGAAACTCTGGGTCCAAATTCATCTCCGGTGCAACTCCCTGGAGCTTTGCGGGGGAGCTGCCCCAGGGATGAATTTAGGCCCAGGTTGATAAATGTGATGGGGGAGCGGGCGGGGGGGTCGATCCCAGAAGAGAAACTCCTGCAAGGTGAGTGTGAAGCTGACAGGACCTGGGGAGGGCTGGGATGGGGGCGGGGAAGGAGGGGGCCACTGAGCTGTTTGGGCCCTCGTCAACAGAGCCAGTGCGCCTATAATGGCTATAATGCTGCTCTGGTGCCGTGTCCTGCGGGGCGAACCCAGGCTCTGCCTCTGCTGCCCTGAAGCAAGCCCTCGGGTGGCTGGTTGGTCAGGAAGAGTCCGGACGTTCAACCAGAAGTGGTGTTCAGACCAGGCAGGCGAGGACGGGGCTCTCCCGCGGGCCCCCCTCTAGGGCAGCTCTACCGACCGCAGCTGGGGCCCCCATGGGGAGAGATCAGAGCACTGAGCCGGTGAGGCCAAGGCGGGTGGTCACGTGGCCCCTGGGGTGCTAGCCAGCCACCACTGCTGCTGAGGAAACCACAACCGCAAGAGGCCAGGGGAGGAGCCCGTGGAGACAGGAGAGGCACCTTGCCCCGCACGCCCCCCTCCCGCAGCTCTTTTATAGCACCATAGCTAGGAACAAGCTGAGCCGCACCCTCCCCTGGAGCAGCTCCACCAAGGTGGGTCTGTTGTGGTGGACGATTAGCCCCGGAGCTAACCAGCAGCCTTACCTCGGGGTGAACACCAGATCTGGGTTGCCCTATGGGGATCCTGAGCCCGGCCAGCCACTGGTTTTTTTCTGGGCCAATTCCCCTGTTGCGTGGACAGACGTGGCCTTCCTCGGCAAGGTCAAACCATGATGGCAGGAGGAGATTCTTGTGGTAGGCCCAGTCCCAGGGGAGCCCCCGGCTATGCTGGCGGGGGCTTGTGGGAGTTACTTTGCACTCAGCTCTCTGAGGTCCCTTCCCACACAATGACCCGGTGTTGGGTCTTTTAGCAGTTCAGAACCGGCAGCCCGGGAGCCAACAGGGATTGCATGGCAGGGCCTGCAGCAGGACGCGCTGAGCCTGGCGTTTGTAGGCTGTGCCCAGCAATGCCTTCGTTGAAGCAATGTGCTCCAGCAAGATGCCATGCTTGGGTCTGCTCGGGTGAAATCCCCCAGGGTTTGCCCAAGGCTGGCGCCCCCCGGCCTCTCACCGGAGAGCAAATTCGCAGCAGCAGAGCGTGGGAATCAAGCCCACAGAGGGGAGCTCTCTTGAAGGCAGCAGGCTCGGGACCAGTGGGCGAGGAGGGGATGATGTCTCCATGTCCTTCTCGCCTTGTAGGGAAGGGGGACCTGCAGCCCCAGCTGGACAATGCCCTCCAAGACGTCAACGACATGTACCTCCTTCTGGAAGAGACTGAGAAGCAGGCTGTCCGCAAGGCCCTGGTCGAGGAGCGGGGCCGCTTCTGCACCTTCATCACTTTCCTCCAGCCAGTGGTGGTAAGTGCCCGCTGCCCCCAGCTCAGCAGGGGCCGCTTTGCAAATCAACCAGCCAAGCGGCTCCTGCTCTGGAGTCTCCCCGCAGCCATCTCCTACTGCCCCGAACCATCTCTCCAGCAAATGCAGAGCTACCTCCTCCTGGAGCCCTGAAGAGGGGGTGTCTTGGCATACCTCCCAATGTTTCCAGTGGCTAAAGCAGGACACGGTGCCACTCAGGTTTGGCCCACCCACCCCTCTAGACGGAGAGGCAGCAAACCAGATACGACAGCCCCGCAACCCTATGCGCCTGGTTGCAACGCTGCTATCTTTCCGTGGCCTCTCAAACCAGGGTCCCAGGGCCAATTGCCCTTCAGCCAGGACCGGGATCTTTGGGGGGCTCAAAGCAGGACAGTCCTGTGAAACCTGGGATTGTTGGGAGGGATGAGCTAAAGTTCGGGTGACCAGACAGCAAATGTAACAAATCGGGACGGGGCATTAAAGTGGGTAGGGCACATTTCACAAGAGGACAGAAGTTAAGCCCGGTCTCCTGGTCCTTTCCAGGGGTGGTTACATCCTGCCATCCAGAATTCCCCAGGGGCTTTAGGGCGAACTGGTCAAGCTCTTCGTTTTCCCTCCATGTCATTACACTGGCCGCTGTCTCTGTTCTTCCCTGAGCTGGCTGCGCTCCAGTGGCGGGTGATTGATGTGCCCATCCAGCCTGTATTTCGAAGGTGCTGGGCATTTCTCAGCATTGCTGTGGTGGATAGCGATCGATGTGATGATAACGTGTAATCAGTTAGAACATAGAATGCGTTCTCCCCCTGTGCTGACCTACTGCTGCGTTCAGTGTGTGATTGATTGAGCGATCGATTGATAGATAGAACTCCTTCCACAGGCTGCAGGGCTCCAAGGTGAAATGCTGGCGGGATTGATGTTAGTCCCTCCCCGGGGTGAAGGTCGCAGGGAACTAGGTTGCAGATCTCCTGGAGCTGTGCTGCCAGGGGCTGGTTCTTGTGACAAGGGAAAGGACAATTGCTCCTTGGCATGGCTGGAAATTTGCCGGGCATGGCTCTCATTGTCCCTGCTTCTCCCCATGAGGCCATCAGGTCCCACTTTACTCAGGGGACGTAGCAGTGGCGAGGGTCCTCCGCTGATGTAAATCAGCCTGTCTCCATTGACGTCAGTTCCCTCCATTGGTTTCAGTGGAGAGGGGCTGATTTACACCAGCTGGGATCCAGATTCTCTCTGCCTCCCTGGGGTTTTGCCCAGGAGGGGATGATGAGCCAGGCTGTCTCCCCACAGCTTGGAGGAAGCAGAGCAGGGCAGGGGAAAGCCCCGGTTTCCTGGGCACCCAGAGCTGATGCTTCCTCTTTCTCCTGCTGCTCAGAACGGAGAGATCACCATGCTGGGAGAGATCACCCACCTGCAGGGCATCATCGAGGACCTGGTGGTGCTGACCGCAGAGCCGCACAAGCTGCCCCCAGCCAGCGAGCAGGTGAGCGAGGGTGCGGGGGGAGGGGAGGACGTGCATGGGGGGCAGCGGGGAGGAGAGGAACATTTCCAGGGGGCGTGACAACAGCTTGTGTCCCTTGGCAGCGGACCAGCTGGCCCCGAGAGCGCTGACCCTGACATCCCCAGAGGCTCCGGCTGGAGGGGAACAGAAGCACTTATTTATAAATCAATGGTTTCCTAGATTCATAGACTCCGAGGCCAGCTCCACTACAACCATGCAGCCTGCATTCTGCACTGCACAGCGAGAGAGTGCTCCCCCCCCCAGCTGTAAGAAAAAAAACCCTGTCTCAACTGAAAAATTGACGGGGATGGAGAAGCCGCCCAACCCTTGGAAAGTTGCTGCCATGACACCCCAGGGCCCTCTCTTTGGTAAGCTAGAATGCTAACGTGGTCCTGGCTCCTTCCTTCCCCAGGTGATCAAAGACTTGAAAGGCTCTGACTACAGCTGGTCCTACCAGACGCCACCGTCCTCCCCCAGCAGCTCCGGCTCCCGCAAGTCCAGCATGTGCAGGTACATACGGACCGTCACCGGGGATGTGACCAGTCCGATTCCGAGCAAATGCGCCAGGGCGAAGACGGCTCTGCGCCAAACTGAGGTGCTCAAGGTTGCATCTGATGAGACATTTAGCTCTGATGAGCTGGGTCCAGAGTGCAGAGCTGGGTCCTAGTCCCGACCCTCCCGCTGGGTAACTTAATCTGGATCCTCACAGATTCCAATGGGAGTTTGGCGCCTAAATACCATAGAGAATCTAGCCCATAATTTCCCTGTGCCTTGGATAATGATGGTTGAGATACACAGACAGCAAGTGCTGGATAGTTGCAACCTCCACATATAAGTGCTTGAATATTCAGCTGGGAACAGAATAACTGGCCTGAACTCAGCTCTTCAGGCACAGGGAGAAGAATGCGTGGTGTAGTATAGCCAAGAAAGTATGAGGATCAGATGCTAATTGATGGTTAAAGCATTGCACTGAGGATTATCATAGATCAGTATCTATGGCGGGAAGCTTAATCCTCCATCCAGTGAACTGCCTTTGACCATCAGAGCCTTTCATGCCCATGCCATTCTTGTGTAACCCCAGAGGAGATGCTTAGGTGAGAATCTTAATGCTCAATTAATTCGTAATGTGACGGGCCTGGGTGGGGAGCGGGGGATTTTGGGGACACATTGGGATCAAAGAATGTGGTTAAAAAATGAATTGAAGTACCCGTCTTTTCTCTTTCTCCTGGAGTGTGAGACTGCACCAGACTCACGTATATACCTGAAAAGTTCCTACATGTGGAGACTAGGTTGAGTGCCCTTAGGAGAAGTTCGAGGGTCAGGCCCATATATTCCGCAATTTGGAGGCAGAGGAATTTCCCCGGAGTTCACCCTTTGCTACCAAATTGGGCTACAGAAACTCAGCGTTGTTAAAAATTTATATGCTTCTAACCCTGGTGGTTGCACAGAAAAGCTTGAAAAGGTAACCTGGGTGTCACCCATGCAGAGATGTTTGCAGACAGCCTGAAACAATCGCACTGACAGGCGTGACCCGACCCCAGTCATCTTGCCAGGGTGTTATCCCTGAAACCTAAGGATGGACATTTGTGCCACAGGGAAAACAGAAAATGTGGGGGCAGCCGATGATAAACGGAATTGACTCTCCCTGTCAGTAACCCTAAGTCTCCTGGAAACCAAATATCTTACTCCATCTTAATCCATCATGCAATGAAAACTTGCATTTCAAGAAAGTATCTGAATCAGCTGCAGGATTCCCCCCGCTGCGCTGTTGAATTTAGAGTGGCAAATAGGCGAGATTGTGTGGGCCCTTTGCTAGAGTTTTGCACGGGGATGAGTCCAGGTACTGCAGCTTTGGGTGCCGGGGCGGGTCAGTGCTCAAGTCTTCATGATCATGGACTGGAGCCATGAGCTGCCTTGGAATGAAGACATCATTGAATCAGCAGCTTTCACAGGCCCCAGCACAGGCTAAGGAAGTGCTCAGGGGATGCCGGGCCTATAGCACCCCAGCCAGTCTGCACAGATACTCTGCATGTGGGTGCTTCCCCGTGCCTCAGTTTCCCCATCTGTAACTATGGGGATAATGCTACCGACCCCCCCTTCTCATTCATGGATTCAAAGGCCAGAAGTGACCATTGGGATCATTTAGTCTGGCCTCCTTTATAGCACAGGTCACAGACCTCCCCCGCAACAGTTCCTAGAGCAGATCTAGGACACCCCAGGAAGGTTCTGTGCGATCTAGGGGTGCATGTCTGACCTGAGCCTCTGGGCCTTCCGTAGCCCATCCATTGCCGGCTCTTTCCCTCACCCCCAGGATGTGCTCTAGTGCCGACCCCGGCTCTGCCCCAGCCAGCGGGGCGGCGTGTGCTGGGGGGTGTGCGTGCGGCATGGGGGCAGAAACTGGGCCTGCCCAAGAGATGGACATGCAGGAGCGTGACCCCCTCCCCGTCCCTCCTCCTTCTCCCCACCCCTCCCAACACTCTGGTCTGTAACTCGAGTCCCCGTGTGTATAAATCTGTGTGGCGACCTTTGTCTGAAACTGTCTTTTCCTTCCTTTGCCCTCCTCGTAACCCCTCTCATCCCGATAACATGCATCCGCCTCTCCTGACTGCCGACCCTCCGTCCTCCTCCCCTGTCATCCCTCCCCCCCCCCACTCTGCCCCTCCCCTGCCACTCCCTCAGCAGTGTTAACAGTACAAAGGGTGGTACCGCTTGGCCCGGCGGGTCTCAAACATACTCACCTGGTTCCACCTATCGCTACCGCAGCCTGGCGCAGCCGGTTAATGCCAACACCCGCCTGTCCAGCGTCTCCTCCCACGACTCTGGCTTCATCTCCCAGGATGCCATGTACTCCAAGCCGCCTTCTCCGATGCCATCTGACATCACCAGTCAGGTAAGGGGGCAGTGGCTGGCCTGAAAGGCTGAGATATTATCACTGAGCTGGTACAGGCGAATGTCCTCTGGATTCTACGCAACCCCCTTTAAAAAGAAAGGGGAAAGCCGCCACATCGGTGACCCATGGCAGATCACATGTGGTCATGCCTCATGAGAGAGGCAGCGGGGTGTAGTGGTTAGAGAACAGGGACCGAGAGACTCCTGGCTTCTAATCCCACTTTGCCACCAATTTGCCATGTCCCCTGGTCTGTACCTCAGCTTTCCCCATCTGCCAGAGAGAGGCGACATTAGGCCACCTGCCGTGTGGGTGCCAGGCGGGAAATAGACTCACACTTGCATTATGGTCAGAAAAAATGGCCCCTTATTCCCTAGATCTGCCCCTGTCTGTCCTAGGCCAACCTGCTCCACTTAGCGAGAGACACGGACCTCTGGTGCCACACTCCGGCTCGTCCTGCAGAGCCTGCACAGCTCTGGCCTTCTGCACTGTCCCCAGATGGCCCACCCCACTGCAGGCACAACTGCCTTGCTGGGAATGTCGTCGAGCAGGCATGAGGCCCCTGCTAATTTAACTGAACCAGTGCAAATTTGGGGATAGACGAGAAACATCTTTTTACGGTTATTTGCATCAGGGAGAGACCGGAAGCCTGGAGCCCCTGTAATGACATTTTCCCGAGAGGTATCCGCACGTCACAATGACATGCAGTGAAATACTCAGTGACATGTGCCATGGCTTCCTGCTTTTAGAGCAGAACTGCAAGGGACTCAGAAAAGCCTGCAGCAGGGAGGGATGGGATGGCCAAGCATCTGCCCATGCTCTGGCTCTGGGCTCTCCGCCTGGCACCTTTCACCAACATGGAAATCAGGCGACGTAGGGCACTGAGGTGCAGCGTACCTCCTGATCTCATCTCCACTAGTCATCGGTTTTACAGGGTGGCTGCTGACCACAGGAGCAGCCCCTGGCAAGCGGGGCTTGTCCTCCACTAAGTGTATTTGTCAGTCATTACACTCCCTGTTGCTTTGCAAGCCTGAAAGCCGGAAGCCCTGGATCTGCAGCACCAAGCAGCCTGTCCTGGCTCGGGGCTTGCTCTGGCAGTGTGGGACTAAAGCCCCATCCACGCCAGCGTGTGACGGGTGGCTCTCGCCACCTGTGCAGTGCACATGGAGTGGCACAGACTGCCTTGCTGAGCTGTGCCTGCGTCCCAGTGAGGGGGCGGTTTTGGCCATGGAGTGCAGCTAGGATCTGTGCTGTGCCCACCATGCCACACCAGGATTAATTTCCATATGGCCCATTGTTTGTTCCACTCTTGGCTCTCTCTAGCTGCTCTGGCTCCGGCTGAGCTCCCATGGTCTGTGCTGCGGCATGGATACCCCAGGATGATAGAGGAACACTGGGCAAAGGGCAAGGTGCCAGCCTCTCTGCATGTCCGCTTAGTGGCTGCTCACGCCCTTCGTTCTGGCTCTGCCCCAGTGGCTGAGCTCATCCTGGTAACTTGCGATGTGGATGCACCACGCCAGTCTCGCAAACACTGGGCCGCTTTGCTGCTGGTCTGGCTGGGGGCGTGGGCACTGGCTGAGTGAACAAGACGGGGTAATGTCTGGCCACAAGTTCCCGGCGGGGGTAGAGGGG
The DNA here is from genome assembly GCF_026122565.2 of Emydura macquarii macquarii. Taxonomy (NCBI): domain Eukaryota; kingdom Metazoa; phylum Chordata; order Testudines; family Chelidae; genus Emydura; species Emydura macquarii. Next base: position 197,105 of record NW_027132640.1, on the reverse strand, counting down.
CATGGCCTTCCTGCCTCTCTCCACTAGGGCCCAGCCATTGTGATGGGCAGCAGGTCTAAGGAGATACTCGGCGCTGATGGCAAATGTGGCATACTAACCGGTCCCTCAGGAACCCGAGGAAGCCCAGGGATGGCAGCTGGGATGCCAGTGAGACAGGAGAAGGGCCGAGATGGGTGGGGCCCAGACGCTCCATTTCCATCCACTGGGAGAAGGGGCTGGGCTCCCGCAAAGCGGGGTGAAATGGCCAGTGTTTGCTGGGAGGGGAATCTGGAGAGGCAGCCTGGCTGCTCTGTCCCTCCGTTCCATGCGAGGGTTGTGGGAGGGGCTCCCAGGGAAGTGACCTTGCACCAGGACAAAGCCCTCATCCAGTGCTGGGACTGTGCCATTGTTCCTAGGTGTGGGTCTGATGCAGCAACAGGGGACGGGGCAGTGTGTCTGGTGTGTTGGGGAGGTGAGAGCATGGTTGTGTATGGGGAGCACGGGTGAGTACAATGTGTGCTGGGGTAGGGTGCAAGCATGTGCCTGGCACGTGTGTATGAGGTGTGGTCTTTGATGAGTGCGTGGGGGGCAGGGGTTGTACTGTGTGATTGTGTGGGGCTGGCATGGAGGTGGAGGGTGTGCATGTCAGCAACGTGTGTGGAGCACAGGTGGGTACGTGTGCAGGGATGCGTTTGTGGTGTGTGTGTCTGGCGTGTGGTGGGTGGGGTGCATAAGGAGAGTGCACTGCAGTGTGTGTGTGTGCACGATTCTGATTGTGTGTATGCTTCAAACAGCTGAGACATGGGGGAGGGGAGAGATGGCCCTCTCAGCGGCCAGCTGGGACTTCACAGCAGCCCGGGGACCACTGCAAGCAGAGTGCCGGGCCGAGCACCAGAACAACAGCCCGAGATCAAACTTACAGCCCGAGGGAGCCGGGGCCTGAGTGCACCTGGGGTGGGACCCGGAGACCTGCCCCCCATCCCTCCACGCAGCTCTCACTGTGCTAGCCAGCTTTGCGGCGCATGCATGGGGTGGGTGGTGGGTGTGTTTGGTAGGTGTGTGTATCACACACGTGACTGGCTCTAGGGAGTGTGTGGCAGGGTGGATAATGTGTGGGATGGATGGATGGTACAGCAGGTGTGTGTACATGGGGTGTGTGTGTGTGTGTGTGTGTGTGTATGTGTGTGTATACAGGGAGTGTGTGTGTGTATGCAGGGAGTGTGAGGTGTGTGTATATATACAAGGAGTGTGTGTGTGTGTGTGTGTGTGTGTGTGTGTGTGTGTGTGTTTGCAAGGAGGGAGTGTGGGGTGTGTGTATATATACCCAGGTTGTGGGTGTGTGAATATACAGGGAGGGTGTGTGAGGTGTGTGTGTATGTGTGTGTTTGTATACAGGGAGTGTGTGTGTGTATGCAGGGAGTGTGAGGTGTGTGTATATATACAAGGAGTGTGTGTGTGTGTGTGTGTGTGTGTGTTTGCAAGGAGGGAGTGTGAGGTGTGTGTATATATACCCAGGTTGTGGGTGTGTGAGTATACAGGGAGGGTGTGTGAGGTGTGTGTGTATGTGTATACATACCCAGGTTGTGTGTGTATGTATATACAGGGAGGGAGTGTGAGGTGTATGTATACATACCTGGGTTATGGGTGTGTGTGTATGCAGGGAGTGTGAGGTGTGTGCGCGCTCTGTCTGTCCCTAACACTTGTCGCGCAGCACTCTAGCTGTGTCTCAGCTGCCGGCCGTGGCCCCGGCCCCGGGCGCTCGCTGCCATGCTTGGAGCTGCGGTTTCTGTCTCCTGCTGCATGGCCTTTGGCTTTTTAACCAGGTTTCTTGTCTTCCTTCTCTGTGTGTGTTTGTTTGCCTTGCTCCTGACCGGACCGGGCATGGCAGAAGTCCTCCAGCTCGGCATCCTCCGAGGCCTCGGAAACCTGCCAGTCAGTTAGTGAATGCAGTTCCCCCACCTCGGTTAGTTCTAGCTCGACCGCCGGGGCGTGGTCAGGTGGTGAAAAGGTGAAGCCTTCATCAGCAACCTTCCCTCTCTCTGTCCCTCTGCCTCTGTCTGTCTGTCTGTCTCTCCCGCGCTCACAGCCAGGGGTTATGTTTCCCATGCAGATCTCCGCTGGCGGCTTGCAAGTGAGATGCCTGCTGCATAGTGCCTGTGGGCCTCTTGGGAGACGCACCCCTCACATCCCATTAACACCCCGCCTCCATCTCCATCCCGGGCTGCCCTGTCTCTTGGCTGGCTTCCTGCTTTGTCACTGGCTCTGGAGCCTGGGGGGGGGGGGGGTTGTCTGTCTTCTCTCACCCTCGTCCGCTGGGCTGCTCAGCTCCCACGCTGACTAACGGGGTGTTGTGTGTGTGCCTGGGGGACACGTGCCTGGGGGACCCGTGCAGGTTGGCTCAGCATAGAGGTGGGCGCCAGGTTTCTTCATCGCGGTTTCTTGCTGTGTTACAGTTGAAACCTATGAATATAGCTCATGGGGCCAGGACTGAAGCAAGCTCCCGAAGAAGCCTGAGCCTGGTGTGTATATCCCGGCAGCGTGTCCCCCCGGCAGGGCCGTGTCACAGCCAGGGAAAGGGGAGATTTTGGGTCACATCAGTCTTCTCCTGGGTTCTGCTCCCCCATGGGGAAGAATCACTCAGCGGCCATGGGCTGGCATAGGGGCTGGGCCATGCTGCCCCGTCAAGTCCAGCTGGGCCGAGGCTGGCAGACTAGGGATGGAGAAGAGGTGCCCCACGCTGGGTGGCCTGCAGCCTAGCAGCCAGCTGCCGGGTTTACAGCAACGCAGGGCCGTGTGCAGCTGGATTTCCAGTGCTACGGCTGGGCTGGGCGGCCCCCCCCCCCCCACTGGGGGGCAGCAATGGATGGGCACAGCCACACCGGTAGCTTCCTGAGCTGCCCCGGCGCTCGCCGAGCAGCCTGGGAGCTACAGGCCGAGGGACCCGCAGCTTGGCCCCTGGTCCGGGGCCTTCACCTTCCCTGCTTATCGGCTGAGACATCTGAAATGGCCTCCTCCGGCCCTTCAGGGGCCGCTCACCAGCTTCCTTCCTGTCTCAGTGCTCCTGGCCCTGAGCCTGGCTTCAGCTTCTCTGTGGCAGGGTCAGCGCCGCCCAGCTCAGGTCCTATCATCCAGCTGCTGGGCACCCAGAGCCCCCGGGAGTCGGGCCATCCGCTCCGCCCGGTGTCTCCAGACGCGTGGGGCGAAGCAGCTCCTGGCTGGGGCTGTGGGTGCAGCTGCGCCTGGTGCTCTAGGGCACAGGCTGGCTTTAAAGGAGCCACTTGGGGTACGTCCACACAGCAAACCCACCGGTAGGGAATCTCAGGGCCTGGGCCTGCAGACATGGGCTCGCTCTGCGGTGCTGGCGGAAGCTGTACGAACATTGGGGCCGGAGCCAAGGCGCTCAGATCCAGCCCAACCTAACGGCGACACAGCTTGTTGCAGTGCTGTGGTGCGACCCTGAGTCTGCAGACCCAGCTCTGAGGCTTGCGGCCATGGGGGGCAGAGCATTTGCCAGTTGCTTTGTCAGAAACAGCCTTTTGCAGCTGCCTGCCAGCACAGCCCCTCGCTCCCAGTCACAGCCCCTCCTGCCGGCCACCTTCTCACCCCCATGCCCGCCAGGACCTACCCTTCCCCATTTCTCCAGCCCTGCCTTTCCCCACATGCCCTCTTCTTCCCACCTCAGTCCCAGGCCCGTGGGCTTAACTGAGCGTGGCCTTGGCTAGAAGCCCCAGGCCATTCCTCCGGCCGACCACAGAAGGGAACTAGAGATGTGAGGGGCGCCAGGACTGCCACACAATGGGCACAGCCCCGGCTGGAAAGCTGAGCCCAGAGGATTCGGGCTGGCTGGATGATGGGCTCGGTGGTGAGCCAGTGATTTCGCTGGCAGCTTGGCAGGTGGAATAGAGAATGGAACGCGGCGCCGGAAGGGGCCACATGGTGCGGTGGCTAGCACAAGGGAGTTAGAAGGGTGGGTGGGGACATGCGAATGGGGATAGAGCAGTGGTTCCCAGCCCCTGGCTCATGGGCCAAAAGTGGCCCGCAGGGTGTTTCAGAGAGGCCCGGGCTCCCCCCCTGCTGGCTGCAAAAGGGACGCAGGTGGAGCGCACACTTTCCCGGCTGCAGCCAGGGAGATCCTCCGTGCTGAACTTCTTCCTGCTGGCTGCAATGGGGAGGGCAGGGAGCTGCTGACGTAGACCAGTCGCCTTTCAGGGTTGTACACATTATATTTGTGGCCCTCGAGCCAGAAAGGCTGGGAAGCACTGGGCTAGAGGGGGAGGCAGGGGGGAGATGGGTAAGCATGAGGGGGTTGCAGGGGGAGGAGAATCTGAGGGGTTGGTAGCTTGTCTAGTGGGAGTGTGATTGTGGTTGAAGGGTATTACTGAGCACTGGGATGCGTGGTGCAGGCTAAATCCCCCCTCAGGACCCACCGTTCACACACACACACACACACACATACTACATGTGGCCACAGACAGAGGCCTTCGGGGCCCAGGGAAGCGAGACCCTGGCATAGCAGCCGGTTCACACAGCCGCCACCTCTGGCCATTGGGTTTCCTTCTGATTTTGCAGTGGTCGTGGAGTCACTGCAAAGCAGCCAGTCAGTCATTTCCGTCCCCCAAACCCCTCACCGCCCCCACACTCTCCTCTATTTCTTTCCATGCTCACTAATCTTTTGCTACGTTCTCCCCCCCCCCCCCCCGACCCCCCGTGGCAACGTCCCCCCCTGCTTCACCAGGCCTGCCTTGCCTTTTGCAGGATTGGGCCAAGGCCAGTCCTTATGACCAGCCGGTGCTGAGCACCCTGCAGCGGAGGAAGGACCGCGTGGAGCATTTGCGGGAGGCCGAGACAGGCTCCGCGGGTGTGGCGTACCTGGGGACTAGCACGGAAGACATGCCCAGGCCCAGGATGTCCCCAGCTACCATCGCTGCCAAGGTAGAGCTGCTACAGAGCAGGGAATGGGCAGCAGGGCCCATGGAGGCATCTTGCAGTGCCGAAGGCCGGGTTCTGATTTGTGCCTTTTCGTTGAAGGGTCCCTGCCCGTCCAGAGCCATGCCCCCCCGCCCTGCCTGCTGCTTTGCTCAGCGCCCCTCGCACCAGGTGCTTCCAAACCAACCCGCGGGCACAGAGCGATGCAGTGCATGCTCTCCGGTCCTGTGCTGGGAGTCAGCTCCCCCAGCGCCAGCCTCCTGCCCCTTATTCCCACTCGTGCCAAACCACGGCGGGGTTTGTACTGCCTAGAGATCAGGAGGAGAGGAGCAAATTCCTCTGCCTGAGAGTGAAGCTGGATGGTAACGGGTCCTGCTGGTTCTCCAACAGCATGGCGAGGAGGTATCCCCCGCTGCCAGCGACCTGGCCATGGTGCTCACACGTGGCTTGTGCCTTGAGCATCAGAAGAGCAGCCGGGACTCCCTGCAGTACTCCAGCGGCTACAGCACCCAGACGACTACTCCGTCCTGCTCAGAAGACACCATCCCATCTCAAGGTAGCCTGCTGCGCCGGCAAGGAGGCTGGGGTGGGAGCCAGAGGCCGGGAGGGAGCAGGGAGCTTGTATCCTGCTGGGGGGCATTTTCTGCAGCCATTTTTGCAGAGTTTTATGGGCTCCTAGAACAGGCGGGTGGGAAGGGACCCTGAGAGGTCATCTAGTGCGTTCCCCCCTGCGCTGAAGCAGGGCCAGTGCAGCTAGGCCAGCCCAGACAGGTGTTTGTCCAACCCCCGCAGTGGTGGGGATCCCACGCCCTCCCACGGTGACCTCGGCACTGAAGAAATGAAAACCGGCTCCGTGCCACAGCCGGGCGAATGAAAACCACGTCAGTGTTTTCAGCACCTGTTGCAAAATGTGCTATTCCATTCCTCCACCAGCTGTTGCCTGCACCCGGTGGCTGTTGTGTGGCTGGGGGCTTTGGCCATGCTTGCAGCCTGACTGTGCAGTGGGCTGTTGTGGCGATGTTGTAAGGGGTGTGCGTGTTCTGTATGATTTTTGTGTTATGCTTCTTTTTGTCTTGTGATGTGTTTGTCTTGCGTGTGGTGTGCTTGTTGGGCTGCACTGTGTATAGTGTAAAAACAACAAGAGTCCTGTAGCACTTTAAAGGCTAACAAATTTAATTTCTGCAGGCATAAGCTTTCGTGGGCTGCAACCCACTTCGTAGTGTGATATTTTCATTGTGTTGCTCGTAGTCTGGTTGTTATGTTTGTATTATGTGGTTTTTAATAGGCTGTTGTGGTTGCTTGTGTGTGGCAATACATGTATTTTCTTTGTAGTGGATATGTGATGGAAATGCTGTGTTTCTGTAATGCACCTGGTGTGATAGTTGCGGGGGAGGGGGTTGTTGTATTACTGTAGTGTGCTTGTGCTGTGGTGCACTGAGTGTGTTGTGTTTTGTTCCTTGTAATGTTTTGACTGTATTGTGAGTGATGCCTGTACTGGGTTGAATGTAACATGATTATGTTGTGTTTTATGTTGTGTGGTGTGCTTGGTGTGTTGCACATGGTGTGTGTTTGCGATGGTTATGTGTGCTGATGTTTTGGCCGTGTTGTATTGATTGTGTTGTGTGTGGTGGTGTATTGTGTGTGGTTTGGTTTTGTTGCATGTAGCGTGGTTGTTGTGGTTGCACTGTGCATGGTGTTATGGTCATTTTAGCAGCTAATGTTTTCTCTATATGGTATGGTTCTGCTGTATGTAGTATGGTTATTGTGGTTGGACTGCATATGTGTATTGTGCTGAATTGTTGGCTATTTGTTGTGGTTGTGCCGTGTGTATGTTGTGCTGACTGTAGGTGCTGCTACTTTGGCTTTGCGGTGTAGTTGTACTGAATGTGGTGCGGTTGTGCTTGTGTTGTGTATGTTGTGCTAGGTGCTGACATTTTGGCTCTGGTATGGTTGTGTTGCAGGTACTGTAATTGTGGTTGTGTTGGGTGTGGATCATGCTGATTGTGGGTGCTGGTGTGTGGCTCTGTGGTGTAGTTGTATTGCTGGTGGTCGTTGTGTGTGGAATGGTTGTATTGCTGGTGGTTCTGCGGTTGTGGTTGCCATGCTGGTGGCAGTGTGGCATGTTTTGTGGTTGTGTTGTGCATGCTGTGTCTGCGGTTGTGTTGCTCGTGGTTGTGTAGCTGGAGATTGTGGTTTGTGTGCCACGCTGATGATGTTGGTAATTGTGTGCAGGTATTGTGGCTGTGGTTGTGTTGCTTACGGTTGTGGTATATGCATCATGCTGATGCTGCGTTTTGTTGATTGGGTTGTGGCTGTAGGTCCGTCACCAGTGATTGCAGTGTGTTTCATGTTGTGGATGATGGCTGTGCATGCGTTGTGGCTGTGGTTGTGTTGCTGCCGGTGGTGTGGCTAGGGGTTGCGGTGCCCATGTCCCGCTGACTCTGTGGATTGCCCCCCAGGCTCAGATTACGACTGCTACTCGGTGAATGGCGACGTGGAGTGTGACAGCCAGAGCGAGTTCGACAAATCCTCCACCATCCCGCGCAACAGCAACATTGCGCAGAACTACCGCCGCATGATCCAGACCAAACGCCCGGCTTCCACCGCTGGCCTGCCCACCGGTCCCGCCCTGCCAGCCAGCACCACCCCCGGCGTGGCCACCATCCGCCGTACGCCCTCCACCAAGCCCTCGGTGCGCCGCACCCTCTCCAACGCGGGGCCCATCCCCATCCGGCCGCCCATTGTCCCGGTGAAGACCCCCACAGTGCCCGACTCCCCTGGCTACGCCGGGCCCACCCGGGTGGGCAGTGAAGAGTGTGTGTTCTACGCCGACGATGCCTCGCCAAGCACCATGGACTTCGCCAAAGCCTCGCCCAAGAGGCTCAGCCTCCCCAACACAGCCTGGGGCAGCAGCGCCACGGAGATCTCTGTGTACCCAGGTGCAGGGCAGCACCTCTCTGCCGAGGAAGAGGAGGACCAGCAGCTGGCTGCCAACCGGCACAGCCTGGTGGAGAAGATTGGCGAGCTAGTTGCCAGCGCCCACGCCCTGGGCGAAGGCCAATTCCCCTTCCCCACTGCTCTCTCTGTCCCCAGCCCTGGAGAGGAGACGCCTACTCCGCCCCCAGCCGCCTCCGGCGAGCCGCCTGCCGAAGACATGCTGGTAGCCATCCGGCGTGGGGTGCGCCTGCGCAGGACCGTCACCAATGACAGATCTGCCCCCCGGATATTGTGATAAAACTCCCCTCTCGTCCGCCGCTCCTCCCAGCCCACCACACCCCATGGCAAGCGATCGAACACAGGGTCCGGATTGAGCATAGAAGAGAAATCAACCCAGTAAAGAATCGCAGAGACAGAGCCACTTTATGGAGATAGAGACAGAGTCTAGATTTAAATGGAAACTAAAAGTCTTCGCTAACAAACTTGCAAGGCGCTGCCTCGGTGGCACTGAACTGGTTTTGGAGCCTATTTTATACTTCATTTCTCACTCCCTCCGGCTCCTCCTAGTTCCCCAGCCCCGACCCACACCTTACTCCTGGCCATTAGAGACGCCTCACTGTCTCCGGTGCAAGAGGGGGCCACCCCCCGGTTGCTGGGGCGAGACATGAATCTGGACTGGAAGAAGCAGCTCCATAATCAGTATGAAGAACACACCCAGATAGACACACACACAACGCCAAGGAACACTGGCTGCTCTTTGCCCACAAGCCACCGTCCTCCTCCTCCTCCTCCTCCTTTGGACGGAAGATGCACTCTTTGTCCTGTGCTGAGCATCTGAACTTTCTTTCTTTCTTTCTTTCTTTCTCCCTCCCTGTCCCCGCCACCTCGCTGTATCAGCTGGAGTGAAAAGGTTCACCAAAGCATCAGAGAAGTGGCTAGGTTTGCGACTTGATCCTAGAGGACCCCTGCGATTCTTTAATTGCCTCCTCAACATGCCTTTGCTAGTGGAAGCAGCTGCCCACCTGTGTGTGCCCCCTAGCGCTTCGTGGGCTCCTGCTGAAAACTTGGCTCCATTCCAAAAGCCAGGCTCTTTTCCCCTCCCGCTTAGCTCTGATGTGGAAGGATCTCCCTGCTTCTATACTGTGCGGGCCTATTCCAGGCAAGTGGCCATTGGGTACGTGTCTCTCTCAGGAGGTCAGGCTGCTTGTGTGGGGTCTCTAGCTGCAAAGTGACACGGGCAGGAGCCAGCCCCAGCTCTGCACCAGGTGTTGGGATACAGAGCACTGGTGGTTGAAAGGAACTGCCCTGCTGAAGAGTTACTGTTTCCCTGCATCCAGCCTTTGCCCTGGGACTGGTAAGCTAATTACAGGGTAAAGGGGTTGCCAGGTAGACAGGTGTGTGCCCAAGGGGACCAGGGTGTGTTTGTGCTACGTGGTCCCCAGGCTGGGTATTTGTCTGGACGAGTGTGTGTCAAGCAGGGGGGGGGCCGTGTATGTATGCCTGGCTGTGGATGTATGCAGGGTCTTGCAGCACGGGGGGGTGCATCGGCCCACGCTCTCTCCCGCTCTCCACTGGCCATCGGAGCTGCTAGATCAGCAAAAGCGCGCAATGCTGACCTGCCAGTGCATCAGCCGCATGCCGCCGTGACAGCCTCGCGTGCCGAGGCCCAGCTGCAATAGGACAGCGGGGGGTGTGCCATGCCGGAGGGCCCTGGAGCGTGCAGGCCGGCCCTGGCGTTTCAGGCTACCAAAGGCTGTGCCCCGCCCCTCCTCTTTTCCCATGAACGTGCTGTCATCTGATAGGAAACTCAGGACTTGCTCGAGGGTCCCCTCCTCACACCTCCCCCACCAGCCTTCCAGCCAGTAGCCCCTACTCCCCAGATGGGGGCCTACCCGCCCAGTAAGGTGCTCCTCAGTGGGAGTAAAGGCAGCAGATCCAGACCTGCCCTTTAACCTCAGTGGCAGCTGCCCCAGGAAGGACCAAATGGAGACGGTGGGACGGGGCCCAGGAACCCCGGCGGAGGTTTGTTCTGGGAAAGGCTGTGCAGTTCTCACTGCGGGACGTGGTGCCTGAGTTCACAGCTCTTTGTCACTGAGCGGTGATGAATTTAGTCCTGGCTAGCCCAAGCTCACCCGGGGCTAATGGTCACGAGCCGCCCAATAATCCTGGCCGATCCTGGTATCGTCCAGGAGTACGTTTCTGGACTCCTGCTTTCCCACTCCTGCCGATGATGGGTGCTGGGGCCATTCCCCAGAAGCCCTGGCTAAAGCTGCTCTCCAGAACTGGCTTTTGATTAGAGGCGCTGAAGCCACGGGAGGGTTAGTTGTGGGGGGCGGGAGCATGGGGACGGATTTAGGGGTGACTGTCTGTGTTCAGTTCACAACCTTCCCTGAGAAACTCCCCTCCGTCATTGCTTCTAGGTGAGGCTTTGACATGTTGGTTGGATAACTACCAGGAGAGAGCAGGGGAGTCTCTCCCGTGGCCTCTCCAGAGCACTGCACTCCCCTAACGACCTTGAGGCAGCCATGCCAAAGGAAATGCTCACTGGTTCAGAGCTGCCTGGATTGCTTCATATGCTGGGCGCCAACAAACGACATGCATGTGAATCAGGCTAAATGGAAATGTAGATGTCTGGTTACAAAGAATGTCAGCCGGGCTTGTAGGGTGGAGGAATCAGGGACCGTGAAAAAGATTTGGGGGAGGTGGGGATAATCAGCTGGACATGAGCGCCTGGTGCAACGCTGGAGCCAAAAGGGCTAATACGATCCTGGGATGCACCAGCAGGAGAATTTTGAGTAGGAACAGCCAGGTTTATTTTCTCTCTGTGTTTGGCGCTGGTGTGACCGCTGCTGGAAACCTGTGTCCAGTTCTGGTGTCCGCCGTTCAAGAAGGAGGTGGAGAGTTGGAGAAGGTTCAGAGAAGAGCCATGAGAATGATTAAAGAGTTAGAAAACGTATCTCCAGTAGCGATAGACTCAAGGAGCTCAGTCTATGCAGCCTAACGCAGAGAAGGTGGAGGGGTGACTCGATCACGGTCTCTAGTGTGGCCGATGGCCGGCTTCCCTCTAGTGGATCTCGTCCTTTGCTCCTGTTGGGGGCCAGGAAAGTGCCCGTCACCCCGTCTTCTCTGGGGGAGGAGGGGAGGGACCTGGGCCCACCCGCTCCTCCGGGTCCCAGCCCAGGGGCCCTGTGAACCACAGCGGTATTCTGCTGGCTCTGTATTGTTTGAGCTGCAGCCTCTTCCCCTGGGCTACTTTCCCCCCTCAGTCCTTCTGGCCTCTCAGGCTCTATGTTCTTGCTGGCCCTTGCTGGGCTCAGTACCTCCTTTCGGGGTTCCTCCACTCTCCCACACTCCGCTACTTCAGTCTGCTGCGTCGCGTCGCGTCGCGTCGCGTCGCGTCGCCCCCCCCCGCCCCGCCCCGCCCCGCCCCGCACAACACCTCTGCTCCCTCCAACTTGTGCACTGTGTGTTTGGCGCGGAGCCCTTTTATGGAGCACCTGACTGATCCCTAATTGGCCTCAGCTGGCTCCTAATTGCCCCCTCATGACTCCAATTAGGCTGCAGGGAATAAAGCCTTGATCATCCTGGGGCTGATATACCTCCCTTCAAAGACTCCTGCCGCCCTCTGCTCTTGATATATCACACTAGGTACCTACGTGGGAAACAAACATTGAATAACGGGCACTTCGATCTAGCAGAGAAAGGTATCACGCGAACCAGTGGCTGGAAGTTGAAGCTAGACAAATTCAGATGGGAAACAAGGCGGAAATTTGTGATGGTGAGAGTCGTTAGCCATTGATTGGATTAACTTGCCAAGGGTCATGGTGGATTCTCCGTCACTGGCTATTTTAAAATCAGGGTTGGCTGCATTCTGAAAAAACTGCTCTAGGGATTATTGTGGGGCAGGACTCTGGCTGGGGGTCAGATGAGATGATCCCAGCAGGCCCTTCTGGCCTTACAATCTGCCTGCCCTCCTCCCAAGACCCCTGCCATGCATGTAGAGTGTAAGGGGGCTCAAGCTCCTGTCTTGCCCATCCCAGTCCCCTCTCCCCCAACCCCCCAACCTACAGCATCTGGGCTGGCTAACAGAAGGTGCCATTGGGAAGAAGGAGGGATCGGGGATAAGAGGGAGCTAGGGGCAGGGCTGTCTGGCTGACGGGCAGTGCCCATGTGGTCTGTAGGGTTTGAGTTTGGACAGGGGAGAGCTGGCCTCTCCCTGCATCTGATTGGCTAGGAATGAATAGCACTTAACCAGTTTGCCGGAGTTCTGATTGGTTGAGAGCTGGTCTAATCCACCCTCTCCCTTCCTCACCCCTTGGGAAGGCAAATGCACCGGGTTGTGCTATGAGAAGCCTGGCCGTATCCCAGGACCCCTGTAGAGGACTGATCTCCCGGGGAGGCATCATCACCAGTTGGCCTGCAGCAGGCACAGAGAGAATCGCCATCTGGCTATAGCGGAAGGGAGCCACTCGAGGGCTTGGTGTTTTGCACCGAACAATAGTTGGGCAGAGGGGATACTGGAGTGACAGGGGCTGTGCAAGACTCTGGATACACAGACTGCCCTTGTAGGGGCAAATGATTCTTGGGGGAACTCCAGCGGTTTCAGTGGCGTTGCACTGGCGATGACTCCCATGATTGTCATCTTGCTGTTCACCTCTCCCATGGCTGTCAGACTGTCAATAGCACGCTGGGGGCTGGATGCCACCTGCCGGCCCTTGCGTTCTTTGAGAGACACTGCAGCCAAGCAGAGCAGCCCTCTGCCACTCTGAAGCAGGAGATGAGTGATGGGTGGGGCTGGAGAAGGGGGATTGCATTAAGAATAAAGGCCAAGTTAAGAGCATGGTTCAATACAGCTCTGATATGAAAATCAAAGGTCTCTGAAGCTTTCCTGGGCTCCAAAGGCCTCAATCGGTCTTTGAAAATGTTGATTTTTTATGGATCTGTAAAAGGCTTTTAAGAAAGCACAACCTTTTCTTCCTCCTTTCTTTGCTTTTTCTTTCTCCTTCTCTGTCCCACTCCTCATGCATTTGCAAAGCACAGCAGATCACGACAATGTACATAGCGCCAAATGGGAGACCCCCCTGCCCACCCCTCCCGCCCAGATGTGTGTGTGTGTCTGTGTGTCGCATCGCAACCCTGTTACTCTTATACTGTCTTAGTAATAAAGATTTAGTTATAACCTCGCTCCGTCCCGTGTCTCCCGCCCTTTTTATTGTGACCAGAGATGATGATGACGCGTGACAAATGTTCGTTTTTCGGTTTTATTTTTCATTTTGTACAGAGAAAAAAAATTTCCTTTAAAAAAAAAAATGTCTTTCGACTGAAGTAACTTTTCTGGTGCTGTTGTTAACTGGTTCCTTTTTTTAATTTATTCCCCCCCCCTCCCATGCTCCTGTCTCTCTCCCTCCGCTACCCTTTCCTCGCCCTCTGATTTTCTTTTTCTTTTTTTTTCAATTAATCTGTTCCCCACCCATCCCTTGATTTAAATAGTCACTGCTACAAGTAACGAATGCACTGTGAAGATTCCAGTATTAATAAAAGTTGTACTGTAATTAATAATGACTCAACCGTGTGCTCACCTATTCTTTCACCTGCCCGGCTTCCTTGCTCCAAGATAATATGGCTGATTCTCTTTAGCTAAAAGGGGACTATGTGTCACTTGACCTGGCCATGCTTCACTGGGATGACTGTTCTTTTAGAAGGCTTGCCCACAAACTGTTTTTAACCTGTGGTGATGCATGAAGGTTAGTTGGGATGTTATTATCAAACAAATCTCTCATTTTGCTAGTGCTGAGTGGTTAAGTGATGTGAACTCAGGTGTTAAGAAATTCTAAATTATGGTCTATTCATGCAAGAGTTGCCGTTTAAAAACAGTTATACCGACTCAATGACGTAAGTAGCAGTATTTTTGTTTGCGTATTTTTAGCTGCTGCAATATTCTATTTTAAAACATTGGCGATCTTTTTTTTTAATGGCTTCTTCTCTGATCTGAGACCCGTGCTTAGTGGCAGGTGCCCAATCTGTGAAGAGGATCAGATTGTCCTAGCTTTCAGATATTTTAAAAAGGAGCAAAATACTTGTGGGACATAAGTTCATTTAGCTGCCTACCTAACAGTGGACTTGCCGACATGCACAGAAGTAATCTGCTGGCCAGATGTGTGTGGGGGCATGGCGGGAGCTGCCACTCACCCATCTGTGTAAAACCATTACAGTCTAGACCATGTAATCCGTAACTACTTATTCCAGGTCCTGGCCCTCTTCTTGCTCCTCATTTCTCAGCCAGGGCCACTGTTCCCTTTGGCTCTCACCTGCCCCATTGCCTCGCTTGCTGATGAGAGAATCTCAATGCCCAGGTGTGCTCAGTGTCAAAACAGAGGTGAAATGCACCAGGATTGTCCCGTGGAGATGGTCAAACCAGATCTAAGCCAGCCTAGTGGCTGACCTACACAGAGAAGTGTGGAAAGGTGGATGAGCTGCTAACTAATGTCCATTGGCCCTAGTAGAGGGGTGAGCAGAGCTGCAGCAGGGGGGCTGTCGTAGTTTAGGACCAAGACACGTTGGCCAGGCTATGTGGGCGGGGTCCCACGACAGGGATAGTGGCGAGGTTGTGGCTCGGGGTGGAGGAGACTGGACCCGACGTGCTTGGTCTGTGCGGAGACTGGCCGAAGGAGGTTGTGGCAGGTCAGCAGTGAGGTGTGGAGGAGCTGGGACCGGCACGCCCCCGCCCCCTAAGAGACGCACAGCTCGTGGAGGAAGTATGAAGAGCGTCCCCAGAACAGCACCCAGGGCTCAAGCTGAGCCGCCACAGGCACGGCGGACAGCAGTGGTTTGCCATCCGTGATGGCGCTGGCCTTCGGCTGAACGGTGGCAAGGGACGCTGGCGGCGCGGCCCAGCACGGGATGGTGTCGGCACAGCAGCTCTGTGAATTTCAGGCCAGAAATGGGAGACTCTGGCATTTGTCCCAGGGAAAAGTGCCCGTGCACAGGCCCAGGACCTTGCTATGATTCCTTTTGTGGGGCGGAGGCAGTGGGGGCAGCTTTGACCTCAGGGGATCAGCCCCTTCTTGGGGGGGCTTAGCCCCCTGTGGGGAGGCCTCCGGGCTGTGGAAGCACCAGACAAACAAAATGGGCCAGTCCAGAGGCAGCCGTTCACAGGGGGGTTTTGTGCAAACAGCTGAGTGCCTGCCCCCATTGCTCCAGGACGCTGGCATTTGTCTCCTGCGCCAGGCTGGCTGCAGTATGCCGGATCCAGGATGTGGCAGAAGTGGGCGTCACCCTGCACTTGCCCGGAAGGGGTTAATGGAGATTGAGAAGGGGCTAAGGCTGCAGCTGAGTGACCAGGTGACTTGGCAGCCCCTGTGCGAGGGAGGGCCCGTGGAAGAGGAAGGATCTGGGCAGGAAATTGGCGGCTGAGAGGCTGCTGGGCAAGTCTGCAGTGGCTCCCTGGGAGGAAGGTCGGAGGCTGCAGAGGCAGGCAGCTTCCAGTTACTACCTGGGAGGCGGGCGTTGGGAGGTTGGCATGGAAAAGCAGGAGGGAGCAGACCTTGGCTGCTGATGAAAGGGGCCCTGTGCCGGACCCCAGCGTAGAGGGCAAGCCCGGCCTGCTGCTGAGGGGGTGACAGCTGGGGCAGTGCATGTGAAGACTGCCTGGATCCATGGAAGAAAGACTTTGCTGTCCCGGCACAGGAAAACCGGTGAGCGACCTGGCTGGAGGGCTGATTCCTGAAGAGGCGGCAGCAGCATGTGGGGTGAGAGTGGGGCTGCAGGCCCAGAGAGAGGGATGGAGAGAAGGCGGCCAACTGCATGAAGGGGCCTCGACCGCGCAACGCTAATCCGCAGAACAGCCAGGAGGAGGCGTTGTCCTGGCAATGAGATGACCGTCCATCACAAGCCTCAGTGGGAACCTACATGTCAGCAGCTCGCTAGCCTCCCACGGCCACGTCTGGGATTCAATGGCCATGACAAACATCCCGTCAGACCGCTGCTCCGTGCTCGGGCCAGCTGGAACAGTTGATTGTTTTCTTAAAGAGATACCAGCCAGGTCACTAGCAACCACAGATCAGCCGGTTTATGGTCGTACTGCTCCTGGAAAAGGCCATCTAATTCTTTCGGGCGGGGAGGGTGTTCCCATCAGTGCTTAAAAGCAAGGACAGCAGCTCAGAGCTCAAGCACAACCCTACAATAACACACCAATCTATGCAGAGCCTCGTGTTCCCAAGCAACCCTACAATAACAAACCGAGCTGGACAGAGCCTGACATTCGTGAGCAACCCTACAATAACAAGGCAGGCTGTGTCACCCGACACTTACAAAAGATCCTATCAAGAAGTCATAGCCCCGTTCCCAAGAAAAACCCTACAATAATAAGTCAATGGGGGTTCATGTGTGTGGTGTGGGGGGAGAAAATAGTGCAGTAAAGAACCCCATCTCAGTTCCAGGGGCTATCACAAACTATAGAGAGCCAAACACTGCATTGTAAAATAAATATAAAACAGGTGGGTCATTTTTCTCATTTCCCCTCTCTCACCGGCACACTCACACATTCATTCTTTGTCCTGCTTTTTCAGCTTCCTTTCCCTTCGGCACTGCCCCCTTTGCCCTGGTGTGCAGCATTTGCAGGAGAGCTGAGGTGGCTGGTGTCGCTCCGCTCTCCATTGAAGTCAGTGGTGCTATGACAATTCCCACCAGCTGAGCATTTGCGCTGGAGACCATGATGAGTGTGTAGTCCAACGGTTCCCAACCTGGGGTGCAGGACCCCTTGGGGGGGGGGGGTGACAAAGATTACAGGGGTCCTTGGGGCTTCAGTAATACTGAGGTCATTTAGCCCCCTGAACCCCACGCCGGCCAGGCACAGCAGCCTCGAGCGCCATGCCAGCTGGAGCAGAAAAGCACCTCCCCCCCGAGCTCCAAGCTTGCTGGAGCAGGGCAGCCCCATGCCGGTGGGGGCCTGGATCAGCCCTGGTCAGCACCCACTGCCTCCATTACCATTATGGGGTGTGCAGTGGTGGCTGCACCAGGGAAGGTTTAGCTTACTCAGGTAAGAGTCATTTATTATTATTATTTATGTAATTGAGTGTTGTTATGATCATTATATGTGTTTATAGGGGTTATATGTGTTATGGCCCGGGGGGGGGAGGGTGCGTGTTTTACCTAGTGTTAACTAGTGGGACTTTCACTCAAAAAGATTGGGATCCACTGATCTAGTCTGCCCTCCTGCAGAAAATGGGCCAAAGAATCTCATTTGGGGCCTATTCCTGCCTCCAGCCCATAGCTTCCAGCTGAGCCAGCGCCACCCTGTTAGATTCACAGAAGTGGCATGCTGGAAGGGTCCTGGGGAGGTTGGCTGATCCATCCGCCTGCACGGAGGCAGGCCCAAGTAAATCTAGCCCAGCCCTGCCAGGTGTTTGGTCTTAAAAACCTCCAGTGCCAGGGATTCCGCAACCAACTGTGGAAGCCGGTTCCAGAGCTTAACCATCCTTAGATTTACAAAGTTTTTCCTAATATCTAAGATGCATCTCCCTTGCAGCAGATTAAGTCCATTACTTCTTGTTGTACCTTCAGTGGACATGGGGAACAAATGATTGCCATCCTTTTTATAACAGCCCTTGATATATCTGAAGACTGTTAGCAGGTCCCACTCGCTCTTGTTTTCTCAAGACTAAATGTGCCCAGGTTTTTTAACCTTTCCTCATAGGTCAGGTTTTCTAAACCTTTTCTCGTTTTTGTGGTTCCCCTTTGGACATGCTCCAGTTTGTCCATGTCTTTCTTAAAATGTGCATCAATGCTGCAAACCCTTCGGCCTTCCTTGCTGGACTTGGCTAGCAAATCGGAAGTCATGCACTCCTGGTAGTGATACCACCCCTGGAGATTGCGGGCGGTTTGATCACAGTGTCTCTACACCTGCTCTGGATGGAGCTACACAGCCTGGAGGTAAAAGGTCCAAGGGCCCCATCGCCACTGGTGGAGAATCACAGCGATGGTTTCCCAGAGCAGATCCAGCCAGCGGAGAAAGTGAGGTACCTTGCCAGGCACCGGGGCCTGCAGCATAACTCTCTCTGGGCAACCTAACAAGCACAGCTGGCCTATAGTGGGTTGCCTGATTGGCTATGCCGCCTGATTGGTCGGAGGTGGCAGCAGCCTGGCTCTTAAGCCAGCAGGTCAGCGACTGTTTGAAGCAGTTGCCCCTGGCTATGACAGCGCCTGCTCCTGTTTGCTCCACCTTAGAGCAATCTTCCTGTGCCTTGCCTTTGGAAAAGTGGAGTCACAGGGAGGGAGGCTTAATCTGCCAGCCTAAAGACAAGCTATTTAGCCAGGGCTACCCCAGCCCCTCTGAAATCGAGAGTAAAGGCAGGACTGAGTGGACAGGCCAAGGCAGAATGTCCTCTGGATTTCTCCTAAAGCTGCTTGTGGCAGACTAGAATGCACCCCTGTGTCCACACCCTGCACACTGCTGTAGCAATCGTTGTACAAAGTGTGCCTGGTGCAGTATCGGCAGAAAACTCACAATTTGCTGGCCAGTGTTGTCCTGATAAAATATGTGTAGCAACATGGTATGCAAAGTTCTAAGGTTCCACTGTCAGTGTTGTTAACATATGTTCCAAACTGGGGTTGGCAAAAAGGTCTGCCTCAAAGGAATGGGTGCTCTGCTTAACGTGCATTTACACGGTAATCAGAGTCAGCAAGGGAAACAAGAAAAAGCTCCAACAGGTGAGGGAAAGCAGCAGGGAACATCCTTTTCTGTATAAACTCTCTGTCTCCTGAATCTCAGTTGGATATGTTTCCCAAGAGGGGTGCTGACTATAAAAAGGAGACGAGCACCTTCCTTTTCCCTCTCTGTCCATCAATTCACTGCACCAGAAGGGACACAGGAAGCAGTCACTGACCCAGAGAAGGGGGCCTGACCTAAGAAGTTTGGTCCATAAGACTGCTGAGAGCATGTGGTGAGAAAACCTTGCTTTGAATTCAACATAGTTTGCTAATTTAGGCACCAGTTGCATTTTTATCTTTTATTATTCTAGTAACCATTTCTGACTCTGATGCCGCATTGCTTGTACTCACTTAAACGCTCTCTCGCTGTATTTAATAAACTTATTTTATTGTTTTATTGACTCCAAGGTGTCTGAATCAAGGTGTCTGGGAAACTCCCTTTGGGGTAACAAGATATGTGCGTATCATTTCTATTAATAAAACCACGGGCTTTATGTAAGCTTGTATTATCCAGGAGAAGGCTGGACAGTATAGGACAGACATTTCTGGGGGGAAATCTAGGGTTGGGGGGCGTGTTGGGGTCACTGCAGTATAGCCAAGGCAGGTAAGAGCCAAGACATAGCTGGCTGGCTGCAACACACGCAGGTATAGCTGGGCGTGACTTGCATGCTGGAGGCTGCAGCAGCAAAACAGTTTAAAGGCATCCAATTAGGGGGGCCATTGAGCTGCGTTGTACCCTGAGTATGTCACACCGCTCCGCAAAGCATTTCAGTTGCTGGATGCTGAGCTGAAGAAGGGATGGGGAGAGCTGGGTTGGGGAAGGTGAGGAGCATGGCACGGTAGCAGTTAGCATGTCCTGCACCCCCAGAGGGCAGTGACATCACAGAAGAATGTCCTTTGATATCAGCCCCTGCAAGCTAGAGGGGCCAGGTCACCTCCCGAAGGCTTGTGCCGTGGCCCTTTCTGCCCTTGCAGGCTGGCGCACGAAGGCTAGATCGTCCTGCTGGCCTCCTTGGCACATCATCTCAAAGGAAGAACTCAGGCAGGAGTGAGGCGCGGAAGCAACTCATGCTGCGGCGGGCAGGCAAAAGCTAAGCTTGTCTTGGTGGGCTGGCTAGACTGGCGTCTGTCTTATGTGCGATGCCTAGGAAATAATATGCGATGCCCTGGGAAAACGCTTCTCCATGGCGGGGCGGAGGGGAAGAGGGAGCTATGCAGCCGATGCATCACTTGGTTAAGTTTCCCATCCATTTTCTTGACCTGGCCAACAGAGGCTGCCCAAGGCCTGCTGGCCCTGATGGCATCTGACCCTTTCCTCTCACAATGCAGAGCTGTCGTTGGTTGCTGGAAGGCCGGCAGTGAGATAGCTGTGTCTGACACTATGCCTTGCCCCCTAGTGTGATTTGACAGGCTGTAACAGACACCAGCTCGCCCCCCCACAAGGCTTTATCAGTTAGGACATTGACCCATCAGCATTAGAGTCATCAAGGACTCAAAAATCAGTAATGCCATTTTGGAGAGAGAACTCACCTTCCCTGCCCTTTTGCCCCTTCGGTAGCCTAAATAGGCTACAATGGTTGCTCTTTAGGAGGGGGAGAAAATGAAGACACAAAATTCACTCCAAAATGTTGGTTTTGTAAAAAGAAACTTTGACAGATGCTCAGCATGACAGCAATGTTTCCAGCAATTATTTTCCACATTCAAAATAGAACTTTTTTTTTAATGTCACTTTTCTAGTTTGTAATGCAAACATTGCAGCACCACGCTAGCGCCTAGACCTTGCAAGTGAAATTGCCTAAAAGCTGACTAGGCTGTTTTCACTGGCGAGGACAAGAGAAATGGAAAAAGGAATTAGATTATTAAATGTCAACAACAGAGATAACGAAACTTGAATTTTAAAATACCTCAGACTTTTGCTATTAGGTTTATAGTGCTAGAAGTCCATTGACTTCAACTGAGCCACGCCTGACTAATGTCAGTGCAACTGGGATCAGGATTGGCCCCAACTTTTTTAACCTCAGGTGGCCCCTTTAAACGTGCCTACAGTAGAAAACAGGTATTTCGATCCACAGTTACATTTCAGCCTTATCCCAACAGCTTCTGCTGCACGGGTAATGTCCAGCAGCTGGCACTGTGAAGCTGCAAATACCACACACTCAGTGCTAGATAGGAAATTTGTAGAGTCCTGCACAGATACAAAATGCATCTGAATTGCCATTTGCAAACCTGGTCTACGACTATAAAGCAGATATCTGCTGATTTGCAAGGGTCTAGAAATCTGGGTGGAATAAGAAGAACATTAAAAACAGCCATACTGGGTCAAACCAATGGTCCATCTAGCCCAGTATCCTGTCTTCTGACATTGCCAATGCCAGGTGCTTCAGAGGGATTGACCAGAACAGGTCATCATCAAGTGATCCGTCTGGCAAACAGCAATCCTGGCCCATCCTGGCTAATAGCCATTGATGGACCTATCCTCCATGAATCATAGAATCATAGAATATTAGAGTTGGAAGGGACCTCAGGAGGTCATCTAGCCCAACCCCCTGCTCAAAGAAGGACTAACCTCAGCTATATCATCCCAGCCAGGGCTTTGTCAAACCTCAGCTTAAAAACCTCTAAGGATGGAGATTCCACCACCTCCCTAGGTAACCCATTCCAGTGCTTCACCACCCTTCTAGTGAAAAACTTTTTCCTAATGTCCAACCTAGACCTCCTGCCCTGCAACTTGAGACCATTGCTCCTTGTTCTGTCATCTGCCACCACCGAGAACAGCCTAGCCCCCATCCTCCCTGGAACCCCCTTTCAGGTAGTTAAAGGCTGCTATCAACTCCCCCCTCATTCTTCTCTTTTGCAGACTAAACAAGCCCAGTTCCCTCAGCCTCTCCTCATAAGTCCTGTGCTCCAGCCCCTAATCATTTTTGTTGCCCTCCGCTGGACTCTCTCCAACTTGTCCACATCCTTTTTGTAGTGGGGGGCCCAAAACTGGACACAATATTCTAAATGCGGCCTCACCAATGCCAAATAGAGGGGAATAATCACTTCCCGTGACCTGCTGGCAATGCCCCTCCTAATGCAGCCCAATATGCTATTAGCCTTCTTGACAACCAGGGCACACTGCTGACTCATATCCAGCTTTTTATCCACTGTTACCCCCAGGTCCTTTTCTGCAGAGCTGCTGCCCAGCTCGTCGGTCCCCAGTCTATAGCTGTGCATGGGATTCTTCCTTCCTAAGTGGAGGACTCTGCACTTTTCTTTGTTGAACCTCATTAGATTTCTTTTGGCCCAATCCTCCAGTTTGTTTAGGTCACTCTGTATCCTAGCCCTACCTTGCAGGGTATCTACCACTCCCCACAGCTTAATGTCGTCCGCAAACTTGCTGAGAGTGCATCTACCCCTTCTTCCAGATCATTAATAAAGATGTTGAACAAAACCGGCCCCAGGACCGACCCCTAGGGAACTCCGCTTGTGACCAATTGCCAGCTAGACATGGAGCCATTGATCACTACTTGTTGAGCCCTATGCTCTAGCCAGTTCTCTATCCATTTTATAGTCCATTCAGCCAACCCATACTTCTTTAACTTGCTGATAAGAATACTGTGAGAGACAGTATAAAAAGCTTTGCTAAAGTCAAGGTATATCACATCCACCGCCTTCCCTACATCCACAGAGCCAGTCACCTCATCATAGAAAGCAATCAGGTTGGTCAGGCATGACTTTCCCTTGGTGAATCCGTGTTGACTGTTCCTGATCACCTTCCTCTCTTCCAAGCGCCTTAAAATGGATTCCTTAAGGACCTGCTCCATGATTTTTCCAGGATTGAGGTGAGGCTGACCGGTCTGTAGTTCCCTGGATCCTCTTTCCTCCCTTTTTTGAAGATGGGCACTATATTTGCTTTTTCCAGTCCTCAGGGACCTCCCCTGTTGCCATGAGCTTTCAAAGATAATAGCCAATGGCTCTGAAATCACCTCAGCCAACTCCCTCAGCACCCTCGGGTGCATTGCATCCGGCCCCATGGACTTGTGTATGTCTAATCCTTCTAAATGGTCTTGGACCCATTCCTTCAGCACTGCGGGATGTTCGCCTCCTTCCCATTCTGTGCCACCCAGTACAGCAGTCTGGGAGCTGATCTTGTCTATGAAGACAGAGGCAAAAAAGGCATTGAGTACCTCAGCTTTCTCCACATCCTCCGTCACTAGGTCGCCTCCCTCATTCTCTAAGGGGCCCACACTTTCCTGAATCCTCCTCTTGTCTAGTTCTTTTTTGAACCCCCTTTACAATCTGGCAAGAAGTTCCACAGGTTGACCATGCATTGTGTGACGAAATACTTCCTTTGGTTCATTTTAAACCTGATGCCTATTAATTTCATTTGGTGACCCCCTAGGCCTTTTGTTATGAAAAGGAACAAATAACACTTCCTTATTTACTTTCTCCACACCTGTCATGATTTTATAAACCTCTATCATGTCCCTCCTTAGTCATCTCTTTTCCAAGCTAAAAAGTCCAAATCTCATTAATCTCTCCTCATATGGAAGTGTTGCTAATCATTTTAGTTGCCTTTTTCTGTACCTTTTCCAATTCCAATATATCTTTTTTGTGCTGGGGTGACCAGATAGAGACACAGTAGTCAAAGTGTGGGCGTACCATGGATTTATAAAACAGCAATAGGATATTTTCTGCCTTATTATCTATCCTTTTCCTAATGATTCCCAACAGTCTGTTAACTTTTTTGACTGCCGCTGCACATTGAATAGATGTTTTCAGAGAACTATTCACAATGACTCCAAGAGCTCATTCTTGAGTGGTAACAGCTAATTTAGACTTCCATCATTTATATGTATAGTTGGGATTACGTTTGCCAATGTGCATTAGGTTGCAGTAATCAACACTGAATGTCAGCTGCCATTTTGTTGCCCAGTAATCCAGTTTTGTGATATCTCTTTGAAACTCTTTGCAGTCTGCTTTGGACTTTATCTTGATCTTGATCATCTGCAGATTTTGCCATCTCACTGTTTCCACCGTTTTCCAGATCATTTATGAATATGTTGAACAGTACTGGTGCCAGTACAGACCCCTGGGGCCACCACTATTTACCTCTCTCCATTCTGAAAACTGACCATTTATTACTATCCTTTGTTTTAACCAGTGACTGATCCAGGAGAGGACCTTCCCTCTTATCCCATGACCGCTTACTTTGCTTAAGATCCTTTGCTGAGGGACCTTGTCAAAAGCTTTCTGAAAATCTAATTACATTATAGTCACTGGATCAACCTTGTCTATATGCTTGTTGACCCCTCTCAAAGAATTCTAGTGGATTGGTGAGGCATGATTTCCCTTTACAAAAACGATGTTCACTCTTTCCCAACAAATTGCATTCATCAAGGTGGCTGATAATTCTGTTCTTTACTATAGTTTCAACCAATTTGCCTGGTACTGAAGTTAGGTTTACCGGCCTATAATTGCCAGGATCACCTCTGGACCCTTTTTAAAAAATTGGCGTCACATTAGCTATTCTCCAGTCATCTGGTACAGAAGCTGATTTAAACAATAGGTTACATACCACAGTTAGTAGTTCTGCAATTTCACATATGAGTTCCTTCAGAACTCTTGGGTGGATACCATCTGGTCCTGGTGACTTATTACGGTTTAATTTATCAGTTTGTTCCAAAACCTCCTCTAATGACACCTCAATCTGGGACAATTGCTCAGATTTGTCACCTAAAAAGAATGGCTCAGGTTTGGGAATCTCTCGCACATCCTCAGCTGTGAAGACTGATGCAAAGAATTCATTTAGTTTCGCTGCAATAACCTTAGCTTCCTCAAATGCACCTTTGGCATCTTGATCGTCCAGTTGTACAGAGGCATTTTAGCAACCAGTCAGGTGTCCAAGCCACTGAGAATTACTGGGATGGTCTATCAATTATTCTGCTTGCTGCTTTTAGGCCTCTACAGTAAACTTAGCATAACCAAGGCAAACTGGGAGGAAGGGGGGGGTCAGACAGTGAATACGTGAGGTGGAGTTTTCTCTCTCTGAATATGCTGGGGTGAATGTCTGTGAAAAACAGGAAGTCTCAATATATTTTAGAATTGTCAATATGGGGAAATTTAGCTATCAGACTAACAGCTTAAGACTGATTGCTTAACAATATTTTATTTTTTTAGGGACATGTCTCTGTAACTCCTGCTTCTGCCCATTGATTGATTTATTTGGTCAGCTATGTAACATTTTCTTGATTGACATGGCTCTGACATGTCTTTGGGGTACAAGAGGGAAGTAGCAAGTCTGAGTCAGGCGGATCGCTTCACGGACACATTGAAAAGATCTCCAGGCACAGCCGGAAGGACCGGCCAACCAGAAATCTGTGACTGATTCACCCAAAGACTGCCTCAGACTTGTGGGGTAACTATCAGTGTGGGGTACTCGAACCACCTATTGTATTTGTATGTTCTGAAGACTAATAAGTGGCGACTTACTTCAAGTAAAAGCAATCCAATGGGAATTGCTGGAGGCCAATAAAGTAAGGCTTTCAGATCACTTGGTTTCGACTTGTCTATGCCAGCCATAGAGCAGGTACTGTGTTTCCT
This sequence comes from Emydura macquarii macquarii, assembly GCF_026122565.2. Taxonomy (NCBI): domain Eukaryota; kingdom Metazoa; phylum Chordata; order Testudines; family Chelidae; genus Emydura; species Emydura macquarii. The sequence goes on along the minus strand of NW_027132640.1, from coordinate 171,971 downwards.
TTGCTTTATTTCCTGATACCAACTCGCAGAGACTACAAGTGACAAGGTCGAGGAACCCTGGGTAACACAGTGGCCTCACTGGTTGTTTAGCAACTTCTAAACTTCAACTTCTTCAGCTTCAGAAGTGGGGCAAAGTGGCGTTAGGTGCTAAGTCATAGGCGATCAGATGTCTGCTTGTCTTCAAGGCCTGTCGCAGTCTCTCCTCACCCACCCTACCATTGCTTGCTCCCCCTGAAAAGATTGACGTCTGCCTCCAACAGGGCCACAACACCAACCTCCAGCTTGTTACATGTTCAAACAAGCCCCTCTGTGCTTTCCCCTATGCTGCCTCTCCAGCTCAAGTGCTGCATGCTCCTAAACATCCACACAGCACCCTTATTAGCCCCCTGCAAGTCTCTCCTTCTGACTCTCCTTTGCCATGATGGCGACAACAAACTCAGCAAGGGTTTGGCCACCAGGCTGCCAAGATCACAGCCTGTTCTGCTAGCCAATGTTGTCTCATTGCTTTCTTGTATCCCCCCAGCTGTCTGTAACCAGCCGTTGCCGTCTGTCATATACTTAGATTGTAAACTCTATGCAGCAGAGACTTTCTTTTTGTGCTGTGTTTATGCAGCACCTTGCAGCAGGGTTGCAGCAGGGTCCCCTCCCCCTACTAGGCTGGGAGGGTGGCTCTAGGGGCTCTTCACCCTCTCAACCCCTTCCGAGGTGGGTTCTGGGGGACGGGAGGAGGGCATGGCTGCCTTGAGCTATTGGGCTCTGCTGCTCCCACCGCCACCCTGCTGTGACACCAGCCTTGGACAGTGTGGCCAGGTGGCAGCCACCGGTCTCTAGCAGGACACAGGCGGGATGCAAATCAAAAGCACCAAAAATGTAGTGTTATTTTTAAAAAAACATCTGCTGGTTTTAAGCTGATCTGGTGACTTTGGGAGCTGCTTCCCTTGTTATTAAAACACACACGGCCCCCTTTGGGGTGGGGCGTTTAATTCAGTCCTAGGGCTGGGACGTGAAACTGACCAGCAACGGGAAGCGAAAGGGACCCGGCTAGTCTTGTGCCGTGTGGGTGTGAAGGAAAGGCGCCGCTGGGTCTCCCCCGCACAGCTGACCCGGCCATGAAGGGTACGGTGTAACGAGCTGTATCTCTGGCTGCAGCGCAGACCACCCTCGAGCCAGGCTGCCCGCCAGTGGTAAATACCGGTAAGCTGTGCTGTGCAGGAGGGGGCCCCGGCTAGCCTGACGCAAAGCGCACTGTGGTGTATGAGCCTTGTGCCAGGGGCACGGTGGGCTGGGTGTGAGCGGGGCTACTAACTGGGCTGGTTCTGGGGGACCTGGTTCTGGGGGGGGCTGGTTCAGGGGCTAAGCAGGGTGGGCTGTGCAGCAGGTGGGGGAGGGAGGGATGTGTGGGGTGGCTTTTCTCCATGATTTCTGATTCTCCCTCTGGCCCTAAAGCCTTTCTCACCCCCGTCGCCACGGAGCGCTGCCTGTGCCCCAGTAGGTGAAGCGCATCCCCAAGACCGTGGTGTGGGGCCCCAGCCCCTCCACATCCATGTGGGCTTCCCCCTAAGATGCTGCTCTCCACTGCCAGCTTCCAGTGATTCCAGGGACGCCCTGAAGGCAATGTCAGGGAACTGCAGTGTGCTGCCAGGGTGCTGGGCAGGTCAGCGTGGGAGTTGCCCTCCTGCCCCAACATCTGGAGCAATACTGCCCAGTGGGCAGAGCCGGCACTGCTTTCCACAGAACTCTGGCCACACTTCCCTGGCTGCAGCCAGGTACTGGGCAGCACCAGGCCTGGCCCAGGAGTGGGCAGGCCTGGGAACGGAGGCAGGCAGCAGAAGGGGGCAAAGCAGGCATGCTGCATGGTGGGAAATGCCAGGCTGCTGCCCTGGACACCATGTGCTCTGCAAGGCAAACCAGCGTGGCCCAGGAGTCGCACCGCCAGAGCCCCAGGCATTCAAAAGCAGGCCCACCTGGCCTGGGGCATTAGTTGGGCAGGAAGGAGGTGGGAGTCCTCTGGGCATCAGCCCTCTGCCCCTCCCCCCCCAGCAAGAGGAACGCGCCGGCACCTGGGCTCTGGCAAGGGCTGAGCTATCGGGAACCGGGCGGGTCCCAGCCTGGGAACACTGGCACCGGCTCCTGTTTGCTTTCCAGTCAGGTGTGACATGCCTGCACTTTGTCTTTTGTGATCTAATAGCCGCACCGCTCTACTTTAACAGCTCAAGCGCTTGGCTCCTGCCAGGGAGAAGGGCTGCCGCCTAGGGAGGCCTGGCTGGCCCCTGTGCCATAGCTCAGGGCAGAGCATGTGCATGCGCCGGCCCAGCACGGCGTGTGGCGCTCAGGCTATGATGGTGTCCCACTGGATTAAGCAATTAAGCAATGCGCGAGCCCTACCCTAGACCTAACACGGACTTTTAACTGTGGCTTTCGGAAGGTCATGTCCCTCTGTGCCTCAGTATCCCCACTCGTCATTCACTGTCCTGGGTTGGGTCCCATTGGGGGGTGGGGCTGTGTGAGCTCTGTGGGCTAGCGCAGGCCCTAACTCTGCTGCCTGTGGAGTCAGTGGCGCCCTGAGCTGGGCTCTCTGCCTGCCCGACACCCCAAATGAAGTATATTGCCTGGGACGGGCGGGGGCAGAGAGAGGGCTGTTGGGGTGGGGGAAACCTCTCTGGCAGGGCGTCTTCTGAGGCAAACGGATTCAGTCTGTTGAGGCTGGAGGGGCCAGGGTTGCCACCCCCTCCCCCGCAGCCCAAGGCTCAGCTGACCAACATCTCGGCCGCCCACCCGGCCTGGACAGGGCTCACCTGTGCCCCGTTGGCCCTGGCGTGGCACAGCGCTGGGCTGCCCACCCTCCCCCGCATTCCAGGGACCGGTTACAAACCAAAGCAAGGGCTGACCAGGCATGTTTCTCCGCTGGGCCCTGAGTGGCATGGGGGCTGCGCCCGGAGTTGGTGCCTGGCTGACGGTGCAGGGATTACGAGGCTACCCCATGCCCGGGGGGTGGTGGCAGGAGGCCTGGGCAGTGGCAGAAGCACCTGTTCGCCTGCTGCCAGGAGCAGCATTCATGTTTGGAGGGGAATGAGCCATTTTTTATGGGGACCCCCCTGAGCTGCCGGAAAGGAGGGCAGCGTGCCAGGGGCCGGGGATCCCAAAGGGCCTGCGTTCCTGTCCTTCCTGCTTTGGCTCTAGCACCTTCCAGGGACCCTGCCCAGTGCTCGGAGCCTGGCCACACATGCTCCCCTTGTGTGGGTGGCCGTGTCTCGGCAGGATGCCGGCCAGCTGTTGTTCTGAGCGACGCCAGCGTGTTGATGGCATGGCCCAGGGAGCTGGGGGGATGAGTGCAGGGAAGCAGATGCACTGGGAAAGCCCCGAGCAGGGTGGAGGCTTGGCGGGAAAGGTTGGGACGCAAGACCGGATTTGTATGACGGTCACCCTGGGGAAAGAGCCGTTGGCCAGCATGGGCACCTTGCCCGTGGGCTCCGGAGCCTCGGCTTTAGGCGGGCCCAGCAGTAGCTCCTGGGAGCTGTCAGGACGTGGGTAGTGGGGCGGGAGCAGGTGGGAAGAGGCTGGTGGGCTCAGGCCTTACAAGGGGAGATGTGGGAGGGCTGACGGCAGCCAGGGCCCAGCTTGCAGCCCCCTGCCCTGTCCCACGTGGCTCCAGCCCAGCTGCATACGATGAGGCTGCGGGGAGTCGTGGGGCAAGGACCCCATTCCCCCCCTTTGGGTGGTTTCTGATCAGACAGTAACAAGAGGTCTCCCCTGCCTTTCCTCAGGGGCCTCGTACCCTCAGCACCCCAACAGAGCTGCCAGGGGCCGGGTACTGTTGGGGCGATCAGGTAGGGACGTCAGGGCCCCCACATGGAGGGGAAACTGGATACACTTTACCAGGGCCCAGAGGCCCTGGGGGGACCCAGCCCAGGCTGCAGCCCCCATTAGGGGAGGGGGTCCATGTTAAAAGTTTGCACTGGGCCTGAAAAGATTGTGCTTGGGCCCTGAGGGACACCCGGCAATCCCGACGGTCCAGCACAGCAATGCTGAGAACAGGGAGGCGGGGGAGGGGGGAACGGGGGTGGGGTACGACATGACACACACACACGACTGGGGACCACCGCCACCCAGCCCCTGGGCGGAAGCCACGTGCCAGCCGCTTCTGACGCTCTGGCTGGAGCCAGGCATGGGGGCACGGGGAAAGCTGCTGCTGGGGTAATCAGGCCCTCCTGGGTGATCATGCCCGTGAGCCCCAGCCACCAAGTGAACTGCAGGCCCGGGTGATGCCCTGCCACCAGCCCCCATGTCAGCGGCGGGGCGCACCAGGCAGATCGTGGTGGGTCAGCCATGAAGGGTGGCATGGGCCCAAGCCGTGGGCTGATAATGGCCACCGCCCCTCAGTGCACTCCGCAAGCCGAGTGGCTAGCAGCAGCCCCAGTTCACAGGGGGGCAGTTGAGGCCCTGGCTGCTCAGCGAGTCCCCGCCTGCCCTGGAAGTTGGTGTTGGCCCTGCTCAGAGATCAGGGGGACAGGGTGAGGCTTGGGTGCCGTGGGGAAGCGGGGCTGGTGGGATGCGCTGCTGGGTGCCCAGGGCTGGAGTCAGCCAGCTTGGAGGGGAGGAGACCTGGTTCCTGTGGTGGGGCGGGAAGCAATGAGGGGCGAGAGCACCTGCTGGGGATGCTCTGGTTTATTTGATGTTGCTACACATAAGAAGCCAAATCCACACTCGGCAGGTGGCCTTGCTGCTGCCCTCACCAGAGGCTACATCTAACCCCCAGGGCGTCTCTGTGCGCAGGGGGAGCAGTCGGAAACTGCAGCTGGCGGCCACCACAGGGTGACCCTGTGGGCTCATGCCCACGCTGGCTGCAGGGCCATGGCGCCAACTGGTTTTTCTCCTGGCCTGTGCCGCTGGGGGATGGGGAGCAGCACAGAGCCAACGCAACACCTTCACCTCTGCTCTCCCGGCCTTGGCCATTTATCTGCCATCCGCAGCCGGGCTTATGTCCAACCCCGAGGAGGCAGGGCCGTGCTCGCGTTGCTGCAGAAGTTTGCTAGAAGCCAGCGTAGGCGGCCTGGATGTGAGCATGACTGGAGATCAGGGGGGCCCCGTCTGTGCGCCTCGCACCCCCACTGGGCTGCGGCAGGCTGGTGGCGAGCGGGGGGCTCAGAACTCATACTGGGAGACGAAGGCCATGACCCTGAAGATGTGCTTCCCCAGAAGAACCTTCCGGGCCAGTTCACTCATTTCCAGCTGCACCTCCAAGGTGGCCGGCCCTGCCACCAGGCTGGTGAGGACCAGCTCGCCAGTGTGCCGGCCGGATCGCTGCACCGCAAAGACCCCGTGGCCCCTGCCCCCCGTGATGGCAAAGCGCAGGCTGTCGCCCACCAGGCGGGTGGTGGACATCTTGAAGAGCACCCGGGGCACGGTGCGGTTGGACTGGAGCGGCAGGTAGTGGAAGGAGATGGAGTTGGCGGCCAGGCGGCAGGCCCTGCTGTCCATGGGGCACGGGTTGCGTTCGCACTGGCTGTGGGGAGATAGGCAGGGCAAAGGCGTGAGATGGGGCAGGTAGAGTCTGGCGGGGGAGACACAGGCTGCTGGCCCCCTGGCGGAGAACACTTACTAGCTGGAGGTCTTGACATAGCTGGTGTTGAGCCGGGACTTGGGGCACTCGGGGCGCACGCACCGGTAGCCCCCGAAGACGTTGACACAGAGCTCCCTGTGGCTGCAGTTGTGTTGATTGGCGGCGCATTCATCCACGTCTGGCAGAGCAAACAAACCCCCCGCCCCCGAGCCCAGCGTGAACGTGACCGGGCCCTTCCATGGCGGGGCCGGGGCCTCGCCCCTCCCTGCGCCACCCAGCTAGCACTGCTCATCCTGCTGGGGGGCTGCTAATCCCTAAGTGCTGAGTCATCACACAGGGCCAGGCCAGCCTCTGCCACAGGGGCAGGGACAGGGGCGACTGGTCATTTGCCTCTTCAGGATTGGGATGATGCCAAGGCAAGGGGTATCCCCAGGCACCCACAGCCCCTGAATCCCTGGGGGGGGGGCTAAGGCGGGGGGTGCTGGTAACACAAAGCCCAGCTACCCCGGGTAGCAGGCTGGCATTCAGGCAAAGCCAACCCTCTGTGTGGTGCCAGCCCAGGTCTGTGGGCATCCAAAGGGGCTTCAGCAATGCCATGATGCTGAGTGCCCAGGAGGGCTCTGGGCTGGGGCAGAGGGTGGCAGGGCTGCCTGGGCCATCTGGGGTCACAGGAGGTGAGGCTGCGGTTCCATCTGCAAGCAGCAGCACGGTGACCCCAGGAGGAAGCAAGGTCTGTCTCCCCGCCCCACGGCCCAGCAGCCCAGGTCGGTGCAGAGGCACAGCTCACCGTCACACATGTTCAGGTCGGCATGGAGCAGATAGCCCTCGGGGCAGACACAGCGGTAGGAGCCAGGCAGGTTCACACAGTCGTGCACGCAGATGCGGGTCTGCCAGCTGGACTGGAAGAGCTGGCACTCATCAACGTCTGGGCACAGAGCAAACGGGCTGGAATGGGGCACAGGTGGCAGCCAGACTGCCTCCCACCTCGCCCTCCCAACCTGGGGCACTCACAGCCCGACTGGTGCTGGATACCCCCTCGGCTTCCACCCCACGTTGGGTGCCCTGGGACACCCCAGGGCCATGCAAGAGCCTCCCCTCGGGATCCCTGGCTCTTCCTTGTGGCTCTCCCAGGCCATATTCCTGGAGCCTGGTGCCAGGCGAGTCCCTTGTTGTGCAGGGGCGAGGGAGGCAGGTGCCAGGGCTCCAGGGGTGCGGTGACCTCCGTGGTCCTGCAGGCAGCTCGTTACCCTGCTTCCGCCGGCACGCCCCACCCTCCGGCCTTTCCACCCGCATCAGGCGTTCCCTGCATGGCACGCCCCACCCCAGCCATCACCCATGCAGGGCGGCTGCTCGCAGCCTGGGACCTGTGCAGACGCCAGGAGGAGATGCCCAGCCACAGAGGGACCGGGGCTCACAGCACACGGGGGCAGTGTGGGGACAACCGGTGCAGGGCAGTGCCGTGGGCCAGAGAGAAGAGAGGCCCGGGTTAAACCCCCCCGCCTGTACGCAGAGAGAGTTGTGGGACTTGGATGGCGCCGAGGGGCTGGGACAGTGTGGGACAGGGGGAGGGGCGCCCCATAGCTGTCAGCCGGGTCCCTGGGCAGCCCCATTACCTTGGCACAGGCTGCCGGCCCGCAGCTGGAAGCCGGTGTCGCAGGTGCAGTGGCGGACGCCTGGGCGGCTGTCGGTGCAGCGGGGCTGGCGACTGAAGGACGAGTTGCTCAGCGTTGCCCAGTCTGCAGCAGCAGAGAGAGGTGGCTCTCAAGTCACCCGGGCAGCATCAGGCGGAGCTGGGCATTTCCCTGCCTGGGCATGGCATGCGCTGGTGCCCCCCACCCACCTGGACACCGAGGGCAGGGGACGCTCCTGAGACAGGTGGCCGCCTGTCTCCCCTGCTGTGGGTGAGAACTCACCAGCACCATGCCCAGCCACAGGCAGCGCTGCCCTGTGGGATGGGTGGGACAAGGGGCATCGGCAGAGCCGTGGGGCAGCAGGACTGGGCCAGCGAGGGCTGCTGGGGGGGCGGGGCCCAGGCTGGGTGCGGCAAGTGTCGTGTCTGGAAGGAACTTCTCTGACCCCACTGCGATCTGCACCGGCCAGTTTGATCCTGACCTGACTCGCCAGAGACGTCACCTGCCTTCCCTGCACCGCGCACACAAAGGAGCCGCTCTGCTGCTGCTAAGAGGAGTGAGAGCTGGGGGGCCTGGTCAGTACCTACGGGAATATACGGGGGTCTGGCAGTTATAGCCCGCCCAGCCACTGGGGCACAAGCAGGTGTAGCTCTGTACGGCATCCACACAGGTCCCGCCATTGGCACACGGGTTGCTCACGCAGTCATTGATGCCTGGGGAGGGAGGGAGAGGAGAGACAATCAGCAACCTCCAAGCTAGGGACACAGCTAAAATAAATCAGATCAGGCCCAAACGTGCAGCTCTCTCAGTGCCAGCTTTGGCTCCTGCTTAGCCATCTGTCCAGCCATCCTTCCTCCCCACTCTGTGCTTCCATCCGACCTGCATCGTCACCTGCGCCCAGCACCACAGCACCTGGGCACCGCTGCAGGTGTCTTCTATCCTCCTGCCCACGCCCTCGCCAGCTTCTGCTCCTTGCAAACGGCATCTGAACCCCAGGATGTGCCCTTGTGCCAGGGACTTGGGTGCAAGGAGATGCTTGGGGCTGCTGTGTGGTGGGGGGAGGGCTCAGGGCAGGTGTGGGGCAGGCTAGCATCTAAGAGTGGGGTCAGGCGCAGATGCTGTTCAGCTCTCACCAGGACAGCTGCGCTTGTCCCTAGCTGTGGCTCCATCCGATCCCCCAGGCACCGTCCTCCCCGGTCTCCATCTGGGGGCGCTGCGCTCTCTCCCTCCCTCCCCCACCCCCGGGCCCCACCAGCCCACGGCCCTGCGCCACCCAAAACTCCACTCTGGCAGACGGGCTGCTGGCCACTCCATGTCCGGTCCTGCAGGCAGGTGCGCGACTCCGGGCCCACAAGCTGGAAGCCGGCATCACACAGGAAGTGGGCCTCGTGCCCCACTGCCACCTGCTTGCCCAGCTTCCGACCATTCAGGGGGGCCGCCAGCTGGGTGCAGCTTTCTGGGGGCCGAGGGGAGCGTGGTTAGATGTGAGCCAAAGCAGTCTGCGCCCCTCACCCCCCCATTCGCGTCCATCGCTGTGCCGCAGTGGACCGGACCCCTCTCGGCAAGGCTCAACATGCAGGGTCCCTCCCCCAGCACACCCCATGCACCGGGGCCAATGCTGTGGGACCAGCAGATTGCGGCAGACCCCCAAGCTCCCCCAGTTGGAGCTGGGCCCACAGAGAGGTCAGCAGGCCCCAAAAGCAGCACTGGCTGAGGCTCCCCAGGGCCCCGTGCCGGCCAGCCAACACCCCTGCTCTGCCAGGCTGACAGGAGATCTCTGTCTACACCAGGGACAGGTCGAGCTAACTATGGCCCACGGGGCTTCTCACAGCCCTGAACCGCCTGGCCAGGCCACTCTAAGTTTCTAGTGTAGACCAGGCCTTCAAGCAGCAGGGAGGTATTTACACAGGCTCCACTGGGGAGAGCCATGTGCTGTGCGGTTCCAGGAGCGACTGGTGCAGTGTGACGGGCGTTACCATTGTGCCTGTTGGCCTGCTTGTGGATGTCGCTTTCCAGGAGCGTGAGCTGCTTCTTGAAGCTGCGCATCCCCTGCAGCTGGGCGGCCTCCTGCGTGGACAGCAGCTTCTGCATCCGCTGAAGGGTGCTCAGCACCTGGCGCTTACTCAGGCAGCCCTGGGAGAAAGCACAGGGGTTGCTCTGGGTCTGGCTGTGCAAGCCCAGGCTATCAGAACTCGAATCCGCAGCCCCTGGGCTTGTGAACCTGAGGCGTGAGCAGCTATGCTCCTTTGTAACCCAGGGTAGCAATCGCTGACTTCTAGGGCTCTGCTTTCCATGGCCCGCATCCGACCACTCACAGCCCCGACTTCCTAGAGCCTGCCCCAAACATGGCTGCTCTGGCCCCTGCTCGTGGGGCAGCGTGGGGAGACAAAGAAAGTCGGCCTGTGGGATGCTTCTGGTGGACTTGAGTCCCGTGGCGCTGCGTCTATACTGCAAAGCAAGAGGGCTTGAACCCTGGGTCCTGGTTGCACTCAGGTTCGGACCCTCCAGCCCCATGAGGTCCCGGGAGGCTGGGTCTGAGCCTGGAGTTAGCACAATTTGTGTATGGACGGGAGAGGGGTAAGGCTGGAGCCTGAGTTCAAACTCTGAGCTTCTGCTGCAGTGTAGACGTACCCTTATGGGTCAGTCCTGAGCTGAGTCCACAGAAAGTCACCCTGGCGGTCGGGACGTGAACGCAGAGACAGTGGCTGAGAAGGGGCTGGGCTGCACAAGGCTGAAGCGATATGGGAGGAAGCGCCTGGAGTGGTTCTGCTTCTGGGATAGGAGAGCTGGGCTCGGGACCTCAGTGAGTCCGTAAGGGTCCCCCTGCGTTTCAGCTGCAAAAGGCAGGCAATGACATGAGCAGCCCTCTGGCTAGCCACGCAGGCCTGGCTCCCCTGCCCCGGGACATTGAGCCGCAGGGAGAGCCAGGGAGGTGGGGGCAGGATCAGGGCTCGGGAATGCAGCCAGGGTCTCTAAAAGAGCCTTCAGAGGCTCCCAGGAACCTTCCTGCACTGGTTAGATATTGGTGTGCGTGTTGTAGAGACCTACAGCTCAGCTGGAATTGGCAGGGTCTGCTTCTGGAAAGGCGATGCCTGAGATCACTTTAGACTGTTACCTACTGCCTAGAGCAGGCGCACGCACTCCATAGCGCCCTGCATTCGAAGTCTGGCCTCATCTGTCTGCGCCAGGGATTGCCAGCGCTCGCTGCGGGGTGCTGGGAGCCCCTTTGGGGACACTGCTGCTTGGAGCTCTACGCACAAAGCCCACACAGGGTTGCCTTTTTCTCCTCCTCTGTGGCTTCCACCTGATAGGTCCCCAGCTTATAGCAAAAAGTTCTTCTTGTTAGTCCCTAAGTGCAGGACCTTGCACTAATAAATTTCACCCCATTTCTATTACTCCAGTTTACACGGTCCACCAGATCTTCCTGTACGATAGTCTAGCCCTCCTCCGTGTCAGCAATCACTCCTAACTGTGTGTCATCTGCAAATTTTATTAGCACCCTCCCACTTATTGTGCCAAGGTCCTGCATGAAACTGCTAATAAGCTTGGTCCCAAGAGTGATCCCTGAGGAACTCCACTAGTAACCTCCCTCCAGCCTGACAGTTCACTTTTCAGCATGATCCGTTGTCATCTCCTCTTTAACCAGTTCCTTACCCACCTTCCAATTTCACTCATAATTTCTGAAGTGGAACCGTATCAAATGCCTTCCTGGAATCCAGATAGAATGGAGATCTACTGTATTTCCTTTGTCTAAAACATCAGTTATCGTCTCAAAGGAGATCGAGTTGGTCTGGCATGATCTATTTTTAGTAGAATCGTGTCATATTTTATTCCAGTTACCATTTATCTCCATGTCCTTAACTACTCTTGCTTTCAAAATTTGCTCCAAGACCTTGCATACATTGAGGTCAAAGTAACGGGCATGTAGTTCCCCAGATCCTCTTCTTAGAACCAGGAACTATATTAGCAATTCTCCAATCCTTCCCTTACCTCGGTGCTGCAGAGCCGCAGCTGCAGTAAACACAGGGCCACGATGGCCTGTGCCGTGAGGAGCTGCATCACGTGGGAGCAGAGTCGGGGCAAAGATGCTCTGACTCACGGGGGGAGCTGGGGGCTGGCCCTTCCTGGCGACGGCTCGACCAGCTGCAGAGGTGGGAATGCGCAGTAACCAGGACGGCAGCTCACGGGCAGCTCAGCCCCTCTGGGGAGATGCAGAGAGAGGAAGATGGGCTTTCCCCTACGTTTCCCTGTGCTTTGCACTGTCACCTGCTGCCCACCACCCAACACGTCATCCCCTCCCACAGCACCCCTCCAGGCCAGGGGCTTCCCCACCAGAAGGGCCTTCATAAATAAACCAGAGGCAGAGAAATCACAAGACCCCCCCCCCAAAAAAAACAAAAAACATTTGGCTCAGAATTCATCAACCAGGCAGCCTCTAAAAGCATCCCCCTGGCAGCCCCCCTGCAATGGCATCACTCCAGTAACCGGCCACAGGACGGCCCCATCCTGGCAAACCAGGAACTTGTCCAAGAGGAGCTGTGGCCCTTTTCCCCCATCGCCTCCCCTTTCCCCTCCTGCTGTCCCAGCCTCCAAATCTGACTGACACCTCGTGGGCCTGTTCTCAAGGGACAGGTTGGCTTATGGTTCTCACCCTCTCCCCTACCAAGGGGCACGTCCCAACTCCAGAGAAGAAAGGAGCAGCCCCTCCCCCCCCCCAATCCCGTCCAGTGTCACCTCAGGCCCAGGAGGCCTCTTTCTCCTGCAACGGGGGACACAAAGAGACCTGTCTTTTCTCACAGCCTGATGCGGATGTTGCACTCTGCGCCTTCCCTCGCGTCTGGGGCCCCCAGCAGATCCCCTGCATTAGCCCAGGCGAAAGGCAGACAGACCGAGAAAGCGGCAGCTGAGGCTCCGGGAAGATCCGGCTCAGAGCCCCCTGCAGCCTGGGCTCTCTGGGAAGAGAGATCTCTGGCTGCAGTATCCGGGGCTCTCCCTGGCACCAGAGAGGGCCAGCCAGCCAGCAGGACAAGCAGCCAGCCAGCCAGCGGGACAAGCAGAGGTTGTTTGTAAGATGCAGGCTCCTGGCTTGCAACCCCTTCCTCTCCCTCCCGCCTCACTTCGCTTCAATTTATCCTCCCCAGACGTGTGTGTTTGTTGGTTTTTCCCCTGGCCCCAGCGGAGGGAGGGCAGCGAGTGGTAGGAAACTTTTCCTTTGGCACCCGCCTCTCTCTCCCCTCTACCCCCCCACGTCAGGACATTTCAGGCCTTTCATCTGCAGAGTCTGTTGCTAACCCCGGTCACGCAGTCAGCAGATGCTGGCTTCCCCCAAAGGATTCAGTGTCCTGGAATCCCAGGGCAATATGCCGTTTACATCAGCTCTTGCAGCTAGAAACCAACGCCTGGGAACATCTTTGGGACCCTTCCCCACCCTGGATTCCAGCCGCAATTCCTGGGTCTTCCTACCCCTGTAGCTCACCCCAGCTCCCACTGTATAGCCCCCTACAGAGCTCACCCCCCTTCACTCACGAGGTCTTCAAGGCAAGGAGACCATCTGTTATTTGTCCGTACAGCGCCATGCACGCACAGTGCTCTGCAAATACTGAATAGCTGACTTGAACAACGGTGCCACCCACCCGGCTTTGACTCCCCAGGACACTTGCTAGAGATCTGCAGGGAAATGATACAGGTTGCACAAAAGCAGAGCAAGTGGATGCAAGAAAGGGCTTTTCCAAACATACGCAGCAGGAAGATGCGGAGGAGAAGTGCAGTCAAAAGAAATTGGGTCCTTAATAAATGATGAAGGGGATGAAGTCTGTCCAGAGAGGCAGAAAACGGGGTTGAGGCAAGGGGGCCAGGTTTTGAGAAGAGCTTGGCTGCCATATAAGGCAGGTTATCAGAAGTGCTCTACAACCCCATTGGACCTGACTGGCAGCAGAGTCCAGCACTCACCATACTGAGCTCTGCTGACAATCACACGTTTGGAGCAGGCGGGAGATCTTGTGAAAGCAGCCTCCATACAGAGGAAGCCTTGGAAAATAGGACTATGTACATGCCAGCCATCCTGGATCCCAGCGGAAGAGAATTAACAACGAGCTTAATGTGCAACTGGAAATTGTTTCTGAAAAGCCCTAGGGAGGAGCTAGAAAGGGGTGTCAAACTCGCTGATGGTGACGGACCAAATTCGCATAGACTGCACTTCATAGGGGCCATGCAATACCCTCTGCTGAAAAATTCGGGCCATCTTCCCCTTTTCGGCGCCGCAGCATCAGCCCTTTTCGGCGGCGGGATTTTGCGGGGGGACCGTGTTGCCGGACTGAGTGCATTGCCGCTTTAAGGGATTTCTCTGCGTTCGGCATTGACGCTTTAAGATATTTCACGGACTCTTAAACCGGCAATGCCGTAGGCAGAGAAATCTCTTTAAATGCCAATGCCCTCACTTTGGGCAGCAGCACATCTGAAAAAAACTGGCTGGACGCGGGCCGGATCAAAAAGGTTCGCAGGCCAGATGTGGCCCTGCGGGCCATATGTTTGACACCCCTGAGCTAGAAGATCAAATACAAGCAAAGGTGGTACCAAGCTTTGGAAAGGCATGAAGAGAGATCCTGGCAATTATTGTCCCACAAATCTAACTTCTCTCCCTATGAAAACAACGGGAAAATATTAAGAGGATAAAAACCACTGACTATCTAGGGGATAATGCAACCAGGAGCACTGAGCAGTCCTGATTTATAAAGCAAGGACATTTGTGTAGCAAGAGTTTCTCGAATCACTGCCACTCAATGCTCATGGATTGCTTTTGTACAGTAAGACTGCAGAGTTAGTGGAGGCGTGCGGCGTGGTAGATGTTAAGCATTTGATCAAGTGTCTCACAAAGTTTATTCTCTGCATACAAATCAAGCTGGCGACAAGCACATCACTTGGATCGACAACCAACTGATGGCCCATAACCAAACTGGTAGGAAGAGGGCCAGGGACTGGTTGGCAGGGAAGTCTCTATGGAGGTACTACAGGAACCTGGGTCAAGTCCTGTCTCATTTAATATTGTCATCGATGGTCCAGAAGAGGCTGAATGAAATTCACAGATGTCTCTAAACTGGGAGGAGGATCAAAGCAGCAGGGAGGACACAGAACTAACACACAAGGGTCCTCAAGAGATTAGAAATATAGGCAGTGGGTACTCGGATAATAATATTCCCCAGCTTTTATATAGCATTTTTCATCTGTAGATCCCAAAGCACTGCACAGTCCTCAAAGTATTTATCCCCACACGGCCCTGGGCAGTGCTATTATCCCCGTTGTACAGATGGGAAACTGAGGCACAGAGAGACTAAGGCCCAGATCTACAAAGATAGTTAGGCTCCATTGGAAGGTGCATGGGTTGTCCTGATACAGCTTAGAAAAATACATCCTGGGGGGAACGGAGAGTCCTGGGAAGCAGCAAGGCTGAAAGCGACACAGGGGCAATGAGATGTGGTAGCAAAAAGGCTGCATCTAATTTTGGTCTGGCCACATGAAGGGTGGGATCCGGGGGGAGAGAGGGGCAAATCCCTTTATACACGGCTGCGCAGTGATCATATTTGGAGCCGCCGGTGCAGGGCTGGGGACCACGTTGACAGCAGCATATTGAGAAATTAGAGAAAGTTCAGGGAAAACAGTGAAAATGGCCCAGGAGCTGGAAGATTAAAGGAGCTAAAGTTTGCTAGGAGGTGACTGATGGAGGCATGATGTTGGTCTGTACATATTGCAAGAGTGCAAAGAGGAGGAATTACTTCGCAAAAGGGCCTAGGACTAGGAGAAATTCAGGGTTAGTAGCAGGGACAGCTTCCTGCCAGTCTGACCTAGTAGGCTAAGGAACACTGTCTGGCGAGGGAGTGGGGCTAGAAGGGACCTGCTAGATCCCCCATATCTGGGGAGGCTTTGACTGTGGTGCTTCTGTGGGGCCATGGGGACCCCCTGCCCACACAGGTCTGGTGGCACATTGCCGGCTGGCAATGGGAGGAAGGGCCCTGGTGGAGGGAAGTCCGAGAGTTGGCCCCGCTCGCCAGCTGACTGGCCCCGGAACGCCACGTCCTATAATGTGCTCTCATGCCCATTTCTCATTTCAGCACACAATGAACGAATGGAAACGTGGGGATTGCGACGGCCAAAACGACACTGGCCCTGAGGGTCCGGCTAGCTGGTATCTTTTCCCCTGAGGGTCCAGTTAGCTGGTATCTCTTCCCCTGAGTGGGCCGGGTAGCCCAGCACCTGGGCCAGCAATACCAGCGGGCAATCTGCCGGATTGCCACCCGGAAACATGGCAGCGCCTCCTCTACTGAGAACCGATGATGGAAAGAGAAATGATGGGCCCAGTCAATCCTCCAGGGGGTTGTGGGAGGAGCTGTGTGGACAGGACATGCTGGGAAATCAGGGTCACTGTGGGGCAGGTGTGATGGTCCCCAACAGGCATGTAAATAAAGGGAGGGTTAGGGTATAGTGGGGTGAATGCCCCGCTCAGCCTGGCCACGAGAGCATGCCCCATGCACCAGCACCATTCCTGGTGCTGCAGATGCCTTTAATAGTCTCTCCAGACAGGTGCAATGTGAAAAGGGGGCAGAATATGTCTGTGCGGCCATCACAGCTGCCAACATATATAACGTCAGTACCTGGCCTGTGGAGATGGCTTTTGGGGAACACCAGCCTGCGGCCGGGGCCGGACATGAATGCAAGTCGCTACGCTCCACCCTTGCCTACGCCCAGCCAGGCTCGGAGCTGAGTTGGTCGCCTGCCTCTAGCTGAGCTGCTCTGTGCCATGCCACGCCAGACTCCGCCGGGCGTGCTGGGACACGGGGCAGGCCTTGGCCGCTTCGCCTGACATAACTCACCCACGCCGCTCAGCTGGGACGAAAGGAACCAAACCGCCGCCAGGCTCAGAGCACAGGGCGGCCGTGCAAATGCTGCCACGCCTCTTGCGGGACGACCCGGCCCCCCACTGTGCCTGGTATTTGCCAGGGCAGGCCAGCTGACAGCGGTGGGGAACGCAGCCACAGGAGCCGCTGTCTTTTGCCAGCATCGGGCCGAAGTCTCAGCAGGTGATGTTGCGTGTGGATGATTCCCCCGCCTCCCTGTGCCACCCTAGTGCCAGGGTTACCATCCCACCTCCCGTCTCGGGCACCTACGCCTCTCATGCCAGGCTCCTCTGCCTCCTGGGGGCCAGTGCGCGGCAGAAATGCCGTGGAAATGATCCATGCCCATGAGCCCAGCCGTGAACCACGTCTCCCCCTCGACGGGCAGAACTCTGATAATTCCACAGCACATGCCAGGATTTCACCGCTCCTGGACTCTTCTGCTGCTGCTGCCCGACACCCCTGCCCTGGCACTGGAGAGCTTGTCCACGCAGGAAGTGACCCCCCCCAGGGGACCGTCCCTCACACCTATTAACCTCTCATCTCAAAGAACCCAGCAGGTCAGCCCTGCCACTGTTTCTCTGACCCTCGGCTCCAGCTCAGATATCAGCAGGTAACGCCCTCCACTGCTCGGTTGCCTTCAGCCCTCTCCAGTCCTGGCTCTCCAGTTTGGGGGTGTCAGCTAGCAACCCCTCCCTGCCCCGCCCCAGGAGCCATTCCAGCTTCCTTCACGGGGTCCTTCTGCCTCCAACTCGCCCTGATCCTTCAGAATGCCAGGCACTGCCCCGCCTGCATAACTGGTCAAACTGGGAGGGCCTGCACTGGCACGGGGGGGCTGGGCCTGCTTCCTTTCAAGGGGCCAGCCACTCTGTGACGCTCCCCCTTGATCTTATGGGATCCTGGAGCCAGCGCATGGCCGCTGGGCCGTTCCCCGCCCCGAATTCTAAATCGTTTCTCGGCCCGCCCACACTCCAAGAGAACCAGTCTGCACAAGTGGATTTCGCTTCCATGTCTGCCAGGTCAGACCTCAGGGCAAATTCCTTCGGTGGCGAATTGCTCTCAGGGGTGTGGACGGGGTTGGAGGGGTCACTTTAAATGAGTTCAGGCACCCTTTAATCAAAGGGGCAAAGGGCAGGGCATCCGCATCCATTTGCGCTGCCAGGACATCACCGATCACAACACCAGGCTGCTGGTGCCCTCGGAATCTCCGTGTGCCACTAATAGACACCCCCCCCCCACCCCACCGTAGTGATGTCTCTGAGGAGCTGCAGCCCTCTGGTCCAAAGTCTGAGGGGCACCAGATCCAGCCCATGATTGAATTAGGGGTCAGCCCGTTACCCCGAGAGTAGCTGCCGCGTCACAGCAGCCATGCTTCGCGGGCAGCAGAGTGAAGGAGAGACTGGCCCGCTGGGAACCAGAGGGACACAGCGGAGCTCCCGTTTAGCCACTACTTAGGCCTCCATGAGAAGTGGGTGCATGGGCCCCCATTGGGGTGGCTGGCACCCCCTCCTCCAGCAGATGCACTCCTGCAGCGCCCCCTGCAGGTGGCTGGCTCTCAGGCACCCCGGCATCCCTGGTAGCATCTCTGCGCAGCTGCAACGGAGTGCCCAGAAGCACAGTGGGTTTCCCAGCATGTCTCCCATCCAAGTGTGACCAGGCGGGAGCCTGCTTAGCTAGAGGTCAGCCTCAGACCCCAAGAGACGGGTGTGTCAAGCAATTGTGGCTGCTACATGGCACCCCTTGCTGGCAGAGCATGGCACCACCTCAATTCCCTCCCACCCGCTACCAGGAAATAATCCATGGGGCTTTCCACCCAGTAACTCCCCCCATGGGGGCCTGCGTTTGTTAACAAAACAATCTTCCAAGTACAAGCCCCCAGTAACCCACTCCCAGCCCTTTCCAGCTGGAGTCCTTCCACAGGCCTGGGCCTACCTTGTCTATCTCCAGCTCCAAGAGGCCAGGGGGCAAACCCCCTCTGCTGCTCTCCTGGCCTCCCCTGCTTTCTCTCGGGGGCTGACTCCCTAGTATCCTTCACCCTCTCAGCTGCTGTGGGCTACCTTTCCATCCTCCCCCCTCTGGGTCAGAGCTGCTTCTCCTAGTCCCGCTGCCAGGCCTTCCACAGAAACTCCCACGCTTGCTTTTGCCTCCA
This sequence comes from Emydura macquarii macquarii, assembly GCF_026122565.2. Classification (NCBI taxonomy): domain Eukaryota; kingdom Metazoa; phylum Chordata; order Testudines; family Chelidae; genus Emydura; species Emydura macquarii. Next base: position 153,746 of record NW_027132640.1, on the reverse strand, counting down.
AACTGTGTCCTCAGCCCTTGTGTCAGGCCCAGCTGAACCTGGTTAGTCCTCCCCGCTTGGGCTAAGGTGTATCCAAGAGCTGTTCGTATTAAGACTGACTAAATAAAGGGACAGGAATCAGGAAGTAGCTGCCTCTTGTGGGCATGTATCAGGGGGTTTCTGAAATCTACACCTCTCAAGCCAGGCTGGGGGATCCCTGCATGATCAGAGTCCGGGCAATTGTTACACTGGTGGCTTCTGACCGCCCCCAGCACTCCCATCCCAGAGAGAAAACATTCCAACTTCAGCTCAGTGCCGCTGGCACGGGACAGGAGTACGGGATGGGAGGGATTCAGCTGGGATGTTTTTGCCAAACACAGTCTGGGTGCTGCACACTGTGTCCTTTCAATAGGAAATAACCAGCCCATTCACAGGCCACTCAGGATGCAGCCTGCTTGTGGGCCACTGCGTGCAGGATAGGAGGGAGATGAGTGCCCACTGCAGGCTCTAGCATGCCTCACGCAGCTTGGACAAATGTTTCCGGAAGCTGGTGTTTGGGATCACATGCATAAGAGCAAGGCCCCGTTTACTGTGCAGCAAGGGTGACCTTAATTCTGGGATCCAGGCTCCCTGCTGCAGCTGACAAAAGATCCTGCAGCAGCTTCAGAAAAATTGCAATTAGATTCCACCAATGCTACAGTCAGCTGGGTCACCCTTGTGTCGGTTGATCTGCCCTTCGAGCTGATTGATTTCCTGATGCCCTGGGAGTTTGAATTTGCCCTGGGCTGCAGAATTGCTCATGAAAACACACCATGGCCTGCTGGAAATTGGTACGGTGCTGCTGGAGGCTTAGGAAGAAGATGGGTTGTTCTGGCCCCCAGCATTTGGGACTGTGAGATAAACACGTTGGCCAGATTTTCTGCAAAATGATCAACAGTGAAACAGTTACCAGTGTTGGCATCAGAACTGTCCTGACCTCGTTTCATTCCAGATAAATGGGACAGTTCCTGCTTCTCTGAGCTATTGTTTCAAGCTGTCTTGAGACCTGGGTAGCTAAAACAGCACTGGCTCGTGGTTCGAAGGTTTTCTTTTCAATCACAAAGGCTAGAAACATAGGGTGTGACCCTCCACTGGGAACTAGCAGCCTAGCATTGGCTGCAATGGAGCCGTGCCAATGCACGCCAGCCAAAGAGCCAGCGTTTTAGGCAAGAGAGACGTTAGCTTCTAGGGCACAATTCTGCAACGAGGGGTGGATTGTTTGGTGCATTCTTCAGCTTTGGAGACCTGCAGTGGCGGGGGCCCTGAGTAAAACAGATCACCGCAGGAGGCCATGGCTGTGTGGCAGAGCTGGCTTCCTGCCTTGCTTCTCTTCACACAGCTCTGCGCCCGGGAGCTGCAGTGGGGTCAGTTTCCCCCAGGAGAATGAAGGGAAAGCAATTGTTGATTCAGGGTTGGGCAGGGCATATCTGGAAAGCGTATCGTCTCCAGGGTGCAGAACCCAGGGTAGCAGTCAGGACTCCTGGATTCCATTCCCTGTTGCACCACAGACTGACTGCGTGGCCTCGGACAAGTCATGGTGCTCTCTGTGCCTCAGTTTCCCTATCAGTAAAATGGGGTGATAATAGCTACTGATGTAAACTGCCTGGAGCTCTTCAACTGAAAGGCACAATGGTCCTCACCGTGGGCACAGGGTACCAGTCTGCCATGGAATCACAGGGGTAACTGCATTGTTCCCTGGGAGACTGGCACTAGGCAGGTCCTGGGGCTGAGAGGGAAAGGCCACTGTTGCCCCCCTGGTTGGGAAAAGGCACTGAATGTTCTGGGGATTTGGACAGACAGTGTGTGTCTCTCGGCTGGCTACACAGAGGCTGTGACAACTCGTGTCACTGGGGCTCCCTGGCAGGGCTGCCACTGCATGCCCCGTGTCATTGCCAGGCGAGGGGGACAGGAGATGAACAATGGCATTTTTGGCCACTCCTGCTGGCCAGGAATCTGGGAGCAGGGACGTGTCACTGGCGGCTGACTCTGAGAGATGTGCAGAGTGTCTTTTAGAGCAGGCTGTCACATGGGCATCTGTGGGGCCACTGGGACTAGAACCAGACTCCTGCTGCCACCCCCAGAGCTAGCCACCGGCAGCCCTCCCTGTACACTAGGGGCCCTCCTCACCCCGTGCCACAGGGAACCTGCTACCACATGCTGGGGGCTCTGTAGGGCAGACTCTAGAGGAGCAGACACAGGCAGGGCAGTGCCAGAGGGCACCAGGTCCCATTCTGCAACTGGATGCCCATGCGTCTTTGCCGACTCTGTGTTCCACGGCCACCGTGTGATGGCCCATGCTTAGCGGAGTCGTGGGGCCATTTGCTGCCTTGAATTTGTAGCGCAGGCCAAGTCCCTGCCCCCATGCGGTGCAGCGGCCCTGTTCTGGTGCCATGCAGAGGGCCAGTCTGGCTGTGGGACGCCATTTCGGTGGGAGCTGGTGCCGACCCAGCAGGTGGTGATAGGCAATGGATGAGGCCAGTGGGCGTGCAGCTCCCACGCCAAGGCAGGAGATCTTATCATGCAAGGAAAGTCCTGTCTGTAAACACCCACTTCCCATAAATCGAGCCTGGAACCTGCCTGGAAACAGCCTGCTGCCTCGTGCATGTGAACGTCCTGCGCTACATTGTCCAAGTGCCGGGTCCAGGGGAGAGCAAGTCCTTATCATGGCTACATAGAATCACACAATCAGAGAAGATGAAGGTTGGAAGGGACCTCAGGAGGACATCGATTCCCTAGGTAACCCATTCCAGTGCTTCACCACCCTCCTAGGGAAAAATTTTTTCCTTATATCCAACCTAGCCCTCCCCCACTGCAAGTTGAGACCATTGCTCCTAGTTCTGTCATCTGCCACCACTGAGAACAGCCGAGCTCCATGCTCCCTGGAACCCGCTTTCAGGTAGTTAAAGGCTGATATCAAATCCCCCCTCATTCTTCTCTTTTGTAGACTAAACAAGCCTAGTTCCCTCAGCCTCTCCTCATAAGTCTTGTGCTCCAGCCCCCTAATAATTTTTGTTGACCTGCGCTGGACTCTCTCCAATTTGTCCACATCCTTCCTGTAGTGGGCGGCCCAAATTGAACACAATACTCCAGATGTGGCCTCACCAGTCTGTAGCTGTGCATGGGATTCTTCTATCCTAAATTCAGGACTCTGCATGTGTCCTTGTTGGACCTCATCAGATTTCTTTTGGCCCAATCCTCCAATTTGTCTAGGTCACTCTGTATCCTATCCCTACCTTCCAGGGTATCTACCACTCCCCCTAGCTTAGTGTCATCTGCAAACTTGTTGAGGGTGCAATCCTCCAGATCATTAATGAAGATGTTGAACAAAACCGGCCCCAGGACCGACCCCTGGGGCACTCCGCTTCTGACCAGCTGTCAGCTAGACATGGAGCCATTGATCACGTCCCATTGAGCCTGATGATCTAGCCAACTCTCTATCCATTTTATAGTCCATTCAGCCAACTTCTTTAACTTGCTGATAAGAATATTGTGGGAGACCATATGAAAAACTTTGCTAAAGTCAAGGTATATCATGTCCACCGCTTTCCCCGCATCCACAAAGCCAGTCATTTCTTCATAGAAAGCAATCAGGTTGGTCAGGCATGACTTGCCCTTGGTGAATCCATGTTAACTGTTCCTGATCACCTCCCTCTCTTCCAAGTGCCTTAAAATGGATTCCTTGAGGACCTGTTCCATGATTTTTCCAGGGATTGAAGTGAGGCTGACCAGTCTGTAGTTCCCATGATCCTCCTTCTTCCCTTTTCTGAAGATGGGCACTATATTTGCCTTTTTCCAAGCATCCGGTACCTCCCCCGATCGCCACGAACTTTCAAAGATAATGGCCAATGGCTCTGAAATCACATCAGCCAACTCCCTCAGCACCCTCGGATGCATCTGGCCCAATGGACTTGTGTATCTCCGGCCTTTCTAAATAGTCCTGAACCCGTTCCTTCAGCACTGAGGGCTCCTCCCCATTTTGTGCTGCCCAGTGCAGTAGTCTGGGAGCTGACCTTGTCTGTGAAGATAGAGGCAAAAAAGGCATTGAGTACCTCAGCTTTCTCCACATCCTCTGTCACTAGGTTGCCTCCCCCATTCTGTAAGGGGCCCACACTTTCCCTAATCTTCCTCTTGTTAGTAACATACCTGTAGAAACCCTTCTTGTTCCCCTTCACATCCCTTGCTTGCTGCACTCCGCGCCTCTATCCTTCGCTGCGCCTGGCCTCTTCAGCTCTCTCGGCTCCCATGGCTCTGGGCTTTCTTCCGACCTTGCTGGCCATCGTCTCCCTTCAGCCCCTCCATCCCCTGTTGGTGTCTCTAAGGGCTTTGTCCCTCCCCTCGGGCCTGGAGCCCATCCCCCAACTCCCATCTCCATGCAGACTCTCCCAAGCAGGCTTTCTCCCCTCCCACTGCAGACCCTGCATGTCTCACTGCCTTGGCTACAGCCCAGAACATCTCGTCTTCCTTCTCAGGCTGGCTCCTCTGCTGTCTTCCCTGTCCCCGGAAGCTCCCCACCCTGCTCATCGGTGCAGAGGAACATGGCAGCTGTACGGTGACGAGCCGGCCCAAGGAAGCCCAGGATTCAGGTGCAGCGGCTCAGCCGTTCCCTGGGACGGGGCATTGAAGGCCCAGTGGTGGGGGGCGATGGGTGCTCCTTGGGCTCACCATCTCTCATAGGCCCCCCGCTAATTACAATGCCTTGTGATTGAGGATCTGGGCAGGGCATCAGGAGACCCTGCCTGCACCACCTGCGGGATGCTGGGCAGATCACTGAGGCCAGCGTCTTCAGTGGTGATTGGTTTGGAGTGCTGGTTTTGAGGGCTTCCCAAATGGCAGCGTGCATCTGATTTGGGGTCGCTGAGCACACCTCGCTGCGGATGAAATCAGCCTTAGTGGCTGGTGCTTCTGGGAAGGCAGGACTCAGCATCTCCAGCCCTGTGGGTGGGAATCTCAGGGGTATTGGAACCCTATTGGCCCCCTAATCTCCTTGGGCCTCCATCTCCCTGTCTAATCCCCCTTTTGGCTCCTTGGGTGGGCTGCGAGGCCCTTGGAGGCAAAGAATAAGTGTGACAGGCTGTATCCCATGTACACCCTTATGGTGTGTTTTGTGTATCATTCATGTTCACGCTTGTAGTGTAACTGTGTATTGTCTAGTGCAAAGTATGCCGTGTAAGGTGTTTTTGGAATGTTCATGATGTACTGAACGTTATTGTTATGGTGGCATGTTTCCTGCAATGTCACACTTATGTACAGATATGAAACTCTACTGTGTCATATCCCCAAATGTGTGTCTCCATTGGCTTGAATAGATTCAGACAGACACAAAACTGAAGGTACACGCCCTGCAGAGGCATGCATACAGGAACAATGGACTGGCCTAAGCACCTGTGAGCACTTTGGCTCAAGTGGAAGAAATCATGCCCATTGCCGGACCTGGCCGATCACCGGACTCCAGGGTGGGGGTTGAGGAAACTTGTTAAAAGAAAGAGGCATCTCTGTCCCAGGGCTCGCCCTTGGAAACCATCTTCTAAGCAACACCAAAGACTGAGAATCTGCCCAGAATCTGCGGGGAGGGAAGGCTAGTTGCTAGAGGCATCGCAGCCTGTGTGGTAAGCTAATGTCACAGACTGAAAGTTACTGAAATATTAATCTTAGTTTAGGATGCAAGTTATGTTTTAGTTTATTGTGACCTACTCCTTGACTCGTTATTAATCTCTTGATTTATATTAATCTGATTTATATTCACTTAAAATCTTGCTGCAGTCAATAAACTTATTTGTTTGTTTTATCTAAAACAGTGCATATGGATTGAGTGTGTGCAGAGACCTCACTGAGAATGACAGAGCTGGTGCACATCAATTTCTTTGATAAATTGACGGACAAATGTAAATGAGCTTGCAGGATGCAGTGTGCAGCACTGCATCCGCAAGATGGCAGTTTCCAGGGTTGACTCTGGTACTGGGGGTGTTTGTTGGTGGTCTATCCCATGAGTGGCTGGCCAGGTCACTAAGTCAGGGACAGATTACTCGCAGGAGGCTGGGCGTGGGCTGACCCAGGAATGGGTGGTTCACACAGCAAAGCGGGGTAAGTCGGGGCCCAGGAGTGAGGAATTGGGGTGACACAGCTGCACACCAGTCCAGATTGCAGGGGGGGGACGTCACAATGAGGTAATAGTCATTGCTTGCAAAGAACCGGTGCTGCGGTCCAATGGACTGGGCCAGGATTCAGGAGATCTGCACGCTAATATCAGCTCAGCCGCGGACCTGCTAGCCTATCCTGGCCATGTCCCTTTCCCTCTCGGTGCCTCAGTTTCCTCTCCTGCCCTTTGTCTTATTTATTTTGCTTGTCAGTGTGACACCAGGGGGCAGTGTGTTGCAGAACCCCCATCCCTGCTGATCCTCAGAGGCTGGGATGTCCCAGGAAGGTGCTGAATGCCCCACTGTGTATGGAGTACTAATCGAGTGCAGATCGGCAGCTGCCTGCCCCCCTGGGATGTGCCCCCGGCAGCTCTACGCAATGACACAATGCCCCCCTCCCCAGCCCTGCGTCTCCTCTGCACTCAGCAGTCCCAGCACAGCTGCCCACTGGCCTCCAGCGGGCCTTCTCCCCCAGCGACCTCGCTGTGTCACTCCCCAGCACGGGACCATGGCTCCCTGTCCTGTGCCACTTTCCCGACATATATGTTACAGCTCCGGCATGTTTCATTCATGGGGCAGAACAGGGCAGCCAGCCGCCAACATGGAGCAGCCCTACACGTGTGGGAGTTGAGGGCCCTCAGCACCTAACAGGATCAGGCCTTCCCCGCTGAACCCCCTGCCCTGGAGTTGCCTAACTAGTCCTTGACCAGTGCGCAGGAGGAGTGGCGGGAAGGGGGAGGCAGGCACACATGGGGGAGGCGGTGTTTGGTGGTAAATGGAGCTGCGTTAGCACAAAGTGAGCTGAGATTCTCATTCATTAATCTGCCCCTTTGGAATGTGCCCCGGCCCCCGCGCAGCTCTAGACCGAGAATAATCCTCCAGCGAGCACCGGCACGGCACGGCATAGTACAGCACCGGGGCTCAGGCCAGCGGCCAGGGGGGAGACAGAGGGGGGGAGACTGCAAGGATTCCACAGGCGCTGTCTCTCTCCTCACGTCCCCCTTTTGTTTCACTGCCCGGCAGGGCTTGTCTGGCCTTTTGAATAGGATCAAAACCTGGAAGCAGCCAGAGAGAGACACACATCCCGGAGCTCGGGCTGCAGGATAACACTTCTGATTCATGTGGAGACGCCCCTTCACCTGGGGAAAGCGGGCACAGAACCGGCTGCATGAAGGCTAAATGGATGCCAGCGTGCCAGCTCTTAGCCCTGGCCTGCAGCTTGCTGGGCTCTGCTGTGGGGGAGTCTGGGCTGTACCGCCATTCAGAGAAGCTGTCACCCACGTCGCCGCCGCAGCGAGGTAATGGACGAATGCCACTGAAATAATTGCCTACAGGGCTGGTAGAGATTTTCCAGCACCAGCCACGCTGGTCATGGGGGGCACTTGTCCCAGCTCAGACCTCGGGCTGGGAGATCTTACAGATACTTCTCCTGGCAGCCTCTTATTCTGGGAGCCAATGGAAGCTGAGGGCACTCAGCGCTGGCAGAATCAGACCCTGACTGTGCTGGGCCAGGGGTGTAAATCGGCGCGACTCTGCTGGCGCCTGTTACACCAGTGAAGGGACACCCACACAGTGCGTTTCACAGAGTGGTTTGTTGGTGGGATGCCCGGAGCTAGGGGAGGGACGGCTGATGAATGAGGGAAGCAGCACATTGTAACATCTTTAACTGCCGACAGTCCAAAGCACAGGCCAGCAGAGAGGCAGGGGAAATCCATTCCCTCGCGGGGAGAGTTATAGGCCCCCACTCCCGGGTGCAGGCAGGATCTCTCTGGGCTGGAGGAGAGTTCCCAGGCTCTCTCTCGCCTGGGCTTAGATCATCATCATTGGGCATTGCTTTCATTATGCAATCTCTTTGCTCCTGGGTCCAGCTTGCCACACTGTGGGGCAATTTGCCACATGGCCAGGCCATGACTGGAGCCAGGTTTTTTTAGCCAGCAGGTTTGAGAAAAGGAAAAAGCTTTGCTAAAGAGTGCTGCTAGCCAGGTGGGACGACAGAGCCGCCCTGCCATGACGCTGCCGGAGACACGGCAGCGAACATGAGGCTCTGCCTTCCCTCTCTGTCAGCCCCCATGTGTCCTGTGTGTGATCACAGCAAACACTCTGAAACCGCACAAGGGCCCCGAAATAGTCCCTCCCTTTCTCTAGCAATTTCTCCTTGCATCTCTGAGAAGCGTTCCCCTCGCCCCTTTCCTCGTGGGGCCTCAGCCTGTCTCCAGCGCTTTGTCAATAAAAGCAACGGGGCCGGAGCCTGGAGTAGATCGCCCTGTTGGTGCCCCGGCGGTGAGACGCCCAGGCTGGCTCCCCCCCTATGGAGCTGGTGTCAATGGCTTGCAGGCCTGGCCGTCTTTGTGTTCAACTTGCAAAGCCAGGCTTTCTTCTCTCCCCTGGTCTCCATGGAGACCTATATTCCCCGCCAAGGCTATTTGCAGGGTAACCAGCCCACTTGCCAGCTGATCCTTCCAGCGTGGGGCTGGGGAGCTGGGCTTGGATTTCATGAGCTGCTGCTCACAGAGCCGAGCTGCGGGACTCTTGGGCGGGGGGCCGCTGGGATCTGGGCGGTCGCTCATCTCCATCTTCCCTGACCCCCTCTGCTTTGCTTCCCTGCCCAGCTCTAGGCATGAAAGAAAGTTTCCTGTTGCTTTCGCTGCACAACAAACTGCGGAGCAAAGTCCACCCGCCCGCTGCCAACATGCAGAGGATGGTAAGTCCCCCTCTCCCTACCCGGCTCACTCCCCATCCCCGGGGCCAGTTGGGTGCCTAGTGTCAAGCTGGTGAACTGGGGATCCCTCCCCAGAACTTCGGGGGATGCTCTGGAGAACACAGGGGTCAGATCACTCATGGCATGGGCAGCAGCTTACTCCTTCCAGCTAGAGCTCACTCCCAGTCCCATGGCTGGGGGTCCATACCCCTGTGCCCCCCCTACCCGTATGCTCTCTGCCATGCCCAGCCCCACATGGCAGCGCAGAGCAAGAGATGGACCTGAGGAGTGGCCCTGGGACTCCCACAGGGCCTGAGAACCTCCCTGTCTGGGGCCTGCTTGGGGGCAGGGGGAGCTGGGCACGACTGAGCCCTTGTGGGGGGCACAGACCTCAGGATGGGATAAAACACCCGCTCTCAGCCACTGTGCGCCAGCCTGGAGTTCCCTGGAGCAGTGACGTGGCTTGTCCAGGCTGCTCTCGCCTCCCCATTGAACCCACAGCTCCTGGGGCAGGCAGCGCAGCAGAGAGGCGGGGTCTCTGTGCTGCATGGTGCCCCCTCAGCTCCCTTCAGCTTCCGCTGACCCCCCTCCCCAAGGGTCTAGCCCTTCTGGCCAGGAGGGGGTGACCTTCCCCAGGGGGCTGGACACAACCTCCACGTGGCACCAGGACATATGTGCATACGCGTGCGTGCACAGGAACGCCAGAACAAAGCAGCTCACTTAGCATTGGGCGAGATCGTTTTCCCCACCCGGCAGCCCTGCAGATTCAAGTTGGGTCCGTTCCCAGGCTGAGGAAATGAAATGTCACCACCAATCCCAGGCGAGGCTGGCCCCGCAGGACAAAACAGCAAACCCGTCCCTCAGATGGGCCCTCTCGCCCTGGCCTCCATCCAGCCCAGCAGCACTTATGTGCGGGCACTGAACTGTACGTGGCTTTTTTTGGCTTCCCCTGCCCACCCCAAAGGAGCAGCGAGCCAGGGCAGGGCTGCACGTAGCTGGGGTGGAGCCACACACCCGCCAGTCAACAGGGGCAAAGCGCTGCTAGGAAGCCTCCCCCCCCAGTGGCTTTGAGCGTGGCTGGGGCAGTGTGGTCCAGACATCAGCCCATGGCGGGGAGGGCGGGAGGGCTGGACTCCCGCAGGGAAGCTGGGGCGCTGGGGTTGGTTTGCGACACACGCAGTAACTCCCTGGACCATCCCTCTGTCCGCAGCACAGCTGGGCCAGGCGCAGTGGGAGGGTTAATAACCCTGGTGCGCCTCACTGTTCCCTTCTTCCTCTGCAGTGTCAGGCCCTGGCCACTCTCCGGGTGGCTGGGATGTTCCCCCCCTGCAATCTGGGCTGATGTGTAGCTGTGTCACCCCAATTCTTCACTCCAGGGCCCCAATTTACCCCTCTTTGCTGTGTGAATCACCCACTCCTGGGTCAGCCCAGGCCCAGCCTCCTGTATGTAATCAGTCCCTCATCTAGTGAAGGAGCATTTCTGGCCAGCCATTCATGGGATAGACCCCCAGCCAACACCCCCAGTACCAGAAGCAACCCCGGAGAACTGCCGTCTTGCTGGGTTCAGTGCTGCACACTGCATCCTGCAAGCTCATTTACACTTGCCTGTCAATTTATCAAAGAAATTGAGCTGCCCCAGCTCTGTCTCTCTAAAGGAGGTCTCTGCACACACTCAATCCACATGTGCTGCTTTAGATAAAACAAACAAATAAGTTTATTGACTACAGCAAGATTTTAAGTGAATCTAAATCAGATTATTAATAAATCAAGGCGTTAATCACAATTAACTAAAAGATAACTCACATCTTAACCTCAGATTAATGTCAGTCTGTATTCAGCTTACCACAAAGGTTGGCTGCAGTGCCTCTTTCAACCAGGCCCCCTGCTCCCTGTGGGTAGATTCTCAGTCTTTGGTGTTGCCTAGAAGATAGATTCCAGGGGCGGGCCCTGAGACAAAAACATCTCATTTTTTAAACTGTTTCCCCAATACCCCCTGGGGTCGGGTGATTGGCCCTGGCCGGCAATGGGCATGATTTCTTTCACTTGAGCCAGTGTGCTCACAGGTGCTTAGGCCAGTCCATTGTTCCTGTGTGCCTGCCTCTGCTGGGCGTGGAAACACAGCTTTGTGTTTGGCTGCATCTATCCAAGCCATGTGAGACACACGTTTGGGGATATGCCACAGCAGAGTTTCATATCTGTACATATGTCTGACATTGCAGGGAACATGCCACCATAACAATACCGATATGAAACTCTGCTGTGGCATATCCCAAATGTGTATCTCACGTGGCTTGGATAGATGCAGCCAAACACAAAATTGTGCTTCCACCCTGCCGTCCTGCGCCAGGGTGGTGTCGGTCCAGATGCCTGGTGGTTTGGACCGTCGCTGGGGCCCTGCCCGCAGCCGGCCTGCTGGCATCCCAGCACTGCCCCCTGGCCGGAGGCACCAGAACTGTGTCCATGGGAGCCCAGCCTGGGCCTAGGTTTTACGTGGAGGGAGTCAGGGCAGAGACCCTCGGCAAGGCTGGGTCTGAGTGGTGCCCTGGCCACTACGGAATAGATCTGCACGAGCCCCGGATGCAGGGTGCTGAGCACTTGTGAATTCAGCCTGAGATCTATGATGGGGCCAGATCGGCCCGGCTCTAAACACCAGGCCTCGGAAGAGGCCGAAATCTGGATCCCTCCCCCGATTCCTGGTCCATCTCTGCTCCTTAGCGAGGGTCCGGTTTCCATGTAGAAGCAGGAGGTCAAAAAGCCCGCAGGCAGGAAACGGCAGACCTATCCCTTTAAGGAGGCTGGGGGCATTTCATGGCCGCTGACAAGTTGGCGGAAGCCAAACGAGTTTCATAAGTGGCACCGTTCAGCCTGATCTGTTTGCAGAACGGTCATTTTAACCGAGCTGTCACTAAGACCTGAACATTGCTGCCATTTTTGTGGGGCCTACCAAAACAAACTGCTGGGCTGTTCCCCCTGCTGGCTGTGCAGCAGTGTGCACCTGGCAATGCCTCGGAGTGCTGAGCCCAAAGCCTCCATCATCAAGGAAGCATGAACCAGGAACCAAACACACAGCTGGGGGGTTCTTAGCATCGCCAGTCCCCAGTCTTTCAGAGTTAGGTGGCTGGCCTCACAAAGCCATGAGCCTGGCTAAAAGCCAAGCGATTTTGTAAAAAGTAGTAACTGGTGTGGTCTGTTTCTTTGTCATCTGGTGTCAGAATTGGGGGGGGGGGTCACTCGTCCCCCATTTTCCAGCTTTTCCCCACAACTGGCAGAGCTGCAAACTTAGTTTTTAATGTGAGGTGCGTCTCGCTATAATCCCGTGACTCCAGGAGCTGGATATTTAAGCTAAACCCCAAACATTGGGAGCGTCGCTAGGAAGTCACAGGGGTGGGCAGCCCTGGGCAATCCGTCCGCATTAGGAACACACGGGCCAGAGCAGAAGGACAAGGAGCAGCCTTAGGTAAACAGAAAATGGACGAGCAAGGGTATCAGGAGAGCTACAGCTTCACAGCACTGAGGAGAGAGGCAAGGAGCGTGGTGGTTCCCCAGGGTTTATTCCACTCCTGGCCCTTTAAATCTCCTGCCGCTCTGCTTGGTGACCTCTATGGACTGGCACTGTGCCCTGGGAGCGGCCTGGCCTTCCCACAGGGACGTTTCAAAGGGCCAGGACTGTAATAAGTAGGTGCAGTTCACTCCCAATGCTGCATCTCCCCAGTGCGGAGGGGCTGCCCTGCCCCATAGCTGGAGAACTCTCCTGCTTTCCACCCCTCGTCTGCCAGGGCTGTCCATCAAGCCTCCCAACGACACCCATCAAGTTGCAGTGGGGGAGATCTAGGTTGGATATTAGGAAAAAGTTTATCCCTAGGAGGGTGGTGAAGCACTGGGATGGGTTACCCAGGGAGGTGGTGGAATCTCCATCCTTAGAGGTTTTTAAGATGCGACTTGACAAAGCCCTGGCTGGGCTGATTTCATTGGGGTTGGTCCTGCTTTGAGCAGGGGGTTGGACTATATGGCTTCCCAAGGCCCCTTCCAACCCTCATCTTCGATGATTCTATGGGGCTGAGGCTGGGGAGAGCTTCCCAGCAGGGCCTTTGAGCCCCCCAATTGGGTGGAGGGATTGCATGGCTTCCCTGTGTGCCACTCCCTGTTCTGGGACGGGGACCCTGGCACCTCTGGTAGCCATGCAGGAGGGTGACAGCACAGTGCCCGCATGTGACACTCGGCTCCTGACCTGGGAGAAGCTCTGTCCTTTCCTCCTCCTTTCGGTTCCCCGAGAGCCAGGGACGTTGCGATTTTAACCATCTGGAACAAGCTGTTTTTCCTGCCTGGGAACAAGCCACCGAACTGCTTGATCCTCCTCCTCCCACACAGGCAGCCGCTGGTGGACCCAGCGGCTGGACATTGAACTCCCTGACTCTGGGCGTTAGCAAGGCACCGTCCTGCCCCACTACCCGTGGCTACCCTGAGAAGCCGCCGTGTGCACGGCCCATCTCTGCTGCGTTCCCCTGCCCCCCGACACCCCGCTTTCCCTCGCGGCCAGCCGGAGCTTCCCCCCATTTGCAGCCAGTGGGGGCTGCGGATGTTTTAAGCTGCCCACCCCCCCCATGCCAGTGCTCATTTCTTTGCACTTGGACGCGCTGATCTGGTTTTGCCGCCGCCCCTTGGCTCTGAGCTGGAAGGCAAAGCTGCCAGCCAGGCACCCCCAGGGGTAGGACCCAGCAAGGGATTCCTGCACTGCTGGGTGCAGAACAAGCGACAGACAGCTTGGGAGGGGGGAGTGAGCTTGACTGTGCCCTGTTGCTGAGGGCAGCGGGGGTATGAGGAGCTGTCCCACCCTTGTGACAGCACACAATCCAGGGCTGCTCCCTTCTGCCACCCCCAGGGGCACTGCCTAGTGGTGACCGGGCCAGGCCCCTTCCCAAGCGGCCCCCTCGGTGGGCACCAGGGAAGGCTGGTGTCCCACCACGGGGAGGGCAGGCCTGGACCTGCTTGGCCTGAGTGGGGCAGCCTGGCCTCTCCCGCCAAGCTGCAGGAGCAGCTCGTGGTTGGCCCAGAACTGATGCCCCTGCCTCAGTGCAGCAGATCTGAGGCACAGGGGATGGCGGGAAATCTGGGCCATCTGCTTTCACCAGCTGCCTCGGGGTGTGTGTGTGGGGGGGCTTCCCCCAGGAAGCGGGGAAGGGCTACAGTGCGCCGCTACCCTATTGTGATTATTAAGCTGCCAGCACGCCGAGGTCTCTGCAGAGTCTGCGCCGGCCGGGCCCAGCCACCCCAAAGGCTCGACACGCTAACGCTCGCTTTCCCTGTTGACAGGACTGGAGTGAGCAGCTGGCCCAGCTGGCCCACGAGCATGCAGCCAGGTGCCTGGTGGGGGCCCCGCCCCCCCCTCCACCCCACACCCAGCCCCTGGGCTGGAACACTCAGCTGCTCCCCGCTGGGGTGGCCAGCTTTGCCACTGTGCTGGAGTTGTGGTTCAGAGAGGGGCAGGGGTACGACTACCACACCACGCAATGCACAGAAAACGCCACTTGCAGCCACTACACCCAGGTAAGCCAGCTGGGGCCCAGCGCGGCTCTCCTTCCACGCGAGGCCCGGGGGTCTCCGAGCGCTAGCAAATGCCCCTCCGGAGAGCAGAGCTGGAAGGAAAAATCCAGCATATGGTACAAGTGCGAATGATTCTGGGGGGGGGCTGCCGCTGTGTGTATCAGAGAACCAGCCCCACGTGACTGGGGGTGACTGGGCCTCTCCAGGCCCCCAGGCAAACATTTGCTGTCAGTGCAAAGATTCACGGTTTAAGGCCAGAAGAGCCCGCTTAGACCATCTCGTCCGACTCCCTGTACCCCACGCGCATCCCCTGGGGCCGCACTGCTTCCTCACCACACGTAGTGCTAGCAAGGGCTACATTGCCCCTAACGCCCGAAGCAGGTGAGACGCTGCAGCAGTTGGGTCATCGGAGGGCCTCGCCTGCCAGCGGGCCAGTGTCAGGGCGAGCGGGCAGGACGCAGGGCCCCTCTGCTTGCTGGGGGCTGGTGGGAGGACGGGACCGTGAGGGGCGACAGGTGGAGGGCAGCGCTTGGCCATGCAGGACTGGACTCAGAGCTGGCGGGAGCAGCCCTGAATTTGGCCCGCTACCGGGGCCAGATCCACAGTGAGCCAGCCCCACTTCCGTCCATGGCGACTCATCCCACCCAGGGTCCGGCTCCACAGCTGTCAGGGGCCACAAAAATGCCCCCAGCCCTGTTCGTTGTTGCCTAGTATGCGGCACGGCCTGTTGCCCTCAGTCGCGGGCTCTGGGCAGCCCATATGGGCCCCACACACAGGTCGAGGCCCCAGGGGGTGAGCAGTGGGAGGCCTGGGTGCCACTTATGCCCGCAGGACCCCTGAGGGCACAGCAAGGATTGACCCACTGGCACACAGCCAAAACTGGGATGGCCGTGCCGGAGCTGAGCCCACCCCATGCAACACCTGCCCTGCAGGCCTGGAGGAAAGGCTGAGCCAGACCTAAGGGTGCCCTGGCCCTCCTCGAGGCAGGGCTTTGCCGGGATGCTCAGGGCTCTGGAATGAAGCGTGGGGCCAGGACTCTTTGGCCTGCCAGTTTAATAGCGGGGAGGCAGCGTGACCTAGTGGGCAGCAATCGCCCGCACTGCAGCACCCCACACGGGAACTGGCAATGAGGACATGCACGGGATCTCTCTTGCAGCTGGTCTGGGCCACCTCCAGCAGGCTGGGCTGCGGGAAGCACACCTGCACTGAGGGCCCGCTAAAGAGAGAGGCTTTCGTCTGCACCTACTCCCCGGGGTAAGGCAGCCTCGCCGCGTCCCACCGCCTGTCCCGCTCGGCAAGCACACAGGCCACGTCCTCACGGCCCTCATCTGCCCCGGCCGCCCCAGTGAGCCCACAGCATAGCCCCAACCCATGGCCTCTTCCAGCCCAGGCTGCAGGAGTGGCTGAATGAAGGGGTCTAAGGATGCATGTAGAATTTGGTGGGCGGGGCTTATAATGGAAGTGGGTGGGGCTTGGCAGCAGAAAGTAGGTGGGACTTACAATGCCAGTGGGAGGACTTGGCCCCAGGGAAGTAGAAGGTGGGTGGAAGGATCTGTCAATGGAGATAGAAAGTGGGTGGGGCTTATAATGACAGTAGGAGGAACTTGGAAGCAGAAAGTGGGTGGGGCTTATAATGACAGTAGGCAGAGCTTGGAAGCAGAAAGTGGGTGGGGCTAATCAGCTGGCAGGGCAGAAATTAGGCCTTGCCTGGGCTGAAGGCGCTAAGCTCCCCTCTATTAAGCATTGGGGCCCCAATTGAAGCCTATGCAGCTCTCGGGCTGATCCCGAGCTCCCGCCATGGAGCAGAGGAGGTGGGGCGTTGTAGCTGAATCTCTGACTTTGCAGCAATGTGGATCCCTGCACATCCCAGGGTTGCCTGTCTGGGGACAACCCACACGGCGGCTGGGCTGGAAAGGCAGAGAGCCCGGGGCCTGCTCGCAACCGTGGTGGAGGTCCCTGGCCCTGCAGCTCTGTGCCATGCGTGTCTGTTCTGCACAGGGGCAACTGGGAGATGAACGGGAAGACGATCGTCCCGTACAAGCGGGGAGCCTGGTGTTCGCTCTGCACCTCGGGACTCTCCGGGTGCTTCAAGTCATGGGATCACAGCGGGGGGCTGTGTGGTAAGTGCCAGCTTCCCCCGCCCTCCTCATCTGCCCCATCCTGCTCCCCCAGCCTATCTCTGCCCCGGGCCCGTCCCTTGAACTCAGCTCACACTCATCACCCAGCCCCACTGGCATGGGGGGACCCTGGGCAATGGCTGGCAAGCTGGGCATCTGCCATCTTACAGCTGCCCTGTGCTTTTTGCTTGGCCAGAGGCCCCCAGGAACCCCTGTCGGATGAGCTGCCGGAACGCTGGGAAGTTGAACGTGAGCGCCTGCCACTGTGACTGCCTGCCGGGGTACACAGGCCGGTACTGCCAAGGTGAGAGAGCCAGCTGGCCCGGGCGTGTGGCAGGGCGCGCCGGGTCTGCGTCTTGCCCAGAGGCGCCCCGGGGTGAAATGCCTGCACGGCATGATTATCCTGTGGCATTACAGGCTCATGCGAGGGGCATCAGGGAACCGGTGGGAATTGTCCAGGCATGTGCACAGAGCGCTGTGTGTCTGGCACCCGAGTGCAGTGTGGCGCTGCGTAGCAGAAAGATTTTCAGGATGAGGCCGTAGGGACAGGAGGAGCAGAGAAGGGCAGATCAGAGGCTGGTGTTACAGGCATTTACCTGCCCTATCTGTGCATCTCGATTCTTCCCACTGGTTTTGTTTCTCCTCCGTTTACCATCCTCTTCGAGGTGCCTGGAGGTTGTTAACACTGGCTTGCTTGGATAACTGCAACATTACAGCCTTGCCAGGTTTTATTTCCCTTGCATGGACTGAAGCATGCCCCTGGCTTTAACTCCATTTAATAGAGCTTTTGGTCTGCGAATTTCCGTAGTTTTTTATCCCAGGTGTTTATGTTCCCTGGGCCAGGGGCAGCTGGCAGTGGGACAGGAGTTCTTCACGCCCTGGAACCACTTGCTGCCCGGGTCCCAACAGGGAGAGTGGGGCAGGGAATCCCTGCATGGGGCCAGTGGACACGCCTCTCCCCCTTCACCCCCAATGAGCCTCATGTGTTCTTCAGCCCCCTGAAAGCGTAATTAGTGTCCTCATCCTTTGCTGTCCCAAGATCTTGCTACGTGCTCACCTCTCCCCTGTGGCAGGGTGGCCCCTTGAGCACCCTCCAGCATGACAGATAATCCTGCCTCAGTTTCCCCTTCCTCCAGCCATGCAAAAAATATTGCATCTCTTAGCAGCAAATTGAGCCC
The DNA here is from genome assembly GCF_026122565.2 of Emydura macquarii macquarii. Lineage (NCBI taxonomy): Eukaryota > Metazoa > Chordata > Testudines > Chelidae > Emydura > Emydura macquarii. The sequence goes on along the minus strand of NW_027132640.1, from coordinate 136,060 downwards.
CTTTAATTCAGGTACAGAGCCAGTCCACAGATCCCTTGTGGTAAGGACTGTTCCTTCCCAAGCCCCACCATAGACTCAGGCTACGACGCAGCAGCCTGCACCCCTGTTCAGAGGTCGCTGTTCTGAGGTCACCACTTGACAGTCATTAACTCCTGCCCCTGTTCTTTTAGCTCCTGTTCCAGGGCCCCACGGTTACTGCTCTCCTGCAGCTTTCTCCTTCCAGGAACAGTCTGCTGCTCCTTCTCTGCTGTCAGGCAGCTCCCACCTGCTGTTTCCTGGCCATCCAGCTGCCTCAGTTTCTCCCTGATATGGGCCGGGTGCCCTCTCTCTAGCCCAATTGGGAGGCAGCTGTTCAGCCCCAGTTTTATTAGCTCTCTCTTAAAGGGGCCAGTCACCCTAGGACACCTCCCAGCATCCCTCATTCCTGAGGACTTCTGTAGTCCTTCAGGATGCTTGAGACCGGTAATTCGTTCCCAGGAATCGTGGAACTGGCTTGTCGCGCCCCGTCCCTGCCTTCTGTCTGGGAATACCCACACTGCAAAACCCAGGCCAGCAAGTCTCCGAGCCCGGGTCAGCTGCCTGGGTCGTGGGGGATAAAAGAGCAGTGCAGACATTCCCACTCGGCTCCATGACCCTCCCCCTCGCTGGGTTTCGGAGCCCAAGCTCCAGCCCACATGGGAATATCTACCTGGCTCTGAGCCCCAGAGCCTGAGTCGGTTGACCCCGGGCTCTGAGGCTTACTCACTGCAGTGTAGACAAATCCTTGGTGGCTCCTGGAACATGCCTAAATAATCCTCTCCAGGGATACCTCAGCCTGTGACACCGCCCCATCCCAGTCCCTGGGACCCCTCACTGCTGGGCACGTGGGGCCCAAGAGTATCTGACATTAACAAATGAGCAGCAAATGCAAGCCTAGATCCCAGCGATTCCCAGAGGAAATCCCACCCAGGTCCTATTTGAAGCTTCCCGCTGTGCAAACCCACCCGCTGCTCCCATGCAGGCAGGGTAGGAAGAGTGGGAATACAGCTTGGAATGGAAGTCGAGGCTCAGCCTTGGCTATGGAGTAGCTACCAATGTCTCTATAGTGCTGTGTGTGTGTGTGAGCACATGGCCCATGCAGCGTGTGTGTGTGTTCCATGCAGTGTGTGTGGGGGGTTGTCCCATGCATTGTGTGTGTGTGTGCGCGTGCATGGCCCATGCAGTGTGTGTGTGTCCCTTGCAGTCTGTGTGTACATATGCATGACCCATGTAGGGTGTTTGTGTGTGTGTGTGTGTGTCTGTGCATGGCTCATGGAGTACATGTGTAAGTGTGTCCCATGCATTGTGTGTGTGCATGGCCCATGCATTGTGTGTCCCTCCACGCAGTGTGCGTACATGCATGGCTCATGCAGTGTGTGTGTGCCCATGCTGGGTGTGTGTGTCTCACGCAGTGCGTGTGACTACATGCACAGCCCATGCAGAGTGTGTGTCCCCATGCTGGGTGTGTGTGTTTCACGCAGTGTGTGTCTACATGCACGGCCCATGCAGGTGTGGCTATAACGCTTCTGTGGGCATTGCAGATCCCTGCAGTTCACGTGTGTGTGTGGTGCTTGCCGAGGGGTTTATGAGCCTGCATTGGCCCCCTGAGCCCCTGCCGGGGGCTGGAAGGCCAGCGCCAGACCCAGGTGCAAGCTAACCCTGGCTTTCTTGCAGTGAAGTGCAGCATCCAGTGTCTCCATGGGCGATTCAAGGAGGAGGAATGTTCCTGCATCTGTGAGGTCGGCTACGGTGGGGCAGAGTGCGCCAGTGAGTCCAGCTCAGGCCCTTGTGCCCCAGCTGCTGCAGCGAGCAGGGTGGTTCCCCGACAGCCTCTGGGAAGGGGCGGCTGAAGTAACCCACCGGTCCAGGCTGGGCACAGGCAGCCAGCCCGGGTGGCCTCCAAGGGGGTGGTTGGGGCTGTTTGATGGGCTGCAGTTCAGCCCAACCTCTGCTTTCAGAGCTCCCCCAGGGCACCAAGGTGCCAGACAGCCCTATGCCAGCACCAGCTGTGCCCCATTGGGTTTCTTTCATCCCAGGCTCAGCAAGAAGCCCCCGGGCCCTTGCACCCTATGTCTGGCAGCCGAGCAGTGTCAGGAGCTGCTAATTTTCTGCCTTGGGTGCAAACAGCGTTAGCTATTGCTTCCCCCCTCGCAGCAGGGTCCATTCTCAGCATTGGTTTATAATCAGCCCAGGGCCCGACAGGAGTCCTGGCATGGGAGGGGTTTGGTTGGGATCCAGGCGTGGCTAGGGTTGGGGGTAACACAGCTCAGCAGCAGGGAAGGCCTGGGGAGCCGGCTAGTGCTGGCAGGGGAGAGGCCCAGGATTGCACCCTGAGCTCACCAGTGCCTGGCCAGGGCGCTCCCTGGACCCAATCCCTCCCACCCAGCACTTTGAGACCCTTCCTGGCCCCGATTCCCCCAGCCAGCACTGCGGGAACTTCCCTGGCCCCGATTCCCCCCGGCCAGCACCATGGGACCCTCCTTGGCCCCGATTCCCCCCGGCCAGCACCGTGGGACCCTCACTGGGCCCAATTACCCCAGCCAACACCTTGTGTCCCCATTTGCGTGGCTGCCTGGGTGGGTGTGAAATGCTATTGCGGGGCGGGGGGATGGGGGGGAAAGAGCAGATAGGAGCCTAATTTGCTGCTAGAATGACCAGAGGGCAAATGTGAAAAAACCAGGACAGGGGCTGGGGGTAATAGGTGCCCATATAAGACAAAGCCCCGAATAGCGGGACTGTCCCTATACAATTGGGACATCAGGTTACCCTATGTGCTACTATTCGCCCATCACTTTGCACAGGTGTAAGTGACGCCAAGTGGGGGACGCCCCCTGCTGTGCAACAAGCCGGTCTGCAGAGGTGGCTGCTCTGTTGCTCCTTCTGCCTCCTTCCCGCTCCTAGTCGCTGGCTAGAAATGAGACCAAGCCCAGCTGGTGGCTGGATCGGTTTCAAGCTGGCTGGCCCTTCTCTGTTTGTGCCAGAGGCGGATGATCTTCATGCCATTCAGTGCATGTCTGGGACCAGCGAGACTGGGGGGGGCAGATCCCTCTGGAAACCCAGGCCTCTGTGCAGGTGGCCCTGTGGGTGAGGGCAGAGCTGAACAAAATAGTCCAGGGGATACAAGTTGCTGTTAAATGAACCCCACGGGGGGCACAGGCAGGGCATGGTCCTAATCCTTCACATTCCCCTTCCCACTCTGCCAGGGGGTCCAGTTGACAGCACATGTGGCGAGCTAGGGGCTGGTGCGTGTAAAGGGGTCTGCATTCTCTCCTGCAGGCAACGAGTCCTTGGGGTGAAATCAGGGACTGATCTTTCCCTCTCTCTCCTCTCACAGCCAAGGTTCAGTTCCCCTTCCATGCCTGTGACCTGAGGATAGACGGGGACTGCTTCATGGTTTCCTCTGAGGCAGACACGTACTATGGAGCTAAAATGAAATGCCAGGTAACCCCCAGCAGCCCTTGTGCTGCAGGCAACAGACCCTGTTCATAGAGAAACTCAGAAACCCCAGCTGGAACCTGTTCCTCCCAGGCCCAAAACACAGGCCGCAACTGATTGAAATAAAAGAGAGCTCCTGAGCTGCCAGGAGTAGTAGGTTTCTTACCGTCTCTGTGGGGTGGCCAGTAGAGGGCAGCATCACTCACTTGTGCACACAGAGCCGGTGCATTGATTCCACTGCAGTTCGCAGATGGGGGAATGAAATCCCGGCTGGGATTCACCTAGACACCACCGGAGCTAGCACTAATGCCAGCCCTGGTGTCTCTTCAGTCCCTACGAACCCATGTTTTATAAGGAATGCAGGGATCTGTAGCCCCTTGGCATCCCAGGAGGGCTCCTTGGAATCCTTGCATGGCCTGTGCCGAGTGCCTGCATGGCACAATACAAACGACGGTGGTTTCTGAAGCGCCTAATTGTGAGCAAATGTTACACGATGCCACTGGGCGGGTAAAAGGGACCAGGACGTTGGCAGTGTGGCCTATGGGTCCTGGCCGGGATGGTGTCCGCACATCCAGGACAGCCACAAGCTGCCAGTCAGCGAGCAGGGATCGGCATATTCTCTGGAGCCAGGATCGGTACGGAAGTGTCGCGGGTCAGAGTGAGACAGGTTCAGAGACTGGAGAGCAGCCAGCAAGATGGGGTCTGGAGTCCCAGCAGGCCAGACATCCTTGTGGCTGTCCTGCCTACTTGCTGGGGTTAAATAGTGAACCTGCGCCAACCAGAGGGCTGCAGGTGCTGTCACTCTGGCCCCTTTGGGTGGGACTTCCTGCGACACCTGTTCTCCACAGTGCTCCGTGGCCGGGGGCCTGGCGGGGATGTGGGAACAGCAGCTGGGCCAGGCTCTGTAGACCCTGATGCTCATCCCCTAGATCCTGCAGAAGGGCTTGAACCTGGGGCCTCTGGATCAACCCGCCTCTGTGCCTTTATGTGGGGAGACAGTGCCCCTGGAGCAGGACCGGCTTCCGCAAGTGACCCTGGCCTAATGGGGGCATTTTAGAGCTTTTTACTGAATCCCATATTCCTGGAGAAAGGAGGGAACGGGCCGGAAGGCACGAGATCTGCGCAGGAGGCCAGACTCGGCACACAGCGAGAGATGATGCCTCAGCCCTTCCTCGCCTTCCCGGGCTGCCATCAATTCCAGAGTGACCAAGCCAGAGGATTTGCCCTGGGTGCGAGTCTATTCCTTTCAACGGCCTTGCTCCTGAGTCGCCCAGGGTGAGCAGAAGTGAGCCTGGAGCGTCTAGTTTTGTCCGGATGCCCCGTGTCGCCGCCTGAGCCGGTCTGTGAACAACCAGCCCCCAGCGAGCTCCTGCCGCAGCGTTACATGCTGAATGACGCCTCATATGGTGCTGGAAATGTCCTCTCCGCCTGCAGGCAGGTTCTTGGCTTTGATGCCTGTGGCCAGTGTCCCGAGTGATTAGTGCGGGCCTGGCACGGGTGATCGACTGCGCAGGTCCTGACTCTGCCTGTGCCCCACCTGGGGAGATAACCTGCCCACAGGTGCAAGGATCAGCTGGTCGAGAGAGCATCGCTCAATCTAGTGTCCGACAATGAGGAGCAGACAATTTTGCCTGCCTGCAGTGCATTCTGGAGACAGCTTGGTGGGAATGGGGGGACGTGCACAGATGGGGAGGTTGGCCCAGCTGGTTGCAGAGTCTAAACTGGGTGAAGGACAAGGTTGCTCTGGCTGTCACTGGCTGTATTGATTTGGGCTTTCTGGGTTTGATTCCTTGCAGGAGAAAGGAGCGATGCTGGCCCAGATCAAAAATCAGAAAGTCCAGGATATTCTGGCTTTTTACCTGGAGCATTTGGAAACCACCAACGAGGTGACAGATACAGATTTTGAGACCCGGAACTTCTGGATCGGTGAGTGACTCCAGTTATTGCTGCCTGGTGCCAGGCACGGCGCTTCCCAGAGGCAAGGAGGTAATCGTGGCCTTGGAGACCTTGCAGGCTGGGTCCCGGCCCTGAGGACCGTACAATCTGTCAAAGCGTTTTGGGCAGAGAATGCAAGGTCCCCTGGTGTTCGCCAGCCCTGGATGCAGAGGCATAGTGCTCTGGACTGTGTGTTCAAAGGCTTGCGCCCTGTCCGGCCAGCTTTGGATAGTTCTCACACCTCGGTTACAGTAAATTCAGCCCCACTTTCCAGCTCACGTGCTCTAACTGATCACAGCCCCTGGCATTTCCAGAGAGCTTTTCAGCTTCAAAGCGCTCTGCAGACAGGAACTAATTAATTAACTCGGTGTAGCGAAGTAGATGCCCCAGCATAATTGCTGTTGTTTCCAAGAGGCGGAGTGGCTCATGGGGTGCTGCATGGCACAGTGCTCTCCGTCAGGCCGCACTGCTAGGTTTCCCTTTCTGCCTTCGGCTGCTGTTCCGCTAATACTTAGCTCTCCCACAGAGCATTGACCCTCCCGCCCCCCAGGAGGGAGGTATCTGTGTTTCACAACTGGGGAAACCGAGGCATGGTGGGGACATGACTTGCCCTGGGTCACACAGGACATCTTGACACCTTGGCCTGTATTCACTGGGCCAGGCCATGGTGGCTGGATCGAAGGTTACACACTGGTTACCTTGGGAGATTGTGGCTAAGCTGAAAGAGAGGCCAGTGGCATGGAAAGGGTGTGGAGCAGATGGGACAGCTGCAGCCCTGAAGGAGTTTGGCTGGGGCCGGAGGCTGGGAACCCTGCCCCCCCAGCTATAGCTGTCCTTTTGTGCCCTCTGCTGGGGTGGCTCCTGGGCTGGCCTGTGGGGCATTCGCCGTGCAGTGCACTTGGTGTGACAGGGTGTGACAGGGAGGAGAAATGGGCCTTGTGCCACAGCCATGTAAGATCTCTCCGGGGCTGGAGAACAGGGTCCTGGGTCCTAGCTAGGGGGCTTCCCAGGGACAGCGCAGGGATAGAACTGATTCCACTGCTGCAAGGAGAATCGCTGCTAGCAGTGTGGGGCTTATGGCACACAGCATAGCAGCTCTGAGCCCACCCAGCAGGGGCACAGACGCCCAGTGGCTCATGGCCCTGTGGTTGCTGTGTGGCTGGTACCTCTGACTCACATGGAAGGGCAGCCCTGCAGCCCATGGGGACCCATGTGATCGGACTCAGGCCCAGCGTCATGCCCCAGGCAGCTAGACCCCCAAGACTTCATCCACGCTCTGTCCTTTAGGGCTGACCTATAAAACATCCAAGGATTTGTTCCGCTGGGACACCGGCGCCCAGTACTCCTTCACCAGCTTCGCGTTCGGCCAGCCAGACAACCAGCGGTAAGTGACCGGGGCGGGGGCACGGAGACCCACGGCCATGGATACGCCGCCTCGCTCAATCCCGAGGCACGGTGACCGCAGAGCCCTTCACTGGCCCCGGTCATTATTATTAGCGGTAGTGCAGTAGCCCCTAGAAGTGCCAGTCATGCACCAAGACCCAGTGTGCCAGGCGCTGTACAAACAGAGCAAATAGTTGATTCCTTCCCCCTCTTCCTCCTCCACCAATTTACCATCCTTGTATAAGATAAGAGACAGACGATATGGAGCCAAAGGAGTCAGCCTGCCAGGCTGCAGTCATGGCCCGTCAGCTGCCTAACCAGTGTCAAGTTTTTTTTAGGCATCGGGGCAAAGGAGATTTCAAAGGAGGCTCTGGATTGTGGCTGTTTAGGGGGCACTTGTCCCACATGTGCAGGGCAGCAGAGGGAAGCACAAAGGGGCTGGCTCAAAATGTAACAAGTGGGCGATGGAGGCTGGCGTCTCACGTAGTCCGATCAGAGGCAAGCATCGACGACTCACTAGCAAAGGAGAGATGACAGGGCGGGTGGGGACAGGCCGTGAAGGGCCCTGGAAGCGAAGACGAACGACTCTAGAGAAGGGGAAGCTGATGGAAGGATGCAGAGGGGACGAGGGATCTTTGCAGCAGCGATCTGAGCAGGGCATGAGCGCAGTGGTCAGAGCCAGAGAGAGGGTGATGCAGTAACAGAGATGGTGAGAGCCTGGATGGGGGTTTTCACGGGAGATGGATAGGAAGGGCCAGATTTCACAGACGTTTTGCAGAAAGAATCTGCAAGAGGTAGACATAACCTGGAGGCGAGGATCTCCAACCCTGGGCTGCACCTCCAGCACCGCAGGGCCCCCTTTCCCGGCCACAGAACCACTCTCCTCCCTGCCACGCCTATGCCCCACGCTCCCCGCCCGGCCCTGGGACCTCTTTCCTCTCCTCTCTACCTGCCCCGTCCCACCACAGCGCTGCTCTCTCTGCTCTGCCACTCAGGTTCGGGAACTGCGTTGAGCTCCAGGCATTGGCCGCCTTCAACTGGAACGACCAGCGCTGCAAGACGCGAAACCGCTACATCTGCCAGTTTGGTGAGCGGTGCCCCCCCCCCTCCATCCGGTTCACCCCGTAACCTTGCTGTGTCCTCGTTCCCCGGGCTGTGTGGCGCGGGGCACTGGGGCACTGATCCAGCTGGTGGCGAGGGCTGAGGGTGGCAGAGCCTGCTTGGGAAGATGCTAGCTCACCTTAGCCCTGACCAGCAGACCCCCGACAGCTGCTGAAGCCCCTCAATCCCAACCTGCAGCCCCTACTGCTCCTGTCCTGGGCTCCCCACACACATGGCTCTGCCCATGCCCTGCAGTCCTAAAGCACAGCCCCTCTGCCATGCCAGCCCTGGGCTCCCCAACTCCTAGCTCTGCTGATGCCCCTTGAGCCGCACCCACAGCCCACCCTGCTGTTCCCATCCTGGGCTCCCTGCCCACTCAGCCCTGCTGCTACTTCGCGTCTCTGACCTGCAGCCCCTGCTAGTCCAGCCTGCTAACCCAGGCAGGCACACATTAGTGGTCTCAGCAGAGAGTGAGCCGTGGTCCCTCCAAGATAAGGGTGAGGCACAGTGGCAGGGCAGCATGGAAGTAGCTTGCACGGCTGCTGCCCTTCCTGGGCCCAGTCCGGTTAACAGGGTCCCCTGGGGCTGGCGCCTGGCATCTCTGAGCAGCACCTCATTCACCAACAATTCATTTCACAGTTTGGACTGATGCATGTTGCCCAGGTGCTAGGCTGGTACTCAGGAGGGCTAGCAGGGCTAGGTGCTGGTCTGGGTGTTCTAGGGGTAATGTGTGCATTGTGCCCCCTCTAGTGGCTAGTGCATAGAAAGGATAACAGCCTATTATTGCTGCTAGCTGATTGAGTCAGCCCTCTGGTTCATGCTGTAAGGTCTATGTTTTGGAAGGCGCTGATGCCCTGCAGGAGGGAATCACCCTGTGTTGCTTTGGGAATTTTGTCCGTAAGTGGCCGGGTGGCTGGCACTGGGAGGCAGCGCCCAGCCTTGCACTCACGCTGGCTGTGACCCTTTTCAGCTCAGGCACACATCTCGCTATGGCAGCCGGAGCCCTGAGCCTGCACAGCTTCCTGGCACTTCCCTGCTTCTGGCTGCTGAGCCTCCAGCCTCTATGCAGATTGAGAGAAAGGACCTGCCGCTACCACTCTGCCAGGGCCTCTGCAGGCCCCCTGGGTGCCATAGTCCATCCCAGCTACACTGACACCCCCACCGAGGGCCAGGGAGCAGAGGGGGCACCAGGACCCACTGAACGCTCACAGAGGGAGTGTTTCCTTGGCTGCCCTTCCAGACCGGAACGAGGGGTGCCAGGATCCAGCAGAGCCAAAGCAGCAGAGCCAGGTGGGGTCTCTGGGGCCCCCCTCTGGGCCTGGGCTCAGCTGTGTCTCTGGTGCTTCGGCCATTCCCAAGAGATGGGTGGGAGACCCCCTCCACAGTCCCCAGGTCCCATGCTAGGCACGGTGGGCCCTGGGGATCCCCAGAGCCGCCCCAGCCTGCGCCTCGCTGCCCAGCCAGCTCGGCCGCTTGCAAGCAGCACTTCTCAAGGTGGGGCACCCAAGGGATTGCCTGCCCCCATTTCCCACCCTCACCCGGCCTGCAGCCGCGGCAGAGCCACTGAGCCCGTGTGGATCCCTGCAGAGAGCTCTAGATCACCACTGCTACTGCCTTGCACCTCCGTGGAGCCGGGAACCGGCCCAACGGCATCTGGCATGGCAGGTGTGCTCCAGCCGGGCTGGTGTAAAGGGCGAGATGCTTTTCTGGTCAGGCCTGTTCTCTCGCCCTGCCTGTGTAGCATGCACTCCTGGCCTGGGGTGCTCATCTAGGTGCCACTAGCGTGTTGCACTGTTGAAGAGAGGTGGCTGTGTTAATAAAGCTCTCTGTCCCGACTGGAAGTGCCTCGTGTTCGTTTCCCCAGCCGGGGGGCTGCCCCAATGAGCTGCCCTCCTTGGCGAGTGGCAAAAGGAGGAGAAAAATGGGGAGCGGTGAAAGCAAAAGCCAGGGGCCCTCCTCGGCCTGTCCCCTCCTCCCTGCTGTCTGTCTCTCCTCCTCCACTGCCCATGGACATCCTATGCTGGCACAGGACTGCCACGCCAGCCGACCGGGCGTGCTGGATCCCAGGGCACCCAGGAACCTGCTCTCTTCCCTGCCCTGAGCTGCTGTCCTCGATTGGCAAGGAACCCCTCTGCAAAGTGCCGGGAATGGCCAGGGCCCCACATAATAGTTAGTGAGGCTGCATGGCCAGGTTAGAACGGGACCTCCCTGGATGAATGGGAGGTCTCCAGTCAGCAGCCCCGCTGGGATACTGTAAAGTGACCTGCCCAGTAAAGGAAAGCAAGGGGGCTGAGGCTGTTTTCTGCTGCTGTAGGATAGGGGGAGGGTTTAGATTGGAAATTCAGAGCCTGTCTGGCTCGGAAATTCTCGGGTGACTGGAGAGCTAGCATAAACGGGGCTGTCAGCAGGGGGGAAGGAGAGAGCTGTACTCAGAGTGTGTAATTCTTGGTGTGTGGTGGCATCTGGGATCAGGTTATTGTTAGGCGCTGTACATACACGCAACAGTCCCTGCCCCCAAGAGCTCATGGTTGAAGTACTTAAAACCACTGGTGTTTGCCAAAAGCCATTGCACTCCGCTGCCCAGGGAAGGTTTTGGAGAAAGGGCTTTTTGGGTAATGCACAAGCTGCACATCTGCCAGTGACTGCAGCAGAGCTCACCTCATCCTCCTGCTCCTAAAGCTGGGAAGGGACGAATGCTCAATTTAAAAATCCCAAACTAAACCGCTAGGCCTTTCCCCAGCCTAAAGAAGCATGGAAGGGCCACAAGCCCTGGGTTCGAAAGTTCATCACAGGCCCCCTTGTAGGGCCTGGATTAGTCTGGGCCAGCTCGTCTCATGGCCTGGGCTAGGAGCCTGGAGAGCAGGGAGGCTGCTGACATGATGATGTGGGTAAGTAGAGTCAGGTGAACTTTTTTCCATCTGAAAAGTTTTCCCTTCCAAAAAATGCAGATTCACATCAACCAAAACGTTTTGTGAATTCACATCGAGCTGGTGGAATTATTTCAGTCAGACGGGGAAAAACAAACACGGGGAAAAATTATTTTTTTTAAAGTAAAAACATTTTGATTTTTTTCCCTCCGCTTCAAAAGGATTTTTTAGATGAAATTTCCTTCCATGTTATTACAAAAAAATTAAAAACCTTTTAAAAAGGTCTGTAGAAGAAGTGACCCATTTTGTTTGGCCTGAAACACTCCCCGCTGCCCTTGACTTTTCAGTTTGGGGCAACCTTTGGGCCAGCAGAGTGGGAAATCAGCTATTTGCACAGCTGGAGTGTGGGGATGACTCCGGCAGCTCTGAACTGCCGGTCTCAGGCAGGGGCGGTGCTGGAGTCCTGGCCCCCACTGTTGGGAAGTCATGACAGGACTTAGGAACCATTTCCTACTGTTCTCTTCCTTCCACTCCTTGGCTTTTCCCCCTTCCTACAGGTGCCGGTCCCCACCAGCAGCCAGGCTGCCCCCTGCAAGCGCTGCACAAATATTAACCAATTCATTCTCCATCATTTCCATGGCAACTAATGGCCGTCTTTCAGATGGGAGTAGGAAGGCACCAGTGGGGGAATCCCAAGGAGCAGATGAGCTCCCCCAAAGGAACGGAGAGCCTGTTGTCTTGCAGTGAAGACGTAGGAGAGGAAAAATACACACACAAAAAGCTGGCAGGCAAATTGTTTCAAAATACAGTATCATTCCCCCTTCCACAGTAGAGGGGCAGCTTTAGGGCAGCACCGACATCTGGGAAGGCCAGCGCTGGGGACACTCACACCTTCATGGCCCTGTCCAGCGCAATCTGGGAATTCTGTAGCCAGCCAGAGCTTGTCTCCTTTAAAATATCCAATTTCAAGGGACACGTTCTCACAAGGCAGATGAACAGTCAGATCCCCACAGGGAGGGCGCAGTAGGAGCCATGACCATTTTTTGGACCAAAAGCTTATTTTTTGGTCAAAATAATTTTAAACAAAAATATTTTCACCAGCTCTCACTCTGAGGGAGCATGGTCTGAAGGACTTTGCCCAAGGAGTTAGGAGCTGCAAAGTCCTGGGTTATAATCCTGATCCCCCCACTGATGTAATATGGGGGTTTGAGCCATCAATTCACCTTGCTGTGCCTCAGTTTCCCTCCTTCATTATAGCATGAGGAGAGGCAGCAATGAGAAGCTGGACTGAGAGTGAATTGCCAGGCAGCTGAGTGACCAAGACAACTTTCTCCGTGTGCATCTTGGCCTAACATCTTGCTGTGATAGGGTGACCCCCTCCAGGGGTGCATGGCTGTGGCATGACAGGGGCATCTGCCTCAGTTTCCCTTTCAATTGCCCTTGAAAGGAGCAGTCTCTCAATGGTAGAGACAAAGCCTGCCTATGGGTATAATCTATGCGCATACACCACGGCAGGAATCCTCCAAACCTTGCAGTAAAACCATTCTCAACAAACCCACAGTGAACGTAGAAAGGTACAACAGTTTTCCCATTCCCCTCTTCAGGGACAGCGCCTCCCAGTCCCTACCCCAGTTCCGTGGGCCCTGATCCAGAATCCCATTCTCCAGGCCTCCCTGTCTGACTGGACCCAGCTCCTACCACACCCAAAGCCCCAGGTCAGGTCTCCCACAAGAGAGCCTCCGCCCCCCGTTCAACGACACCACAAATGACACCTCAAACGATACCACACATGGACAAGAGGAAGGTGATCAGGAACAGTCAACATGGATTCACCAAGGGCAAGTCATGCCTGACCAACCTGATTGCCTTCTATGAAGAGGTGACTGGCTCTGTGCATATGAGGAAAGCGGTGGATGTGATATACCTTGACTTTAGCAAAGCTTTTGATATGGTCTCCCACTGTATTCTTATCAGCAAGTTAAAGAAGTAGGGGTTGGATGAATGGACTATAAAATGGATAGAGAGCTGGCTAGATCATCAGGCGCAATGAGTAGTGATCAATGGCTTGACGTCTAGCTGGCAGCCGGTCACAAGCGAAGTGCCCCTGGGGTCGGTCCTGGGGCCAGTTTTGTTCAACATCTTCATTAATGATCTGGAGGATGGGGTAGATTGCACCCTCAGCAAGTTTGCAGATGACACTAAGCTAGAGGGAGTGGTAGATACCGTGGAAGGTAAGGATAGGATACAGAGTGACATAGACAAAATGGAGGATTGGGCCAAAAGAAATCTGATGAGGTTCAACAAGGACAAGTGCAGAGTCCTGCACTTAGGATGGAAGAATCCCATGCACAGCTACAGACTGGGGACCGATGAGCTAAGCAGCAGTTCTGCACAAAAGGACCTGGGGTTACAGTGGATAAGAAGCTGGATATGAGTCAGCAGTGTGCCCTGGTTGCCAAGGAGACTAATAGCATATTGGGCTGCATTAGTAGGAGCATTGCCAGCAGACTGAAGGAAGTGATTATTCCCCTCTATTCAGCATTGGTGAGGCCACATTTGGAGTATTGTGTCCAGTTCTGGGCACCCCACTACAGGAAGGATGTGGACAAATTGGAGAGAGTCCAGCGGAGGGCAACGAAAATGATTAGGGGGCTGTAGCACAAGACTTATGAGGAGAGGCTGAGGGAACTAGGCTTGTTTAGTCTGCAAAAGAGAAGAATGAGGGGGGATTTGATAGCAGCCTTTAACTACCTGAAAGGGGGTTCCAGGGAGGATGGAGCTAGGCTGTTCTCAGTGGTGGCAGATGACAGAACAAGGAGCAATGGTCTCACACTGCAGTGGGGGTGGTCTAGGTTGGATATTAGGAAAACGTTTTTCACTAGGAGGGTGGTGAAACACTGGAATGGGCTACCTAGGGAGGTGGTGGAATCTCCATCCTTAGAGGTTTTTAAGTTGCAGCTTGACAAAGCCCTGGCTGGGATCATTTAGCTGGGGTTGGTCCTGCTTTGAGCAGGGGTTGAACTAGATGATCTCCTGAGGTCCCTGCCAACTCTAATCTTCTATGATTCTATGGTCCCCTCAGACACAGTCCCAGAGCTAAGTGGCAGCTGTGCAATGGTGCAGTGGCCATAAGCCCGGAACACGTTTCCCCGTTATCTGCTCACCATGAAATGCCACTGATATTTCACTCCCAGACACAGTCCCTCTGTGGTCCTGCAGGCTGATGGCTGATATCAGAACCGGGACGTTAATGCTGGCAGCCTGGGCGGTGTCCACCATGCTAGTATGTTTCCAGATTCCCCTGCCAGTTTGATGGGAAGGGATAGGATGTTTTTCCTCTCTCCAAATCCCCAGAAGTTGATGGGGTTACGGGGGTTCCTGGGTCCAGGCCCGACCTGTGCTACCCTGGGTAATTAAGCCAGACTCTGATTACTTTGATGGGACGAAGCAACATTTCAACTATCATCTCAGTAGGAGCTAGGAGGAAGCAGTGGAGGAATGTGCATCTGCATGGGGGAAAGGGAGAGCAGTCTACAATGACATTAGGAATGTCTCCCTGGAGACTGTAGCGTGTTGCACAACATGTGTGAGAGCAGCAGGGGGTGCTTCCCTGGGGAGCGAGCCGACTGTGGGAATGAGAGTCATGCAAGTCCATAGCTTGACATTCCTGTGCATGGTGGGGAGCTCCCATGGCAGCTAGAATTAGAAATGACTTTGCAGCAGCAAATTCCCAAACACTTTATCGAGAGGGCACGTATCATTATCTCCTTTTGCAGATGGGGAAACTGAGTCACTGTGCTGCAGGATGCCCTGGGTCAGCCTGTCTCATCCTTGCTCCAGAAAGAGAATAAGACATGTTTTAGGCAGCGGATGGGTGTTCTGCTTTCACTGCATATGTAGTTATTTTTATAGACAGGAGGCAGCAGCTAATGAATCTCTGGTCATTTCCATTGCTGTGACATTATCCTAGTCAATAAATAGGAAGCCTGGGCTGAATGGATTTGTTCTGTCTTTTGCCCCAGCAGCTGAATTAATGATGTTTGTGGCAGGATTGGTCATCTGATAAATTTCCAGCTCTCCCTGCTTATATTAGATGCTTGTCAGTCAAAAAGAATACACATGCTAAAGTCAAGGTATATCACGTCCACCGCTTTCCCCACATCCACAGAGCCAGTCACCTCTTCATAGAAGGCAATCAGGTTGGTCAGGCATGACTTTCCCTTGGTGAATCCATGCTCACTGTTCCTGATCACCTTCCTCTCCTCCAAGTGCCTCAAAATGGATTCCTTGAGGATCTGCTCCATGATTTTTCCAGGGATTGAGGTGAAGCTGTCTAGTCTGTAGTTACCTGGATCCTCCTTCTTCTCTTTTCTGAAGATGGGCACTATATTTGCCTTTTTCCAAGCATCCGGGACCTCCCCCATTTGCCACAAGCTTTCAAAGATAGTAGCCAATGTCTCTGAAATCAGATCAGCCAACTCCCTCAGCACCCTCGGATGCATTGCATCTGGCCCCATGGACTTGTGCATGTCCAATCTTTCTAAATAGTCCTGGGCCTCTTCTTTCAGCACTGAGGGATGTTCACTTTCTCCCCATTCTGTGCCACCCAGTGAAGCAGTCTGGGAGCTGATCTTGTCTGTGAAGACAGAGGCAAAAAAGGCAGTGAGTACCTCAGCTTTCTCCACATTCTCTGCCACTAGGTTGCCTCCCCCATTCTGTAAGGGGTCCACACTTTCCCTAATCTTCCTCTTGTTGGTAACATACCTGTAGAAACCCTTCTTGTTCCCCTTCACGTCCCTTACTAGCTGCAACTCCAATTGTGCTTTGGCCTTCCTGATTTCACTCCTGCATGTTCGAGCAGTATTTTGATAAGCCTCCCTAGTCAACTGATCAAGCTTTCACTTCTTGTAAGCTTCCTTTGTGTTTAACTCACTGAAGACTTTGTTAAGCCAAGCTGGTCACCTGCCATATTTGCTACTCTTTCTGCACATCGGGATGGTTTGTTCCAGTGCCCTCTATAAGGTTTTTTTAAAATATAGCCAGCTGTCTTGGATTCCTTTCCCCCTCATATTAGCCTTTCCGGGGATCCTGCCCATCAGCTCCCTGAGGGAGTCAAAGTCTGCTTTTCTGAAGTCCAGGATCCATAGTCTGCTGCTCTCCTGTCTTCCTTTTGTCAGGATCCTGAACTCGACCATCTCATGGTCACTGCTACCCCGGTTGCCACCCACTGCTACTTCCCCTACCAAATCTTCCCTGTTTGTGAGCAGCAGATCAAGAGGAGCATGGCCCCTAGTAGCTTTATCCAGCAGTTGCACCACGAAGTTGTCTGCAACACTCTCCAAAAACTTCCTGGATTGACTGCCCTGCTGTGTTGCTCTCCCAGCAGATGTTAGGGTGATTGATATCCCCCATGAGAACTAGGGCCTGTGATCTGGAAACTTTCATTAGTTGCCTGAAGAAAGCCTCGTCTGCCTCATCCTCCTGCTCTGGTGATTTGTAACAGACACCCACCATGACATCACCCTTGCTGCTCTCACCTCTAAACTTACCCTAGAGACTCTCAACAGGTTTTTCTCCGGTTTCATACTGGAGCTCAGAGCAATCGTACTGCTCTCTTATGTACAGTGCAACTCCTCCATCTTTTCTCCCCTGCCTGTCCTTCCTGAACAATTTATACCCCTCCATGACAGTGCCCCAGTTGTGTGACTTACCCCACCAAGTCTCGGTTATTCCAATCACATCACAGTTCCTTGACTGTGCCAGGACTTCCAGTTCCTCCTGCTTGTTTCCCAGCTTCTTGTGTTGTTGTGTTGTGACATCTAAGATAACTAGCCGAACTGTATTTGTTCATACAGTAAGGGGGACAACACTTCATTACCACTGCAATTAACATTACGGTGATTTGTGTCCCAACACCAGCCAAAGGTTGCTCTACCATGAGGCTGGGCACCTAGGCAGGGCCGGTGTGCTCATGCAAATTCAGTCTGCTCCTGAATCTTTCCCTCCTTCCCTGCCAGCTAGCTGAGCAGGGCAGAGCTCATTCAGACCCTGCTTACACAAACCGCACCTTTGTTATTCTCTTGACATGTGAATTCTCCTCCCAAATAACTGCACAACAATCCCACTGTCCTTAAGCTCAATCCTTCTCATCCCCTATGCAGCCTTGCTGCACTATTATCTGCTCCTGTTCCCATTTTCACCGCTACTGTAAAATCTTCAGGGCAGGGGATGTGTCTGACTCTGTCAACCATGGTGCACTCCCATCATAAATAAATAACAAGCAGGGCGTGAAGCAGGCAGCCAGCCAGCCCTTGGAGAATGCGTGGGGGGCTCTGGTGATGGGCGATCCTGCTGTCACTCCAATGAGTTCATCCTGGAGCTGGTTAGACAAGTGATCGCTGCTGCCACCGTCAGCCATGGGGGGCCTCAGTTATCCTGTGGTGTTAGCAGAAGGAACCCGTAGTAGAAACAAGCCAAGGGCATCTGACAGCTCAGATGCTGCGGCTGCGTGGGTTTGGAGACAGACCAAAGCAAAGATAAACCCTTATCTCCATTAGATCTCCCTGCAACTCTTGTGCACACGCAGAGAGGGATTTGCTACGCTGCTTAGCTTTGCTGCCAGCACCTGGCCTCTGCTTTCAGATGCAGGGGCCTTGCTGAGGAGTTAGTAGCTTAGAGCTTGTCTGGTGATTTCCATGCCCGGTCAGGGCCTGTGATAGCATGAGCAGGCTTCTGCCCTTACCACAGGCCTCTTCCACCAGCACAACAGCAGCAGCTGCAGTACCCGAGCTACAAGTCTAGCAACAGGCAGCAGGGGAGGACTTGATGTTACTAACCGAGGGATTCTGCAGTAGCTGAAATGCCACGTGCAGTGCCCAGCCACAGTCCCGGACATCCCCTCAGCCAGGCTAGTGCAAGAGCCCACAAGGCTGCTGGCTAGTAAGTAGGGCACTGGACAGGGATTCAGGAGACCAGCTCTGCCACTGGGTGACCTTGGGCAAGTGATTGCCCTGCTCGGTGCCTCAGTTTCCCCTCCCACTGCTCATCTATTTAGATTTTAAGCTCTTCAGAACAGGGTGTCTCTCTAACTCTGTCTGTGCAGCACCCGGCACTACGGGGCCTGATCTTGGTCAGGGCCTCAAGGCCCGACTGTAACTAGCAATAATAAATAATTAATGCCACTCACGGGGAAGAGCCATCAAAACACCTACCATCATCAACCACTCCTCCTCCCACTCCGTTTCCAGGATGCTCGCCCTCTAGGCCCTGCATCATGATGATGCATGTATCCTGGTTGCCGTTGGTGGCTCAGAGTCACAGGCGGGGCAGGACATGGCTCTGACAATCCGCTGGGGTGGGAAAAGGAAATGCAGAGAGTGGTGCGTGAAGGAAGAAGGGATAACATTCTTCTGGGGGTCAGATGTGTGAGACTGGCTGCCCTGTACTGATTGCCCGTGATGAGCAGACCTGTGTAAAAGAGGGCAGGGGAATGCCAGCAGGACTGTATATTCTCCAGGAGGCAGAAGGGCCTGGGGCAGCACTCCCATGGACCGCCACTGAAGTTACAGCTCCAGAAAACCAAGCAGAGCCTGGGGGAGGCTGTCTGGGGCCCCCTGGAGGGCTGAGACTCTGAGGTAAGAGTCAGGAAAGCTTGTGATGGGAATCATGGACGTGAGAGACTGACGGGGCAAGGGACAGCTGTGCTTGCACACTTGAAAGTGAGTGTCTGCAAGGGTGGGCTTGGTTTGCCAAGGAGGCTCTGTGAAAGGAACTTCCCCTGCAGAAGACAGCATGGCTGGATTCCCTGAGAAAGCATGGAGGAGGGTTACCCCCGGGAGTGAGCAGAATAAAGCCTGGTCCAACAGGAGGAGGGCGCTATCAGGCAAGCCCAGCCTCTGACCCAGTGAGGGACTAATAATGAAGCAGGGTTGGGAGAAGCCCAAAGGGGGCAGCTGTCCCTGATAAGCAGGTGGCTCTCCCTCCGACCCTGGAATACACACACTGAGCAGCTCCTCCGCTGCCCTGTCTCACGTACAGCTGTTCAAACCAGTGCAGGAGGAGTGCAAACTGCTCCAGCTGGGGTTAGGTAGCATTTTACCCTTCTTTTGCCTCAGTGCAAATGACTCTATATGGTGCAGGGAACGGAGATGCAGGGCTAATGGGTGTAGTCTCAGTTTACCCCATAGCTGGCACCTGGCTTTATTGGTAACTCGAAGAACAACATCATATGAAATTCAGCTGAAACTTGGCTGATCATACAGCTTTCCTGCAGCATCTCTCTATCCCAGATCCTAGTTCCCTCTGCCCCTGAGAGAATCTCCAGTCCCTCTGATCTCCTGGATGGAGCTTGCTTGAAGCACTGCTAGAATTGCTCAGCAATGAGTATGCGCATCTCATGCAGGATTTGTGCATCAGACAGCCGGATATATCATCAGAGGAGCCCAGAGTCCCCAGGAAGATTCCCAGAGTCTGCCTTCTTACACACCCCCTATGATAGAGCGCAAGGCAAAATTACTGCTAGAGAGGGACGTGTGAAGCGAGTCCTATCTTCCCTGCCGATCTGCATCGTGCTTGGGTAACATCAACAGCTCCCAGGCCCAGTGCAGGGCAGTTTCAGCGAGTCACTGGGAGGGAGAGGCAGTGTTTGCTGAATCTCAAGACTCAGCTCTGAACAGATCTCCTGTGCCCACAGCAATCCCTGAGGCAAGAGATCGCTCTGAGGGGATCTGCCCTATCAGCAGCAGCCGGCAGGCAGAGTGAGAGATGGGAAGTTTGTGTGGCTCTAGTACAGAAGCGTGGGAGGCGAACCAGAAGCCAGGCTCCCCTGACTCGGGTGAAGGTAGACAAACACCCCTCTAACATGCTATGCAACACATCTGGGAGAACACCGGACATTACCAGGGTAGAATGCACTTGTGTGCAGTATCTACATTAAGGGTTTACAGCTGTGTAACTCCAGAGACAGGGGAAAATGCCCTCATCTGGACAAACCCCAGCTACAGGATCACGCCTATAATGCACTCCCTACTGAGAGAAAGCCCGTTGCACGGCAATGCCGATGAGTTCAGAGCACTGAGAGTCTGGAGCGGGGCACCTAGCATGGCCTGGGTAACCACACAGCACTATGGCCTCCCAGAGCATGGTCCGAGCACGCGCAGGGAAAACCAGGGATGGTTTCTATGGCCCTTCAGTCCCTCAGTCATGTGGAGGGGGCGTCCCCAGGCAGGAAAGGAGAGTTTTGCCTGAGCAAAAACCATGTGATTTGGCCTTGTGGCTTTTAACAGCACAACTTTGGATGTCCTGTCAAAATCAGGAAGGTCTCATGAAAATCAGGAAGGTATAATGACCCGAAGTAGGGCTGGAGCAGAGGTGAGGTCTGTCCTACCATTCAGTCTAAATGCAACTGAGATCAGTATGTCCTGGCAGCAAGGACTCCAGAGTCCCATTCCTGGCTGCCTTGAGCAAGTCACTGCACCTCTGTGCCTCAGTTTTCCCCCATTCTGTAAAATGGTGAGCATAGTACTTACCAACCTCACAGGGATGATAGGGCTAAGTAGTTAGTGATCGTACAGTGCTTTGGAAATCCAGCAGACTCACACCCACTGTAGAGCAGCCACTAGCAGTAGAAGGTTAGGACATGATGAGCAGCAGGTCACACTGTACACAGGTGTCACAATTATCTGTGGAATATATATTAGTTTCACGCACACACACATACCAGTGACATGGGCGAAGGAGCATCCAGGAACCTAGGAGAATGGACTTTGGTGCAAAACAGTGATGCATGTCGCAGCTCTCATTCCATTCTCTTTTCTCTCTGTGCTCAGAGTTGACAGAACAACTTTCCCTCAGTGGGATAATGAATTGCTGAGTTCGGAGATGCTGCAGCTTGTTTTCAGAGCTGGCTGTCTCCTCCAAAGCTTCACACGCCAGCAGAAGAGACATCTGCAGACAGGATGCTTCCACCTGCTGTAATCAGAGCCGGCACAAGTCAGTGACTTCCCCGGCAGAGGCACTGAATACAAAGACAAGGAGAAAGGCACATTCAGAACTCCCGGCCACGCCACCCCCTGCCTAGCTCTAATAAAGAAGTCACAGATCATCAAGTAATTTGTTTTCTAAAGATCTTGGAGTCACTCTAGCGGAGAGGATGAGTGACAGCCCAGAAGAGTGAAGGTCTCTATCCCCGGACAGCAGCAGCACAAGCTGTGACCGGGCACCTGGAATGGGTCACTCTGAGAATGCCACACTCAGGACAGACTATAAGAAACAGGGCAGATGCACCCCACAAATTGGTGGTTTATTCTAGAATTAGATTGACCAAATATAAAACCATATGTGAGGCGCTTACTAATCCCAAAGGATCAGACACATACCCCCAGGTCAGTATGTATCTCAGATCTTCCCCAAATATTATGCTGTCAGCCAATCCTTAGTAAACTAATGAAAGATTTATTAATACAAGAAAAGACAGTTATCGAATGGCTAAAGAATCGTATACATACAAGTGATTTTCAGTGTTCATAGATCAGGATCACAGCAGTGACGGTATAGTCTGCTAGTTTGCAAAAGTCTCTCTGGAATCATGCAAACAGATTGGGGTCATCAATAAGGCTAAGATTTAATCATGGGTATTTTTAGTAAAAGTCACAGACAGGTCACGGGCAAAAACCAAAAATTCACAGCCTGTCCATGACTTTTACTAAAAAACCCTGGCTTAATCTTAGCTGCTCCTGGGGCACCAGTGTTCTGGGAGGCCTGGGGGGCTGATGGCTGCCAGGGGCTGACTGCCCCTGGCCACCTGATGCTCTGAGGCTCCCAGGAACCACTCTGATGGCCTCCATGGCCGGCCCTGGGACTGGCTGCCCAGGCAGCCCTGAGGTCAGCCAGCCACATCAGCCACTGCAGAAGTCACGGAGGTCGTGGAAAGTGACGTGACGGGATCCATGACAAACTCACAGCCTCAGTCCTTGTCCAAAGTTTCCTTGTTAGAAATCCAGTCCAGAGAAATGAGGCAGGAAATGAAGATGTCTCAGAGGTCTTTTATATCCTCTGTGACGTGCACAGAAATTTCTTGTCCCAAACAAAGCCTGCAGCCCTTGTATATGGAAAGGTATTGGCCCAAATGGAGTCTGGGTCACATGAGCATCATACATGCCCCTACAAGTTTTGCTGAATCACAGGGGGTGGCTGTTGGCTCCTTCCTGTCTGAGCATCCACAGGAAAGGCTCACTGGGCTGAATGAGTTTCTTCAATGACCTGTTGTGAGAATGAAGCATCCTTAATGGGCCATCAACACACAGTCGGTGAGCCCCCCCCCCCGGGTATAAATCTACCTGGAGGGCATCACCCAGGAACACCAGCCATGCATGCTGGAGATGCAAATACACAGCCAACATTCGTAATGTCAGATACAAAGATGATTCACGGATTTAATCAGGATAATCACACTCAATAGATTTCCAGTGACACCTTACAGACTATGCTTTGTGCACGACGTTGCAATTGTATAACAGCAGTAATATCAATTATATACAAGGTCATCTTCAGTCCTACGGTATCACACAAGTGTCTACGTACCCTGTCCTGCAGTCTCACTTGGCTTACCACTGCACTGAGGCCAGCAACGTCTTGTCACGATGCAGGGATCAATGATCAGTTGTTTCCAGGGATATTATCCTGGGCTGGCTTGGAACTGGTGACCTGACACCAGCCTCGCACAGCACCCGCTCATGCATGTGGACCGGCTGCTTAGCTCACTGCTTTGGATTGCCAGGGGACCCGGCCACCCTTTTATCTGATCACAAAACCAGGCCAGCTTCCCTTGTCCACTGCCCTGACCTCTCTGCCCACACCCCCTTCTTGAGGCTCTCCAATCTTGCTTATCTTTTCCCCTTGGAAAATCTTGGGGGAGGGTTGCTGAGTGCCCCAGAATCCCCCAGTGGAGCAAGACTTCTCTGGCTGCATTTAGCATACCTTCTCCGCGCCCATCTGCCCAGCTACTAACGCTGCTGCTGAAAACTAGCCCTGAATGGCCAGCTGACAGCTCTCTGAGGCTGACGAAGATGGATGCATGGGCTCCTGGCCACCACCACCGCCCCTCCTCCTCACAAAGCCCCAGTAGCTTTTCATTTCTTCTTTTTCCTTTTCAATTTTCTTTTTTTGTGTCTTGCTCAGTTGAGCCTGGTGTTTTCTATACACAGTGACACACATGCACCCCCCTCACTCCCCCAGTTTCATTTGTTGCCTTCCAATCCCCTGGCTCAGCACAACTGACTTGGAGGCAGTTATGTGTGTGAGGGTCACCAAGAATCAGCAAGCCAGGGCAGGGACATACAACTAGGGGGCACAGGGGGCAAGCCCCTCAGGATCAATGGGCTCCTTGCACAAGGCACAGAGGCAGGTAAATAAGACCAGGGGGGTTCCCCCTCCCCTGGTTCTATGGCTTGCAGCAGCCCCCACTTCTCCTGTTGCTTGTAAGAATTGGTATCAGGTCAACAGTATGGGAGAGGCTATGCAAATGAGATGATGAAATGCTGGCATGGGTGTCGCTATGCTAATATCATGCTAAGCCTCTGAGCAAGCTCAGTGTGAATGAGAGGATAGCAGTAGTTACACAGAGCACAGCAGCCATCAAATAAATAATCTATATAGGATGTTGCCTCTTTGCTGAGTGCTAGCAGATTTCAGGGCCATATGGGTTCAGCTTCCCATTTGAGGTGAAATCAGTGACATGATATATTCTCAGTGTAACTTGTTCATTTACATTCTATACACCAGCTCTGGAACAGAGGTGATCGCAAATGGCATGCAAGCAGGCCTCTCTCAAAAGCATTGCAAGCTAAACACCTGTGCTGAGTCAGCAGTGAGTGACACTATCTCAAAAATGAACTTGAGTCAAATTGAGACAGACAGCAAGTTGTCCTGCTACTTGTCACAGCTCCCCAGCACAAAGTTAACACACTAGCACAGCATTTCTTCCAAGACTAAAACTTGCACCCATGTCACATGTGAATATAGAGAACTGTAAGGCAGCACCATCTGGTGACCACTATCATAACAACACACATCACAGACAAATTGCCTTTTGAGGAGAGGCTGGGAGAAAGAGAGAACTATGCATGACAAGTATTAGTCACATTGCTTCATGCACCTCTAGAAGGCACCCAGAATAAGAACTTGAATAGAACAGAATCATTTGGGGCCCAAACAAGGGACAGACTGCTGCAGGAAGCTGGTTTAAACCATTACCTGCGCACAGACAGCCACGGCAATTGGTGAGATGAAGATTTGGGCCCCAAGTGACTGGGGAACAGAGTGAGCAGCCAGTCCATGTGTGGTACCATTTAAAAGACAGAACACTAAAAATGCGGGGAATCAAAAGAGAGGCAAAAACTCCGAGGCCCCTGATGCACTCGAAGACACAAGCTGAGGAGTTGCCTGGCCTTTTGGCAAATATGCCACACACACACACGAAAAGATCATGTGTAGAAGGTGCATTGCAGAGTTTCAGCGAAGTGTGGCCATGTGCTTGTAGAACAGCAAGGCAGCAGTGTCAGTGCCGTGACTATAGAGCCAACGGGTCCAGGCTGGCAGATGTATCTTGCTCCTTGGGAGGGAACAATTAAATGTGTATTTGTTTAGTGATAGCTGAAACAATGGAAGCCACTGCCCAAATACTAGACTGACTGCAAAAGCAGGGGCTGAGAATTGATTTGGTTGCAGCGGTGCATGTGTGTCTGTGGGAGCCAGAAGCAGCCAGAAGACAGCAAGAAAAGCAATTGTAGCATGACTTGGAAAGAAAACAAGAGCAATGGACCACCTGGGTTAGAATTAAAAATCTGTCTAGTCATGAAGTTTGTTTAAAAGATATTTGTTGTAAATGCCACAGATTTATACATAGAAAAAACAGGCAGCACAATAATGGGGAATTCTCAGCTGATTTCCAAAGCCCTGAACGTCTGAAAGAAGACCCAGGCTAAGCTAGATATAATGTCAGTGACCCAGACACTAATGAAAAAAAATGCAATTGTCCAATACATAAAAGAAAAACTGGAGTTGAAAATACGGAAAAACTTGGAGATAATAGAAAAGGCAGAACAAGCTACAGTGTAGAATGGGTCAGGTCTGTGACTGTGACTAAAGGGCCAGATGCAGTACAGATATTCATTGAACCATGTGATTTAAGTAAAGCCATAACATGGGAACTTTATCCATGGCAACTATAGAAGAAGTAGCAGCTAAACTCTCAGGGGCAAAATATTTTTGATATTAGTGCAGTTTGTCACTAAATAAAATGAAAGGAGTCCAGCACTAAGCTAATGATTTTTACACCACCACCATTTGGTGACTATAAATGCAAAGGAATGCCTTTTGGTATTAGCTGTGACTCTGAGGTATTCAACAGAGTAGATTTGGAATGGGTTACAAGCTGGCGAAGTTACAATGAGGGACATTTTAATTTAAACGATGGAGCACACAGAACAAAGGCTTAGGCACATTGTGGATTGAAGAGAAAAAGGGACAGAGCATTGAATGTGAAATAGTTAAATATTGGCACAGTAGATAGTAGTAGTAGACAGCTGAGCCTGCTGGGCTGATTGGCTGCGGCCGTGCAGCCTTTCTAGGCATGGCTAGAGGACCCACCTTGGTTGCTCCTTTCCTGGGGCAATGTATGGACTGCAGGGTCTCCAGCCCCAGTGGCCTGGTGCACCCCATCCCAGGCACAAACAACACTGAGTTTTATTTTATAGTTCATCTTTAAATAGAACCAATTTTGAGCTTACACACCCAGTCAATAGCTCATTCATTCCACTGCTCCTCTTGCACAGTTAAAAGTACCCCTCTGACAAGCAGCCCTCAGGATAGACACAGGCACTTCAGAATAACACCAATCCAGAACAGAATAGTTAGCCTTCTTTATTACTCCTCCATTTCCTCCCACTTCCTAACTCACGTGTTGTCTATTGACCCCAATTCTTATAGCTACTATGGCCAGTTCTATGGATAACACCACCCACTCCCTTGGCTATCCCTGCACTCCTTGATCTGAATGCTCAGAGCTGCCAATTTTAACAGCTTACTCTACAGGATAAACTAATTGTACCATTACGTTGTACAGCACTGGTGAGTATGCGTATGTACCAGTGCTCTTTAATGGGGGGGGAGGGGGATCAGAATTCCACTGATGTGTGGGTAGGTGTATGGGAAAGAGGGAGAAAGAGAGACTCTGCTGCTCAATTCCCCCCTTCTGCTCAAACAGCAGGGAGCAGCAGATTCAGAGTTTTGTTCCCACACTACAGGCATCATGACATTCTTGGGGCCATTGTGTGCAGCACGGTGACAACTGTGACATTCCTAAAGGGTCACAGATCTCTCACATTGTGATATATTGAAGCAATGTTCCATACTACGCTGCTCTGTTCCGTTTGGGTTCTTGTGCCACAATACGCTGATGTTGCACTGATCCCAAATCATTTCCAAGGCACTATAATGTCCCTGCAAGCCTTGTTCTGAGGAAGGGACTATCCTGCACCTACAAACCAACCCTATTCCCTAGCTTACAAATTAGCTTGTGATCTCTTCAGGGCAGGGACTGTCCTGTGTGCATAGCACCTAGTGTGATAGGGCCCTATCCTGACTGGGGCATGCTACTGTAATAATTATAGTAACAGGACCAGCCCCTAAAAACAGGATTATCCCACAAAAAAGCAAAAACATCAGCTCCAGCTCTCACCCTGGCTCATGTCCTCTCATGCTGCCACAAGAACAGCAGAGGGATTTCAAATGTTTGCAATGATTTCCCCTGTGAGTTGGGTTGTGGAATTTTTCACAATGTGGTTGATTCTCATGGTGGGCTCATTGAGAACGTGATCTCCAAACTGCCTGCGTTCCTGGCTGGCCCAGTGCATGCTCTGTATTACCAGGCTGGACACCCATGGGTCTCCAGACTCATGCTCACATTACATGAGGCCTACTCCGAAGTGGCAAACCCCTCAGCTGACTATGCTCAAAGAAGCATTAGGGCCTCACACACGTTGTCCCATTGTTCACTGCACTCTCCTTTTTCCACTAAGAAATGGGAGAGTCCAAAATAGTGCCATGTTTATTGAGGGATGACATTTTCTTCCCTGCTCAGACCTCAAAGACTCTGAAATCCCCTGGGGCCAACTTAGTCCTTGATATATTTAAATACAGTAGACCCTTCCTATAATGTGCTTCGCAATAGCAAACTTTGGGCTACAGCAAACGTGGTCCCTGGATCCCATCTCCGGCCCCAACCACTGTGGTAGGGAGCTGAGAGCTCCTCTGGCCCCAGGGCTACAAGGTAGAGGGCTGACAGCTGCTCCAGCCCAGGGCCAGGGTGGAGGCTGACAGGTCCTCTGGCCCCTGGATGGCGGCCAGGACAGAGTACTCCTTTGGCCCCAGGGAAGCTCAGCAGAAAACTCCTCTGGCCTGGGGCTGTGGTGGCAGCTAACAGCTCGTCTGGCTTGGAGCCGTAGCAGGGGACTAACAGCTCCTCCAGCCTGCGGCTGTGACGAAGGCAGGGGCACAGAAAGCTTCCCTGGCCTGGGAGTCCTGGGGCCGGAGGAACTGTCTCCCTGCTGCAGCCCCAGGGCTGGAGGAGCTGTCTCCCTGCCCTGGGCTATATCGGACAAATGGCTTGGATCCCCAAGAGGTCAATACAGCATGGTGTGCTGGTGGATTTAGTGCTGGTGAAAGACACTGCATTAATCACAGGAGAGGTACAGCATGGATGGGGATAAGGCAAGGTTCCCTGCTCCACCAAGGCAGGTCACAACCCGCCCCAGCCAGAATCAGCCGCCAGAGCCAGAGGGGAGCTTGGCTCAGCTGTCTCCATGGCCCACTTGAACACCAGCTTATCTGCCAAGGAGTGTGTGTGTGTGTGAGCGAGCGCGCACATCTCTCAGAGTTGGGGTGTGTATGTACCTGTGAGTAGGTTGGTATCAGTGAACATTTGAGGTACGTGGGCATGCCTGTGTCTGGGAGTGGTGGCACAGTTCTCTCTTTTACTGCCTGCAATAACTTTGTGTCCACCTGAAGAGGACTGTAGCAGGGGTCTGTAGCAGGTCTCGCTCAGAGGCCAGCAGGCCCAGGGGTCAGGCCGGGGCTCCCAAGGCCTGTCAGGGTGGTCGATCGACTCACAGAGGGCGAGGAACAAGTATCAGCCCCCTGCCTGGTGCACCATTGGCACAGGCTTGCCTGGCCCTCGCCTCCCCCCCTCAGTCCCCAGTGCCCTCCCGGCCGGTCACCGGACCAAGGCGAGGGGGGCTGGTATGGGAAGCCAAGCCCTTCCTGTTCGAGCGAGTCGTGGCCCGGGGGAAGGCGGGCAGGGCCTCAGCTCTCTCCCTCGCCCGGCCAGCTCTCGGGCCCTTCCTGCCTCCCGCTCTCTTCAGTCGGGGGCGGCCAAGGGGTCTCCGTCAGGCCCAGCCACGTCCCTCCCGTCCCCCGGGCGGCTGCCAGCCCTGCCGGTTACCCCGGCCCGGCCCGTCGCTCACTTGGCGCCAGGCTCCGGAGAACCGATCCGTTCCGGCCCGCTCGCCCCTTCCAGCAGCTCGGCCTGGCCGCTCCCCGCTACCGCCTCCCTCCCTCGGCCTGCGCGGCTGCAGAGCCAGACAACGCCCCAGCCGGGGAGGGAAACCAGCTCCCTCCCTACTGTGCTGACCCCCCGCCCCGGGGAACCAAGGAAGCCGGACACGGCCGCTCCGGGGTTCGCGCCCGGGGATCGCAGTAGCCGCTGCCTTTCCTCGGTCCGACCCACTCTCGTTGCTCCGGGCAAGCGCTTTGCCCCGGCTCCAGCCAGCCAGCCAGCGGCGCGGCGCGGCCCGGCCCGGCCCAGGGTCCTCGGCCAGCGGGGTCCGCAGCACAGCAACGCCCCCGCCCCATTCCCCGGGAGCGCGGCGCTTGATTGCCTCGGCTCAGTGCCGCGCCGAGCGCGGACCCCTACATTCCCCCCGATCGGTCACTCCGCGTTGCTGAGCTCATCGTACAGAAATACACGAGCCGGGCCGGGCCGGGCCGAGCCGGGCCGCCTCCCTGGCCTGCCGCGGAGATGGTTGGTTTGCTGCTCACGCATGACCCATACCCCGCCCTCTGGTACGTACAGCCCGAGCCAAGCCCTCCCCGACGTCCCTCCGCGGCTCTGCACGGCACAGAGCGCTGCGCAGCTGCTGCTGGCGGGGCGGGGCGGGGTGGGGCGTGTCGTGCGCCTGGCGGGGACCCGAGCGCTGCGCTGCGCTGCGCTGCGCTGCGAGCCGAGCGAGCGAGAGAGAAACCCGGCCCACTGCCCGCTGCAGCGGTCACAGACACAGCCTTGCGTCCTGTCCGCCCCAGGCCCTGCCCGCGGGGTATGACTCTCTTCGGCAGCGAGGACGGGTGCTGGAGATGTAAGTAAGGCTAGCTCCTAACTCGGGTTGTGCGTGCGTGCGTGCGTGCAGCGATTTCCATTCCAGTCCTTTCCCCCAGACAAGATGGCAAATGCAAAACACAGCAAGGAGCAAGCAGAGGAGTAGAATCGGGGGTGGGGGGTTGGGTTTCCACTGGCCCTTTTCCGGGCGGGGTAAGGGTTCGGATTCTCCTCTCTGTCCCCCGGAATGTTCTAATCAGCTGTTTTGGTTTGGTTTTTTTTAAGGGAGAGGAAATTACTAGGTTTGGATGAATAATTGAATCTACTGATGCATGATGAAAGCGCAGGGTAGCTAGGATTTAAACCACCTTGCTAGCTAGGCATAGCCTGTGTGATGCTGAGTGCAGCGGGGCTACGATGTTGGAACAGTTGGATACCAAGCCAAATGGTGGTGCCTCACTTCCACCGCCAATATAGGTTTCCATCTGAATCCTCTTGAGGCGGAATGTAATATTTGGGCAGTGAAAAAGCCAGAGGAAAAGTTGGTAGCCCAATGAGTCCACCAGGTCGAGTGGGTGCTTGTGTAGTTCTATGGAGAAGGAAATCTTTCATAGGCATAATAAATCAGATTTCCTGGGAAAGTACAGTTGGCATAAGCTGGGGAAATCCACTCTCAGTGTTGGTCTCCTATTTTGGTACAAAATGAGCATTAGCTGCTGTTCATAAATTGTAGCCATTTTGTTTGGGGCTGTATCAGCCACAATAGGAGCCCTAGCACCTTTGTCCCAATGTATGCCCTGATTAGTTGAAGTATCAGGTAAAAATGCCCATGAAGGAATCAGAGATTGAGAAATCAAGAAAGGAGGTGCTGGAAGCAGCTGATTAAATTAAAGAGCAGCAAGTCCTCAGGCCTGGATGACATCTCCAAGAGTTCTGGAGGAATAAACTAGCTGAACTGCTAATAAAATGTGCCATCTCTTATTAATATCAATTACTGTACTGGAGAACCAAAGGGGAGCAAATGTACCTTAAAAAGGTGGTGAGGCGATTCTAGGAATTACAGAGGAATGAGCCTTACTTCTGTAACTGGTTGAAATAATTATTAAAATGGAATGATAAAGCACCTAAATTAACATGATATGATAAGGATAAATCAGCATGGCTTCTGCAAAGGAAAATCATGCCTCTTCATCCTATTAGAATTCAACAAAAAGGAGAACCGCTAACATAATTTATTTGAATTTTCATAAAACTTTTGACATAGTCCTTCATGAGAGGCTACTAAGGAAACTGGAGTCAGAAATAAGGTATTGGCATGGATCAGAAATTGGCTAAATGACAAAAAAACAGGAATATTTTCAACATGGCAAAAGGTTAACAAGGTTCTGTACTATGACCACAGTTGTTTAATATATTTCTCAATGATCTGGAAAAGGAGGTGAGGTAGTAAAACTGTGCTGGTGACACAGGATCATTTAGGCTAGTTAAGACTAGAGAAGACCATGAGAAACTTCCAAGGGACCCAACTAAACTAGGTGAATTGACAGCATGGGGGGAGGGATGGTTTGATATGCCATGTTCAGAAATACAAGGTAATGCACATGGGAAGAAATAATTTGAACTACTGGAACAACTCAAGGTAAAAGTCCCAGATGTCACTCAGGGAAAGTTGGCAGCAACCATCAAAAATCCAAAATGTTAGGGTGCCTAGAGAATGGAATGGGTAATAATAAAAATATTCTAATGCCATTATATAAATCTATGTATTATATAAATCTACTATATTCAGTTCTGGCCACTTCGTCTCCAGAAGGATATAGCAATAATTGATGGGGTTCAGAGGTGGGTGACACAAATAATTGGTGTGGGAAGACTTCCATGTGTGGTGAGATTGACAAGGTTGGATCTATTTAGTTTAGGGAGAGGTTGTGAGGAGGTATGCAAATCATAGAGCAGTGGTCCCCAAACGTTTTACATTGCGTCCCCCCTTATGCCTATCCGTGCCCCTCGCATACCTCTAACTGGGGCTGGGAGTGGGACCGCAGTTGTGGGCCTGGGTGCCGAGGCTAGGAGTGGAGCCATGGCGGCTGGAGGCCAGGAGCAGGGCCTGGCGGCCGCAGCTGCAAGGTTGGAGCAGGGGCTGTAGCTGAGGGGCGGGGCCAGAGCAGGGTTGGGTGGCACTCTGGGCCTTGCCACGCCCCCCAAACATTCCTCCACAGTTTGGGGACCTCTGCCGTAGAGGAGTACAAAATAATGAGTGGTCTAGGGAAGGGAGAACAGGAACTTCTGTTTACCCTCTCTTGTATAAATAGAACAAAGATATGTTCAATGAAATTGAAAGGCAGCAAATGTAAAAACTGTTAACAGGAAATTTGACATACAAAGCATAATTCAGCTGTGGAACTCCCTGCCACAAGATACTGATGAAGCCAAGGGTCCTAAAACAGAATGGACATTTATATTGATAATGAAGACATCTATAGCTTCTTGAGAGAGGATATTAAAGCCAATATTTTTTAGCTGGGATGTGAACACTCTTGCCTCAGGCCACAAGCCAGCTCCGGCATGTCCCTCTGAAGCATCTGGCGCTGGCCATTGTCAGAGGATGGATTTCTGAGGCCCTGACCTGGTGTGGCAACACCTACATTCTGGTGATTGATGGTCTCTTGGCATTTACAGTCTGTTTGACAGTAGCTTAGGGCTTGTCTTCACTTACCTCCGAGATTCGGCGGCAGTCAACTGGAGTTACGCAAGCTATGCAAAAAACTTGTGTAACTCCCGTCAACTCCTCTGCTTCTGTTCTGCGCGCCGTCTTCACTGCACTGCGCTGACGGGAACCATGTTCCCGTCGACGCAGCGCTACGCTACTTGAGGAGGTGGTCTTAATATGTCGATTTCTGGATCGACTGAGCAGGTCTGCACTGACTGCTCAGTCGATCCAGAGAAGTCGATCTGACGGCGGCGAATCAGTGAAGACATAGCCTTAGACTAAAGCCCTATCTAAACTAGCATAAAGCAATGTTTGTGACACTGTTTGCAGAGGCACTCATGTTACAGTGATGAGGGTCACATAAGTACCTTAGATAAAGAACATGGTTTGTTGTCTTGCTGGTTCTTACAACAACTCAGCAAGACTGCACTTGACTGAACCATTTGGTAGTGTCACTGCCCAATACACCCACCAGCCATGGTTGTACCAGTGCATTATGGGGCTCCTGAGATACCAGCTCCCGAGTGGCCAGGTGGAAGCTGGCATTTTGGGATAAATCCCAAATGCAAGGCACTACCTTGTTGTGGGATGGAGTTAGGAGGACTGGCTGAAGTGGTGCAGCTGCATGGCTTGTGGCTTCCCAACCACACCGGGGAGAAATTGTTGTAGGCTACACAGGTTCAACTGGACCTGAGCAAAAGACTTCATCCTAGCCTTCCTTACAACCTGAGCTTTCAAAATGACCTGGACAGCTGCTGTGTCTGCACTCACTGTTCTTCTCATATGATGGTTTGTTGGAAAACCTTTTTGCTTGGTATTATTTGAAGTACTGGTGCAGACCAGTCTAGGCCCTCAACTAAGCGGGAGAAACCACAGAGTCCAGGACCCAGTTGATTACAGGGGACAACAAAGGAGAAAACAGGGAATTGGAGTGAGGTCAGAGGTTAAAAATCAGGGAACCAGAAGGGGACACCAAGCAGAGAACCCCGGACACTGCCGGCTGTCCTTCAGAGGTATCCAAGGAGTCAGAGAACGTTGCCCAGAGGAACTCTGCCCAGAGACATGAGCAGCAAGGGACTGGAAATAGGCCCCACAGTTGCAGAGCACCACCCCCCACAGTGCCAGGAGGAAGTGGGGCCATGGATGGGGTGTGCATAGATCAGGAGGTGCAGAGAAAAGTGCAGCCGGAACCTCAGTAAGAGGTTCTGGAGGAGCTGGAAGAAGAGCTGCAACCTAACACACCTTCCACAGAGGTGCCCCAGGTCTCCTTGCTGCAGAAGGGACAGGTGTTGGGGAGTTTGTGGACTGCGCCAGCTACATGCTCATGGCTCTGTGGAGTATCTGCTAACTAATATCCCTGGCGTGAGTGGCATGCAAGTTGGTCCACCAGGGTTCCTTGCCCTCCACAGGTGATAACAGGGCCCATCACTTGTTGTCGAGGTGGGACACAAGGGCGAGGAAGTGGATGTTATGAAGCACAAGCAGCAAAACCTTGTCACTAGGTGTGGGCAGAGTCCTGGTCTTGGCAGGGAGTTCCAAAGGCTAGCTTCTATTCTTATTCTTCAGTTAAAGATCCAGCAGGCTCCAGCATGCTTCTTGGGGCACTGTACCCCCACATGCCCCAGGAATGTAGGCCACACTGTCAGCAAAAAGGCCACAAAGTTCAGTAGCGTGGCAGTCCAGTCAGTATCAGAAGCAGCCTTGGGGATGCATTGTGCTCAGGAGTGCCACGCCAGGCAGGCCTAGGTTTGGGTTCATTCTTCCTTTTGCAGGCGGATTGGAGAAGCTGTGTTAATTGGCAAGGCATCGGCAGTAAACAGCACCCCTCCTTCCATTCCTTCCCCAGCAAGCAGGGAGGCATGCTTCTTGCAGAACTGCAGCATTGCCGGGACCGGGTGAGGGGAGAGAATCCTTGTCTCTGCCCCTTCTTTGGAGGCAGCGATGCTCAGATGGGTCAGAGTGGAGGCTTCTCAGGCACTGGTTCCTCCCTGAAGTCAAGTCTCGCTCCCAACTCTGCCCAAGCCCTGGGACTGGACAGCTGCTGCCTGTCCACCAGCCTCACACTGGCTGCATGTTGCTAGAACTTCCACTAGGGTCTGACCGTGTAGGAGACTCCCTGCTTGTTAGGGTGTGAGCCCGTTTCTGTCACCTGGCAGCGATGCAGTTGGAAAGTCCCAGTGTGTCAGGGACTTGGCTAGCTGTGAGTGGACGTGGGCCTTGTGGGGAAGCAGCAGAGTGGAGGTTTTTCTCCATGCGTGGTCACCCCAAGATGGAAGGTGAGTAGAGAAATCATTGAAGGTTTCAAGAAGAAGAGACGGAAATTTCCTGGGTTCCCTGCCTGTGGATCTCTGCAGAAGGAGCTCTCAGTTGGGGTCTTGATGAGGGCTTCTTGTCTTCAGTTTTTTAACATTTTTGGCTTCTACAACCCGTTATACAAATTCAGCAATTCAAAGGCCCCCTACTTCCCTCCACTTTCTCCATGGTCACCCCATGTCTCCTGTTAGAGCCACCCTCTGCCTCTGTAAATCTGCCTCCCACATCTGCTGTGCTGATCTGTATGGCCTCAGTACCTGCCTGTCACCCGCCCCATGACCCCACCCCCCTCACCTCACTACCTGCCTGTCATCTGCCCCATGGCCTCCCATGACTCAGTACCTGAGTGCTAACTGCTGCTGGCACCCCCATCACCTCCATACCCTATTATCAACCACCCCATACTTCCCCCTGCCACCTGTGTAGGTGAGTGCTAACTGCCCCATGGCCCCCCCACCTGCGTACCTGAGTGCCAACCGCCCCATGGCCCATTCACCCCACACTCCCACCCAGCTCATTCCACCACTACGTACCCGCTTCCATCAGCCCCTTCCATAACCTTTGGCCCCCTGCTCCCTGTCCACATAGCCATTCTCCTAGCCTGCAGGACCATCCCTGTCCCTCCATACATATCCACAGCCACATATCGCACATGGCCTTCATCCCATTTCTGCCTCATGGGCACATCCCATGGGACCACGCAGGCTGGCCGCAGTTCAGGGCTGTCCATTGAGTCTTCTGGCCATATAGGTAGGTGTTTCCCTGTACTCCTAGGATGGGAGGGGCCCTGGGGACAGGCTGTGCCAGCCAGAGCCCTTCGGCTTTTTCATTGCCTCTGACCCCGAGCTTCTATCTAGTTAGATTGAACGTCTCTGGGCTAGCCCCACATCTGGGCAGCCATCTTTGAGGCAGGCTAAGGACCCTGAGCCATGAGAAGAGAAAACTTCACATGGGGGGAGAGTAAAGGATTAACTGCTGGTACATGCAGCTGGACACTCCAGTGACTACTGGGGACCCGCTTGGGTAGGAGGGTTTGGGGACGTACCAGCTCAAGAGCTCAAAAAGCCGGGGGGAGAGGGAGACGCCATTACTGTGGGTTTGAACCGGGAGTCTGGAAAGCAGAGGAGCTCCCATGATGCTACAGGGCAGGGTTGGGGAATGGGGCATGGGAGGAGATGGGGGGAGCAGCACAACTCCCATGCTGCTGCATGGCAGGGGCATGGGGGAGCTGCAGAACTCCCATGATGTTGCAGGGCAGGGCTGGGGAATGGGGTATGGGAGGATATGGGGGAGCAGCACAACTCTCATGATGCGGCAGGGCAGGGCTGGGCTGGGCTGGGCAGCAGCGCACAGGGAGCTGTGGCAAACCAGCAGTACCTACACACTGTAGAAACAAAGTTGATGGACCCAGAGTTAACACCTCTGCCACTTCCATTCGCATTTCACTCCCTCACTGGTTTTCCTTTCTTCCTGTCTGTGTGTCAGTTTCCTCTCACCCAATGAAACAACAAGACCCATTTGTCCTTCCCTTCAGCCAACCTACAGGTGATCAGCGGCTACGGGCAGGTGCATTCAGCGCTCTGCGTCTTGGTGTGCTGCTAAGAAGGGTTGGAACGTGCCATCAGGAACACCGCCTTCGGGAAACTAGAATACACTGAGGTGTTGGCACTGATACCAGCTGCCTTTAGGCTCCTTTGAAAAGTCCAGTCAAAAACCTCAGCCTATGCCAGCATGGTCTGCTGGATCACATGGGGACTGGCACACAGAAACTGGGGTCGTTCTAACTCTGGTTCTGCCGCTGACTCACTGGGCAACTTCCTAAGCCTCTCTCTGGGCACATCCCGTGGCCAGAGCAGAGCCGTGGCATGGATCAGGGATACGTTTAAAACAGGTTTCGGTTCCCTGTATGCTACAAGACAGAACCGTGTCAGGTGCTGTGAAGAGTCATTCGTTAGTGTTGCTCACATGCCTGAATGAGTGTTACTGTGAAATCCCAAACCACTCCCATCGCCCCTCCCAATGCCAGCAGGAGGAGTCAAACCAGACGGGCAGTCCTTGGCTTCTCCACTAGTTGCCTGTTACATTGGTGAGATTTGTGTGTGTGCATGATATGGACACTTGCCCACTGGGAACTAGATTCACAACCCAGAGGTCAATGAGCCACAATCAGAGGTTTGGTCTCCACCAAGCTGTGCAGTGGTTCAAATAGTAAACTATCATTTTTGAAAGTCCTGGACAACCAGAGCATTACCTGGCTGACGGGAAAGCAAATGGTGTACTCATCCTCAAAAAAGGAAACAAAATTGATCTTGGCAATTCCTGCCCTGCAGGTCTAATTTCTAACCCTAGTAAAATAATGGAAGAAATATCAAAGCAAAAAGAAAGCACTAACCTTTTGGAGGATAAAGGCACTATGAGCAATAAAGAGGATGGGTTCTAGCCAGAAAAATCTTGATCACGCTTTTGGACAAAATTAGATCTATTTAGAGGTTGGTAAAGTATTTGCCACAGTGACTCACAAAAATCATACTCTTAAAATAGATTCAGATTGGCTTTGATGTGGACATTACATGGACTAAAAATTGACTGAAACCCTAAACAAAGGGTATTGAAAAGCAGGATTTGAAATTGTGGGTGGGGAGGTGGGGTTCCAGGTGGAAAGGGGTTGGAAGAAGGTAAGCTTCATATTAGTCTGCCAGCCAACGGGCTACTCAACATAAAAGTAGCCTAATGGGATCTTAAATTAGCAGATGACAGTGAGTCGGGATAGTTGTCTACAGCAGAGAGGACAGAAATAATACTGATGGATTGAGAGAGATTGGAAATATAGGCAGAAAATAAAATGAGATTTCCTCTTGGAAGAAAATGCATCCTGATTTGGGGACAGTATCGTCCGATCTACACCTTTGCAAGGGGAGAATGAAACCTGGAGGGCAGTAATGCTGGAAGAGACTGACAGGTGACAGTGGATGGCAGATTAGACGTGAATGTCACTCTGATGTGGCAACAGTGCGGATTCTTTTGGGCACAGGCATTGCAGACAAGGAATGAATTGTTCCATTCCCTGTGACGCACCTGGGACCGCATGTTCAGTTCTGGAAGAGATAGTGACAAACTGGAAGGGATTCAGAGCAGCGGAAGTGATGAGACAGACTGGTCATAGAAGAGCTGAATTTATAGTGTGGGACATGACAACAGCCTGCAAATATGTGGAGCCTGTAAACACCAAGGAGGAGGAAGAATTATTGTGTGGTGCAAGGCGGCACAGGTAGGAGCAATGAGATGTAATGATAATGGTGTAGTGCCAGTTTCCCAGTGCTGGAAGGCACCTATTGCTTGGGGACAATTCAAAATAGATTGGACAAAGCCCAAGAAAATATATTCTACTGGACAACCCTTCCCTGGCAGGGAAAGGGACCAGATGACTCAGGAAATGGGCCTGAACCAAACACTCCAAATCTTGGATCCAGATCCCCTTTTTACAGATGGCCCTTTCTCTCCCATGGGCTGATCCAAGCACCCAGGATTTTGGCTCTGAATCTCATGTCTTGGGGCTATCCGTGTTTCTTACTATTCTGAGGCATAGTTCCCTGAGACACCCAGTCCCCACCCCCAGCAGTGCCTTCCCACTGGTATGTGTGTTACCGTGTTGCATAGAGGTCCAAGGTGCTAACGCTGCCCAGATACATAGTGCGAGGCAGTCCCTGCCCCAAAGAGCATACACTCTAAATAGACAAGGTAGAGGGGTTGTGACTTGCCAAAGGTCACATGGACCGGGGAATAGAACTGAATTCTCCTGAGTCCCAGTCCAGTGCGCTAGCCACTAGACCACATTACCTGCCTGCATAGCCTTGCTGGGGTGAGAGTCTGGGAGCAGCAGCACTGGAAGGAAGGGGCAATGTGAAGGGTCTCCAAGTACGCAGGCACACGAGTGGGGACATCTTTGGGTGGTTTCCCTCTTCCACCCTGTTCCTTCTCAGCCGGGCCAGGCCATCTCTGTGGAGTCTGTCGTGGCTGAGGGATCTGTTGTTTGCCTGGGAACACCTGTCAGCGTTTCATGAATACTAATTCAGCTGGTACTTGGACTCCGGGAGAAGCATTCCAGAAGATGAGGCCCTGGGGATTACTGCAAACAAGAGGAGACAGGGCTCAGGTGATGATGTGCGGACATGCAACAGGAGCAAATGAAGGGCCATGGAGAGAGGAGGGGCTGAGCCCTAGCCCTGCAAGGGGCTGGCAGCCCAACATATTAGTGGGGTCCTAGAGTTTGCTAAAGATTCACTGTCAAGGTAAAGAACATGCAGCTGCAGTAAGCGCATCAACTTGGCTGGGGCCCTGCCTGGCATTACACATGGGCTGTGCAAGGGGACAGAATAATGGTGCGGTCAGCATGGTCTGCAGCTGCATTGGCTTACACTCCCTACTTGCTGGATGCAGCAGCAAAGCTACTTAGGTGATGAGTACAGTCAATACTGAGAGAGATTTCCGAGCAGGTGCTGTGGATGGAAAGCAGGAGCTGCACTGATGGAAATGGTGAGCTCTTACTTCCCTGCTCCCCACGAGACTGTGTGCGCAAAGTCACCCGTTCTCTCCACCATGGGAAGGCAGAGGAGCTTTCACCTTCACCCCTGTATTATTTCCTGCCAGCTCTGAGCCTCTGCACCCCTGGCCCTGACCTCTGAGGCTCCCCAGCACCGCCTGGGGCTGGCATGCGGGGTGGGTGGACCGTGACGGTCCATAGCAGCTTTGATTGTGGTGGTGGTATCAGTGGGGCGATGATCTTGCTTGCTAGATTGTTGCATCCACCCCCAGCTGCGTTGCCCCCTTTGGCAGGACCATTACTAGAGGGCTTTTCCTTCTACAGGGCTGGGAGAACATTCATGTCCCACACCTACTGCTCCTGCCTGAAAGGCTGCAGGCATCAGCGGTCTGTGACATCCAGCTGAGTGACCTCTCGCCAGACTGGCTTGGCCTTGTATTTTTCTGTACATTTGTGTATTTCCAGACTGTCTTCTAGACCCAGTCAGCACAGTTCACACTCCGCTGTAGGCCAACCAGACAGCGGTGGTTTGTTCATCTAGTGACACTGGGTGCAGAGAGGGTTAATGCACCGCCTGGGCTGATGGGCACTTTTTAAGCCAGGTTAAAACATTCTCTGTCCAGATCCAGCACAACTGCATTGATCCGGGTCTCAAGCCTGGGAGTTTGCCCTGTGTGGTTGAGGCCATATTATTATTGGCACTGAAGCAGCATCTAGAATCTCCACCTGAGATCTGGTCCTTATTGTGATGGCCTCTGTATGTATACTTACAAAGAGACAGTCCCTGATCCGAAGAGCTTATGGGTCTAAATAAATGGAGGAAGGGGAAGCAACGTGCTGAAGGTCACGCAGGAAGTCGGTGGTAGACGCCTCCTAAGTCTAACACTAATGCCTTATCCACCGGTCCGTGTGTTGCTAAGAAATCTGAGGCTTGAATCCATGACGCTGAGATTAAGAGTTCCATGCTCACCAAGTGGCGCCGCAAAGCAAGGATGGCCTCAGTTGCAAGAAGTCATTGGCACACTCACTTGCCCTGGCGGGGGCACAGCACACAGGGGCTCTGCCCATCTGTTCATTCACCTGGAGCAAAGAGCTGAGTCCTCTGGAATGGACTCTGGATGCAGCTCCTGCCACGAGAGGAACCAGAACTGGATGTCAGTGGGCCACCTGGGCCAGGCACGGCCCCTCACCTGGCTATTCCTCTGTAGCAATAGAGGAACCTGAACTGTGGTGCTGGTACTATGTCACTTCTGCCATTGCAAGCTGGGGCTCCCCATCTGCCGATAGTGTCTGCGGTGATGCTGCCTCATATAGGAGTTTCCTCGGGGGCCCCAGTCTGAAGCAGGCCATGTCTGGGGTAAGAAGACAGGACTGATATGAAGCTCTCTCACACAGAGTAAGTGCAAAGAAAGCCGGCATTTGTGCCAATGGGAATGTAGGCCCTGGAGCACTCTGAGTCTGAGACATGAGTAATTGATTCTCCAGGGGCTACAGTTCTGATGGTCAGATTGGCTCGTCTGTGTGCTTTTTATAAACCCTTTGGAGACTCTAGAAGCAGAGCCGCTACAAGCCCAGTGTGCTAAGGTTTAACATCTCACTGGCTGTCCCGCCCTCTAGCTGTATCAAGGACCATGCTGTCCATGCTGGTGTCTCTACTCTGGGAGGTTACAGAGACCACACCGCAAGGGGCCCTGGCTCAGCCAGGGAAGGGGCAGACAGCTCCTCGAAGGGTAAATAGTTTACCATCATTACAGGGCAACCATGTGGCTAACAGCACCCCGACCTGGAGCTGACTTAATAACACACAGTTCAAAGCAACCTCAAAATCTCAGCATCGAGTCCATCACCACACCTGGAGTTCCTGCTCTGCTCTGACATCTCCAGCCTGGCCTGGAGCTCTCCTTCTGTTCCAGTCTGCTCTGTACCAAGCAGCCTGCCCCAGACAGAACTCCACCTTCGTCACCTCTCCCTCTCTTTGGCCCAGAGTCATCAGCTGGCAAACCCCCTCTGCTGCTCTTCTGACTGCCTCGGGGAGGGAGCATCAGTGGGTAACCAGCCATCCCTTGCTCACTGCCCCCTCTCCCCTTTATGAGACCCATCTGCCTTCCCAGTTGGGCAGGAGGTAATCAATCACAGGTGCACTGGATTCTCCCTCCCACCTCCTTTCTTAAAGGGACCAGTCAGCCTGTAACAGCCAGCAGGTGAGATTACAGCAATAATTTCCCTGTGCCCTAAAGCTGTTTAACCCCCTGGGGCGGGGGGTGGGGGGGGGGGGAAGGAAGGAAGAGAGACACCACCCAGCCTTCAGTCTTGGAGAGCTGTCCGTGAAGCGACACTGGTACAAAGCGCTGCATATCCATTGGTGCTGATCTTTGGTTATGATCCTCTCAGCCCCAGCAAGAAATGGGAAGCAGATTGAGGCTGGGTTGCCTCTTTGGAAGAAAGTGCAGCACTCTGCAGGAAGATGTGTCATCCCTCAGTGGGTGGGACTCAGCCGGCAGCTTGGGGACAGGGGGCGCTGCGATCAGTTTTTGGATGAGACCTAAGTGCAGGGATGTGGGTAGTGCTGTGGATAATCTCATTCCTAAATCGGAGGCTGGTTTTCAAAACCTGGCCTCTAATATCTCTGAGCCTCAGATCCTGTCTGTAAAATAGGGATCGTGATACTGATTGACCTGCTGGGTCCAGTTGGGGGGGATTGTGGAAGTCATTGTGAAGCGCTTGGAAGTGGGGCATGCTAGAGCTGCCCAAGAGATCGTTCATTCAGTTGTATAATCCCTCCTCTGGTTCTCGCTGCTTGTGAGTCACGTTCAGATTGTTTGTTTTAGAACGGGGTGGGGTGTCTCGAAAGCAAAAAGGAGATTCTCAAAAACACCTCAGGGAGCCAAGGGCCAAGCTCCTCAAAGGTATTTAGGCCCCCGAGTCCCATTGAAATCAGTGGAAGTTATGTGCCTAGATGATCACTGAGAGCCAAGGGGAGTTGGATGCCTGACTCGCTGAGGTGTTTTTGGAAACCCACCCTAAGGCAATATACTGCTGTTTCCTCTCATATTCCCCTTCTTTCCATCTTCCGCTGGCCGTTTTGTTCCCTTCTTGTGCACCCTCCTAGCCCTTTCTCACTCCCCTGCTGTCTCTTTCCCTAGATTTGGACATGGCGAGAGAACCCAAGCCGAGCCGGTCCAGACCTGGACAGAAGCGGCAGCACGGCGGTGCCCTCTACCAGTGAGTCTGGGTGGCACGTTGTGGTCCGGTGGGGAGGGGTGCTGTGTCAAGTAGCACTGGCTTTGGGGTTAGGGGATTATTCTCAGTGGTGCCGGGAAAGCCTCTGAGGGTTTCTCATGAAATAAGAGACCTGCCCCAATGGTCTCTCTTCTCCCACCATCCCTCCTCCCCATATCCCATCTTCTTCACTCAGCCAGGTCCTGCTCCCTCTCCCTGAGCACCAGGTCCTCCTCACCTGGCCCACGAGGCCCCCCGCACCCGCCATGCCCCAGCCCTCGGATGGCAGGGCCTTCAGCTCTGGCTCTGCATTGGGCTTGGGGGGACGTCTCCAGTCAAGCCACAGATGAATCCCTGAACGCATTGCGTCCCACGTGGGTTGGGAGGCTGGGATGGCCGGTGTGCCAGCTGAGATGGTGAGGCCTGCTGAAATGCCTCGACAGTGCCCATGGCACGAGGCCTGCTGCCACAGTGACAACCTCGTGTTTTCAACCTCACAGTCGCCTAATTACCCGTGGTCCTCTGCACCTGCTGTCACAGTCTCGCTCTAGTGGCCAGGAGGTCTGAGTGATGGAGACCCTCTTTGAGCTCACTGGGGAGCTGGTGTGTTGGGCACTTTCACGTCCTGGTGGGGGAGGCAGTCTCCTTGCGCTGCATTCCCTGGCGGGGTATGTGTGTGTCTGTGTGTGCCACACTCCCTGGCTGGGGGTGGGAGCGGTCGTCTTGTGAGACACTCTCTGGTGGGGTGTGTATGTGTGTGTCTCCTTGCACCATTCTCCACAGCGATCAGAAGGCTGCTGACTCAATGGAATTTGGAAGCTGTATAGATAAATGTGTGTTAGAAATAATACACTGAAATTCACCATCCTAGCCTTTAAAATGATGTCCGGGGGATGTCGGTCCCTCTGAGGAAACTGCTGGGGGTTGAGCTGAGGAGAGCATGGACGTGCAGGCGTTGCCAGACTGGCTTAGACCCAGGGTCCATTTGGCTCAGTACCCTGCCTCCCAAAGTGGCCAGCACCGTATGGTGGAAGCCATAACAGAGCATCTACCTTTCCCTCCATGTCCTGGAAATGGTGAGGAAGGGATAACTCTCGCTGCAGCACCAAATTGACTGTAACGATCACTAATCGTTCCGTCTCCCACTTAACGGGGGAGCAGAGATCCTGACACTGAGAGCCATTTCTAAACCATTTCCGATATCTTGTTCTGGAGTTCTCCGTCTGAGTCTAGAGCATTTCCAGATCACTCTAGCCCATCTAGATTTCTAGATCCAGGGCACTGCAACGCTGTGTCCATATCACAGCGCTTGAGCTCCAGGTTCTCAGAGATTTGCCCATCTCTGGTGCAGAACTGTATTGTCTTGCAACTAAGGAAGAGGAGCTTTGCTCCACCTTCAGGGAGCAGCCTTGAGAACCAGCCCGTGGAAGGCCATGCTAGTTTGGCTTGCAGCCACTTCAACTTGCTCATGTGTCTGGTTCAGCTGGCTGTGGGGTCCATCCTGGAACCTGAGCTGTAATGGAGTCTCTTATTCCTCCATCTCCCCACGCACATACAGGCCCTCATTAGGGGCCAGCCCCCAGACTCTGGAGCCAGATTTTCCTCTGAATTTGTCAGCCCCCCCTTTGTATAATGGGCTGAACTGAACTTCTGGATCCAGATACCCCCAGGCAGTGAGTAAGTAGTTGGGGCTGGGGCCCGTCTCTGCTCATTAGCCAGCCCAGCCGGCCCACATTAGCATGGAGCTTGCCGATTAAGCTGCAACAAGTCAGCACTTTGCTGAAGGAGCAGGGCTGGGATCCCAGGCAGGGCCGTGTGGGAGGGGGAGGGACACTGCCAGCTGGTCAGTTCTCCATATTGCTGGTGAGCTCTTGTTCATTGAAGGAATTGTTCTGTCAGTTACCATGGGGATGGTGCAGCAGCCTGCTGGGATGAAGGCAGAGCGGGGGATGTCCCTGGCCACAGGAGATCCGCTGCTGCTGCTTGCCACCCCATCTGCAGCTCAGGGCTCAGCAGGCTGCGTCCAGGGTACCCCGCTTTGAGGAATACTATCCCAGCTGTGCCTTGAACGGACAGAGAACCTGAGCCAGGGAGGGGCCAAGGCACTTGGCCAAGACCACAAAGCAAGTTGGTGGTAGAGCCAGAGGTAGGAGCCAGGCTCCCAGACTCATGGCCACCCACTGGTCGAGTGGTTGGAGAGTCAGGAGATCTGGATGCTGGTGCCGGCTCTGCTGCTGTGTGACCTCGGCTGAGTAATTTTTTGTTTCCCCTTCCACGTACGCAGAGCTCATGTCTGCAGCCTGTAAGCTTTCTGGAGCTCGGCCTGTCTCTCACTGTGAGTTTGTACAGTAC
Source organism: Emydura macquarii macquarii (assembly GCF_026122565.2). Taxonomy (NCBI): domain Eukaryota; kingdom Metazoa; phylum Chordata; order Testudines; family Chelidae; genus Emydura; species Emydura macquarii. The sequence continues at coordinate 91,820 of NW_027132640.1, read as the reverse complement.
CTAGCACAATGGGGCCCTAGTCTGGGACAGATGCTTTTGTAATATAGTACCAAGGAATGGCCAGACTGGGTCAGACCAACAGTCCATCTAGCCCAGTGCTTTTCTTCCAACGGTGGCTGGTGCTTCCGAGGGAATAAACAGAACAGGTCGTCATCCAGTGATCCATCCCATCACACACAGGGCCCAAGCATAATTTTGTTGGGCCCTGTACAAACTTGCAACGTGAGCCTCCTCCCACACACATACCACCATCCCTCATCCCATACATACAATCTCATGAGCCATGAAAAATGTTTGAATTCTGAAATTACTGTTACATATTCTATATTTCTGAAAAACGTCCCCAACTCCCGCTTTGCTATTTTTGTTTAACATAACACCCAGCCTGAGAGTCCTACAAGTTTGCTGACTATTTTGTAACTTTTTGGTCATCATAAAGGTATTATATGCTGTCAATGTCTTGATTTTTTTATTCTAATGGACCAATGTGACTGCAAACATTTTATAATTAGGCTAATTAACTTTAAAGCTTTATTTTTCTGGCCTTTTTCTTTGCAAAGTCATGAATTAATCCCCCAAAGTCAATTTCTCTTGCAAGTTCACGCTCAATAGACAAGATAGCTAGGTAGCTTAACTGTTCTTGCCCCATTGTAGAACACCTGCAGTTCTTGATGAGTGCTAGCTTGCTGAAACTTCTTTCAGCTTCTGCCATAGTCACTGGCAGTGTGCAAAAAATCCGTAGGGCTCTGCACACTTCACTGAAAATTAGTTGCAGTTGTTTTTTTGTAAATCTCATTTAATAAGATAAGTGGGGGTAGTTCATATTCTTTTCCAAAAGTAGACTTGAAGATTTTTTTCAGATGCAACTTTTCGCAAGGAAAATTCTCAGCAAGATCTGTAGGATACTTGTGAAGTAGACATTTAGAAGCTTCTTCTAGTTCCCCAGGCTCTAGTGTCACATTTTAGGACTGAGTGGAATTTTTCTTTGTCATCAATTGCCAGTGCCACAGACACAGTCTCTATATTGAAATCATTTTCGTCTTGATTTTGTTCATCTGCTTCCCTAGTTAGTATATTGCCTGACTGCAGAAAGGCCGCGTCTGATTTGAAAAACTGGAGGATAGGTTGGTGTCCTTTAGCTTCTTTTAGTTCCCTTTCTTTTACCTCCTTATGTTTCTGGCTGCCTGATTTGTATTTATAGCCACCACCAGACATGGTAGTGTGGGGTGTGTGTGTGACTGTGAGTGAATTAGACACTTACTCACATATATTTTGGGCCTGCAAATCCTACCGGAAAAAGAAGCAGCATTCGCTCCCACTGTCTTATGGTGCTTTGCTTTGCCCCTCCCACCAGCTGTCCCTACCTTCTTCCTCTGCACAAGGAACTCTGGGACTGGTAGTTCTTGATCTTGATATGATAGATCATGTCACAGAGAGGAGCACAGATTTCTGTGTCTCAGTCTCAAACGACAAGTCCTAGTTTGACTGCACAAGCACACACACTCTATTCTAAAGAAGGGCCTGGGCTGGGCCAGTAGGCCCAGCAACTCACTGTTCACAATGTTGCTTGAGACTGCTCTAACACTGCTTCTGATGGGCTCCAGCAAATCTCTCAAGATCTGGACAATAGATACATAGAGACAGGGAAATAAGTTTCTATAAATATCCTCAGGCATGATCTACAATTTAGCCTCAACTTTTTCATCATGGTAATGGGGGTTGCAGCCTGGGCCAGGCCTCCGGGCCCCAGTAAAGTGTACCCCCCACCACGTGGGGGCCCTGGTTGCCCATTCCCAGTTTCTGGCACACAGCAATGTCTGCCCATCCTGGCTAATAGCCATCGATGGACCAATCCTCTATGAACTTATCTAATTCTTTTTTGAACCCTGTTATAGTATTCGCCTTCACAACATCCTCTGGCAAGGAGTTCCACTTTGACTTCCTTTTGTTCATTTTAAACCTGCTGCCTATTAATTTCATTTAGTGACCCCCTAGGTCTTGTGTTATGAGGAGTAAAGAACACTTTCTTATTTACTTTCTCCACACCAGTCATGATTTTATCAGCCTCTGTCATATGCCTCCTTAGTTGTCTCTTTTCCAAACCGAAAAGCTCTAGTTTTATGAATCTCTCTTCATATGGAAACTGTTCCATACCCCTAATAATTTTTGTTTCCCTTTTCTGTACCTTTTCCAATTCCAATATATCTTTTTTGAGGCGACCAAATCTGCATGCAGTATTCAAGGTGTGGGCATACCATGGATTTATAAAGAGGCAATAGGCTATTTTCTGGTTTATTATCTATCCCTTTCCTAATGATTCCCAATAATCTGTTAGCTTTTTTGACTGCTGCTGCACATTGAGCGGATGTTTTCAGAGAACTATCCACAATGACTCCAATATCTCTTTCTGGAGTGGTAACAGCTAATTTAGACCCCCATCATTTTATATGTATAATTCGGTTTATGTTTTCCAATGCGTTACTTTGCATATATCAACATTGAATTTCATCTGCCATTTTGTTGCCCAGTCACCCAGTTTTGTGCGATTCCTTTATAACTCTTTGCACTCTGCTTTAGACTTAACTAGCTTGAGTAGTTTTGTATCGTCTGCAAATTTTGACAGCTCACTCTTATTACCCCTTTTTCTCGATCATTTATGAATATGTTGAACAGCACTGGAACAGACCCCTCAGGGACATCACTATTTATCCCTTACCATTCTGAAAACTGACCATTTATTCCTACCCTTTGTTTCCTATCTTAACCAGTTACTCGTCTGAGACGTCTTGTCCCATGACGGCTTACTTCGCTTAAGAGCCTTTGCTGAGGAACCTTGTCCAAGGCTTTTTGAAAATCTAAGTACACTATAGCCACTGGATCTCCCTTGTCAACATGCTTGTTGACCCCCTCAAAGAATTCTAGTAGATTGGTGAGGCACAAGTTCCCTTTACAAAACCATAGAATCATAGAAGATGAGGGTTGAAAGGACCTCAGGAGGTCATTTAGTCCAACCCCTTGCTCAAAGCAGGACCAACCCCAACTAAATCAGCCCAGCCAGGCCTTTGTCAATCTGAGCCTTAAAAACCTCTAAGGATGGAGATTCCACCACCTCCCTAAGTAACCCGTTTCAGTGCTTCACCACTCTCTGAGGGAAAAAGTTTTTCCTAATATCCAACCTAGACACCTCCCACCCCCTCAAATGTGACTTAAGACCATTGCTCCTTGTTCTGTCATCTACCACCACTGAGAACAGCCTAGCTCCATCGTCCCTAGAACCCCCTTTCAGGTAGTTGAAGGCTGCTATCAAATCCCCCCTCATTTTTCTCTTCTTCAGACTAAATAAGCCTAGTTCCCTCAGTCATAAGTCTTCTGCTCCAGCCCCTAATCCATTTTCGTTGTCTTCTGCTGGACAATCTCCAATTTCTTCATATCCTTCCTATAGTGGGGAGCCTAAAACTGGACACACTACTCCAAATGCGGCCTCATCAATGCCTAATAGAGGGGAATAATCACTTCCCCTGATCTGCTGGCAATGCCCCTACTAATGCAGCCCAATATGCTGTTAACCTTGGCAACCAGGGCACACTGCTGACTCTCATCCAGCGTCTTGTCCACTGTTACCCCCAGGTCCTTTTGTGCAGAACTGCTGCCTAGCCCATCGGTCCCCAGTCTGCAGCAGTGCATGTTGACTCTTCCCCAACAAATCGTGTTCATCTATGTGTCTGATAATTCTGTTCTTTACTATAGTTTCAACCAATGTGCCTGGTTCTGAAGTTAGGTTTACTGGCCTGTAATTGCTGAGATCACCTCTGGAGCCTTTTTAAAAAATTGGCATCACCTTAGCTATTCTCCAGTCATCTGGCACAAGCAGATTTAAATGACAGGTTACATACCATAATTAGTAGTTCTGCAATTTCACATGTGAATTCCTTCAGAACTCTTGGGTGGATGCCATCTGGTCCTGGTGACTTATTACTGTTTAATTTATCAGTTTGTTCCAAAATCTCCTCTAATGACACCTCAATCTGGGACAGTTCCTCAGATTTGTCACCTTAAAAGAATGGCTCAGGTTTAGGAATCTCCCTCACGTCTTCAGCTGTGAAGACGAATGCAAAGAATTCAGTTAGTTTCTCTGCAATGACCTTACCTTTCATGAGCGCTCCTTTCGCATCATGATCGTCCAATGACTCCATTGGTTGTTTAGTGGCTTCCTGCTTCTGATGTACTTAAAACATTTTTACTGTTACTTTTTGAGTCTTTGGCTAGCTGTTCTTCCAATTCTTGTTTTGACCTTCCTAATTCTACTCCTTTCTATTTTCCTCAATAGGATTTAACTTCCACTTTTTGAAGGATGCCTTGTTGCCTCTAACTGCTTCTTTTATTTTGTTGTTTAGCCATAGTGGCACTCTTTTGGACCTTTTATTAGGTTTTTTAATTTGGGGTATACATTTAAATCGAGCCTCTATTATGGTGTCTTTTAAAAAGTTTCCGTGCAACTTTCATGGATTTCACATCTGGCACTGTACCTTGTAATTTCTGTTTAACTAACTTCCTGTTTTTATGTAGTTCCCCTTTCTGAAATTAAATGCTACCATGGTGGGCTCTTTTGGTGTCTCTCTCTCTTTCCCCAGGGATGTTAAGTTTTATTATATTATGGTCATTGTTACCAAGAGGTTTAGCTATATTCACCTCTTGGATCAGATCCTGTGCTCCACTTGGGACTAAATCAAGAATTGCCTCTCCTTTTGTGGGTTCCAGGACTAGCTGCCCCAAGTAGCAATCATTTAAGGTGTCAAGAAGATTTCTCTCTGCATCTCGTCCTGAGGTGACATGTACCCAGTCAATATGGATTAGTTGAAATCCATCATTATTATTGAAGTTTTTATTTTTATAGCCTGTCTAATCTCCCTGAGCATTTCACGGTCACTATCACCATTCTGGTCAGGTGGTCGGCAGTATATCCCTACTGCTATATTCTTATTATTCAAGCATGGAATTACTATCCATAGAAAGTTTATGGTACAGTTTGGTTCATTTAAGATTTTTATTTCACTTGACTCCTAGAATCATAGAAGATTAGAGTTGGAAGGGACCTCAGGAGGTATCTAGTTCAACCCCCGGCTCAAAGCAGGACCAACCCCCAATTAAATCATCCCAGCCAGGGCTTTGTCAAGCCAGACCTTAAAAAACATCTAAGGTTGGAGATTCCACCACCTCCGTAGGTAACCCATCCCAGTGCTTCACCACCCCTCTATGCTTCCTAGTTTTTCCTAATATCCAACCTAGACCTCCCCCACCCCTCTACGCTTCCTTTCACTCTCCTACAAGTACAACCTATTCAATCCTTCTGATATATTTTGTACCGTGATATAACCATGTTCCATTGATTATCCTAAGTTTCTGTGGTCCCTATTATATATCAATATCCTCATTTAACACGAGGTACTCAAGTTCACCCATTTAGACTTCTAGTATTTGTATATAGGGCTGGAGCACAGGACTTATGAGGAGAGGCTAAGGAAACTGGGCTTGTTTAGTCTGCAAAAGAGAAGAATGAGGGGGGATTTGATAGCAGCTTTTAACTACCTGAAAGGGGGTTCCAGGGAGGATGGAGCTAGGCTGTTCTCAGTGGTGGCAGATGACAAACAAGAAACAATGGTCTCAAGTTGCAGTGGGGGAGGTCTAGGTTGGACATTAGGAAAAAGTTTTTCACTAGGAGGGTGGTGAAGCACTGGAATGGGTTACCTAGGGAGTTGGTGGAATCTCCATCTTTGGAGGTTTTTAAGCTGAGGTTTGACAAAGCCCTGGCTGGGATGATATAGCTGAGGTTAGTCCTGCTTTGAGCAGGGGGTTGGACTAGATGACCTCCTGAGGTCCCTTCCAACTCTAATCTTCTATGATTCTATGATTCTATATAAGCACTTAAAAATGGTCACTTGTTAACTGTCTGCCATTATATGATGTAATTGAATGGGACTCTTTTTCATTTGACTGTTTTTCGTCCCTATATTTTATCCTCTTCCATCCTCTCCTCCGTAATAGGATATAGAGACACTCCATTAATAGATCCTCCCCTAAGGGATGTCTCTGTCCAAACCATGTGCTCCTCCGCACCAGTCGGTTTTCCTGCAGCCCTTAGTTTAAAAAGTGCTCAATGACCTTTTTAATTTTACGTGCCAGCAATCCGGTTCCATTTTGGTTTAGGTGGAACCTATCCTGCCTATATAGGGTTCTCCTTTCCCAAAAGGTTTCCCAGTTCCCAATAAATTTAAAGCCCTCCACCCTGCACCGGTGTCTCATCCATACATTGAGCTAGGGTGTGGTACATGGATCCTTGGGGGTACGTGAACCTATCGGGGGGACGGAGCAGAAATAATGTAATGGTGGATTTGATTTATTAATTTGGTTTAGTGCATTTTCATAATAGATGAACTCAGATGACGCTTTAAAACTGTGATAATTTGTTATATAAAATACGATAGTTAAATTACTTCAGGATATACCAATGAGAACACAGATCCACCGAGCTGCTGACGTAAAGAGCCCTCCCCTCCACTCACCATACAGCGCGGGTTCATAGAATCATAGAGTTGGAAGGGACCTCAGGAGGTCATTTAGTCCAACCCCCTGCTCAAAGCAGGACTAACCAGGATTAACCTCAGCTAAATAACCCCAGCCTGGGCTTTGTCAAGCCTCAGCCAAAACCTCTGAAGATGGAGATTCCACCACCTCCCTAGGTAACCCATTCCAGTAATCCATTTCACCACCCTCCTAGTGAAAACTTTTTCCTAATGTCCAACCTAGACCTCCCCCACTGCAACTTGAGACCATTGCTCCTTGTTCTGTCATCTGCCACCACTGAGAACAGCCTAGCTCCATCCTCCCTGGAACCCCCTTTCAGGTAGTTAAAGGCTGCTATCAAATCCCCCCTCATTCTTCTCTTCTGCAGACTAAACAAGCCTAGTTCCCTCAGCCTCTCTTCATAAGTCTTGTGCTTCAGCCGCCTAATCATTTTTGTTGCCCTCTGCTAGACTCTCTCCAACTTGTCCACATCCTTTTTATAGTGAGGGGGCCCAAAACTGGACACAATACTCCAAATGCGGCCTCACCAATGCCAAATAGAGGGGAATAATCACTTCCCGTGATCTGCTGGCAATGCTCCTACTAATGCAGCCCAATATGCTATTAGCCTTCTTGGCAACCAGGGCAAACTGCTGACTCATATCCAGCTTCTTATCCACTGTTACCCCGAGGTCCTTTTGTGCAGAACTGCTGCCTAGCTCATCGGTCCCCAGCCTGTAGCGGTGCATGGGATTCTTCCATCCTAAGTGCAGGACTCTGCACTTGACCTTGTTGAACCTCATCACATTTCTTTTGGCCCAATCCTCCAGTTTGTTTAGGTCCTTCTGTATCCTATCCCTACCTTCCAGGGTATCTACCACTCCCCTGAGCTTAGTGTCATCCGCAAACTTGCAGAGGGTGCATCTACCCCATCCTCCAGATCATTAATGAAGATGTTGAACAAAACCGACCCCAGGGGCACTCCGCTTGTGACCGGCTGCCAGCTAGACATGGAGCCATTGATCACTACTCGCTGAGCCCTAAGCTCTAGCCAGCTGTCTATCCATTTTATAGTTCATTCATCCAACCCATACTTCCTTAATTTGCTGATAAGAATACTGTGCGAGACCATATCAAAAGCTTTGCTAAAGTCAAGGTATATTACGTCCACCGCTTTCCCCACATCCACAGAGCCAGTCACCTCTTCATTGAAAGCAATCAGGTTAGTCAGGCATGACTTTCCCTTGATGAATCCATGTTGACTGTTCCTGATCACCTTCCTCTCTTCCAAGTGCCTCAAAATGGATTCCTTGAGGACCTGCTCCATGATTTTTTCAGGGATTGAGGTGAGGCTGACCGGTCTGTGGTTCCCTGGATCCTCTTTCCTCCATTTCTTGAAGATGGGCACTATATTTGCTTTTTTCCAGTCATCAGGGACCTCCCACAATTGCCACGAGCTTTCAAAGATAATAGCCAGTGACTCTGAAATCATATCAGCCAACTCCCTCAGCACCCTCGGATGCATTGCATCTGGCCTCATTGGCTTGTGTATGTCCAATCTTTCTAAATAGTCTAGGACCTGTTCCTTCAGCACTGCGGGATGTTCACCTCCTTCCCATTCTGTGCTGCCCAGTGCAGTAGTCTAGGAGCTGACCTTCTCTGTGAAGACAGAGGCAAAAAAGGAATTGAGTACCTCAGCTTTCTCCACATGCTCTGTCAGTAGGTTGCCTGCCTCATTCTCTAAGGGGCCCACACTTTACCTAATCTTCCTCTTGTTGGTAACATACCTGTAGAAACCCTTCTTGTTCCCCTTCACGTTCCTTGCTAGCTGCAACTCCAGTTGTGCTTTGGCGTTCCTGATTTCATTCCTGCATGTTCGAGCAGTATTTTTATAATCCTCCCTAGTCATCTGACCAAGCTTCCACTTCTTGTAAGCTTCTTTTTTGTGTTTAAGTTCACCAAAGACTTCTTTGTTAAGCCAAGCTGGACGCCTACCATATTTGCTATTCTTTTTGCACATCGGGATGGTTTGTTCCTGTGCCCTCAATAAAGTTTCCCACATACAGCTGTTCAAACCAGTGTAGGAGGAGTGCAAACTGCTCCAGCTGGGATTAGGTAGCATTTTACCCTTCTTTTGCCTCAGTGCAAATGACTCTATATGGTGCAGGGAATGGAGATGCAGGGCTAGTGGGTGTAGTCTCAATTTACCCCATAGCTGGCACCTGTCTTATTGGTAACTCGAAGAACAACATCATATGAAATTCAGCTGAAACTTGGCTGATCATACAGCTTTCCTGCAGCATCTCTCTATCCCAGATCCTAGTTCCCTCTGCCCCTGAGAGAATCTCCAGTCCCTCTGATCTCCTGGATGGAGCTTGCTTGAAGCACCTGCTAGAATTGCTCAGCAATGAGTATGCGCATCTCATGCAGGGTTTGTGCATCGGACAGCCGGATATATCATCAGAGGAGCCCAGAGTCCCAGACAGATTCCCAGAGTCTGCCTCCTTACACACCCCCTACGATAGAGCGCAAGGCAAAATTACTGCTGGAGAGGGACGTGTGAAGCGAGTCCTATCTTCCCTGCCGATCTGCATCGTGCTTGGGTAACATCAGCAGCTCCCAGGCCCAGCGCAGGGCAGTTTCAGTGAGTCCCTGGGAGGGAGAGGCAGTGTTTGCTGAACCTCAAGACTCAGCTCTGAACAGATCGCCTGTGCCCACAGCAATCCCTGAGGCAAGAGATCGCTCTGAGGGGATCTGCCCTATCAGCAGCAGCCGGTAGGCAGAGTGAGAGATGGGAAGTTTGTGTGGCTCTAGTACAGAAGCGTGGGAGGCGAACCAGAAGCCAGGCTCCCCTGACTCAGGTGAAGGCAGACAAACACCCCTCTAACATGCTATGCAACACATCTGGGAGAACACCGGACATTACCAGGGTAGAATGCACTTGTGTGCAGTGTCTACATTAAGGGTTTACAGCTGTGAACTCCAGTGACGGGGGAAAATGCCCTCATCTGGACAAACCCCAGCTACAGGATCACGCCTATAATGCACTCCCTACTGAGAGAAAGCCCGTTGCATGGCGATGCCGGCGAGTTCAGAGCACTGAGAGTCTGGAGCGGGGCACCTAGCATGGCCTGGGTATCCACACAGCACTATGGCCTCCCAGAGTCTGGTCCGAGCACGTGCAGGGAAAGCCAGGGATGGATTCTATGGCCCTTCAGTCCCTCAGTCATGTGGAGGGGGCGCCCCAGGCAGGAAAGGAGAGTTTTGCCTGAGCAAAGACCATGTGATTTGGCCTTGTGGCTTTTAACAGCACAACTTTGGATGTCCTGTCAAAATCAGGAAGGTCTCATGAAAATCAGGAAGGTTTAATGATCTGAAATAGGGCTGGAGCAGGGGTGAGGTCTGTCCCACCATTCAGTCTAAATGCAACTGAGATCAGTATGTCCTGGTAGCAAGGACTCCAGGGTCCCATTCCTGGCCGCCTTGAGCAAGTCTACCATATTTGTTATTCTTTCTGCACATAGGAATGTTTTGTTCCTGTGCCCTCAATAAGGTTTCTTTAAAATACAGCCAGCTCTCTTGGATTCCTTTCCCCCTCATATTAGCCTCGCTGGGGATCCTGCCCATCAGCTCCCTGAGGGAGTCAAAGTCTGCTTTTCTGAAGTTCATGGTCCGTATCTTGCTGTTCTCCTTTCTTCCTTTTGTCAGGATCCTGAACTCGACCATCTCATGGTCACTGCTGCCTAGGTTGCCACCCACTTCTGCTTGCAAATCTTCCCTGTTTGTGAGCAGCAGGTCAAGAGAAGCACGTCCCCTAGTTGGTTGCTCCAGCACTTGCACCAGGAAGTTGTCTGCAACACTATCCAAAAACTTCCTGGATTGTCTGTGCTCTACTGTATTGCTCTTCCAGAAGATGTCAGGGTGATTGAAGTCCCCCATGAGAATCAGGTCCTGTGAACTGGAAACTTTCCCTAGTTGACTGAAGAAAGCCTCATCTACCTCGTCCTCCTGGTCTGGTGTCTATAACAGACACCCACCACGACATCACCCTTATTGTTCTTGATTCTAAGCTTAACCCAGAGACTCTCAACTGGCTTATCTCCAGTTTCATACTGGAGCTCAGAGCAATCATATTGCTCTCTTACATACAGTGCAACTCTTCCACCCTTTCACCCCTGACTGTCCTTCCTGAACAATTTATACCCATCCATGACAGTGCTCCAGTCATGGAAGTTACTCCACCAAGTCTGTTATTCCAATCATGTCATAGTGTCTTGACTGTGCCAGGACTTCCAATTCCTCCTGCTTGTTTCCCAGGCTTCTTGCATTTGTATATAGGCACTTGAGATAACTAGCCAATTGCCCTACTTTCTCAGTATGAAGCAGGAGGCCTCCCCTGCTGCATCCTCCTGCCAAGCAACTGTCCAGTCTAACTGAGCTCAGAACGTAGTCGGGTTTTTCGGTCGCACACGTCGCCCTATAACTATACCTGTACGTAACAGTGACAGATGGACAGATCCTAAAGACAGGTAGTGTTAAGAGCACACAAAGTATCAGTGATGAGAAGGACAGGGCCATGCAGGCAGCTGGTGGTAAGTCTCGAAGGGGGTACGCACTAGGAAAAGTTTGGGAACTTCTGCCCTAGAACAGGCATGTTTCCTCCCTGCAGCTCTTACGGAGCCTGGAGAAACATCCAGCTTTTAGGGGCTCTGCCTACACCTCCAGACCTCTCACTGATTCGTTATTATTTATTGAGTCATCCAGGATGCTTGCCTCTGTACAAACGGAGACACAGGCCCGCCTCTGGTGCACCCTACCCAAGTCAGGCAGACAGTACAGTTTGCCCATGGTGCACCTTGTGAAGTGTTTGATTGTTTTTACTGCTTTCTGTGTGCTAATGCTGCTGACAGCACAAAGCTGAACGAAGCAAAATATCCTGGGGAGGGGGGAATCAGTGTTGCATTGGCTGGGAATCGAATCTGGGCATCCCACTTGGCAGGTGAGAATTCAACCACTGAACCACCAGTGTGGTTGAGAAGCTCACCAGAGAAGCTCACACTGCATGTTCTACCTTGCCCAGCTGTTTTTCTCTTGTATAGTACCCGCATGTTTGCAGCTTTTCACATCAGTCCACTGCCATGTGGGCTCCTGTATCAGCAGCAGAGGGACTGGGAGTGTTGATGCAGACAGGAGAGAAAGAAGGGCCAAGAGAAGTGCTGAGCTGAAGAGACTGGAGACGTGCAGCTCCAACATCCCCCTGGTTTGAGAGGGTGTCTCCCCTGCTCCCTCAGTTTGAGGAGTGAGATGGGGGTGCTGGTGATCTGACTGCACCTGTACTGACATGTCACAACACTTGGGAAGTGATGGGGGATTTTAGGGTGTAGAGCTATTCCAAAACACAGTGATAATCATCACTCCTGTACGTCACACCTCTCTGTGTCAGGCAAGGAATTCACCACCAAATCCCCGATGCTCCCTGCAAAATACCCCATGTTTCTGGCTGCCATTTTCATGAGCTAAAGAAGCAGTCACCCACAGCCTCACCCTCTGATCTGAGTCTCCCCTTTTCTCTTTCTTTCTTCGGGGTCCTGGACCACCTCGTCTCCCTTTTGACAGGCCTTGTATCTATCAGAATTACAGCTTTGCAGGCCCGGTATTATGTTCAAATCTTCTTTAGACACTGGTGCAAAATGCAGCCAACTTTTCCTCTGCACTTCTAAAAAATTAAAACAGGGTGGAGGGGAGGAAAAAAATCAGTACATGCAGTGGTTGGGAACCAAACCCAGACCCGCACAGCCGGTGAGAATTCTCCTGCTGCAGGAACGGCCCAGAAAGGGGCTGGCAACTACCCTACCCTTGAGGATCGATATGGTCATGGTTTTTGTCCAGCTACTGTGATGCTGTCAGATCAGCAGCAGGGCCAGGGGCTGGGCTCTGTGAGGGCAGGGAGGGAATGCATCAGTCCGTTGGAAGTGTCCTGTTTCACTTGTGCTTGCTCATTGTCAAGGACACAGGCTGCTTGGGATGGAAGTGGCTCATGGTACAGCGAGCTGTTTGGGAGATGGCTGGGAGGGTGCCTGAGGAGAGGCATGGACTTGCGGCTTCTGCCCTATTTTACTGCTGGCTGATCGCTCGATGCAGCAGCATTGGGTTTATAAAGAGCTCCATTGTCTGGCAGATTAGTGCTCTCGTGATTAAATGGATTAGGGGTTTTTATTTTATTTTTTTTGCCTAATAAAATGATTTGGCTGCTGGTGTTTTACTGGGTGGCTGGTTGGGGAGGACTAGACAGGGACTACAGGGTGGGTTTTCTGTATACTTCAGACTTGCACTCTGAGTTTGCTGTCTCTAGCCAGCTGTAATCTAATCACGCAGCAAACAGAATTGATGTCAGGCTCTGGGCTGGGAGCCTACACTGCTCTATCTTTGCTTCCAGACCTGCATGGCACTGAGAGCTGTCCGCATGGCTTTCCTGGCCACCAGGACAGAGGGACATAGCTATCGGCATTGTGTCCTCACCAGCCCCCTCCAGTGGGGAGTGAAATCACTCTGGCTGCTACAGTAGCCAACCCACTGTCAAATTCCTTTGCTGAAAGTGTGCTGGACCTAGAGTTGGGGGTGACAATGGCTCTTGCTGGGAATGCTGCTTCGATCCAGGGGATGGTTCTGAAAGCACCTTGCCAGTCAGCAGGAGTCATGCGTGTGGGGAGATCACAGGATCCTCCCAGTAACCATGTTACAGGCTTAAGGTGGATATAAATCTATGCTTTTAAAAAAAAAAAAAAAAGGCAATTTAAAAAATTGGAATTTGTTTATATAAATTGGATTCCTTCCCCTCCCCCGCTCACTTTGCTATTTAAATTAAAATAAGTGTTTCTTTTTAACAATAAACCTGTTTAAAATGAAGTCTGAATTTAATACAAAACATGGCCAAAACTTGTATTAAACTCCTAATACATTGAAATAAAAAATAAATATGCTAAATCCATGAATCTCTATCAGAAAAAGGCTGCTTTTCTATAGAAACAAAGAATCAGGGGAAAAACATCTAACTTTGGAGGTCAAGATTTATAAATATCACACAATAGTCATGTGCTGTATTGAGGGCTTGTTGTAAGTTTAGTTAAATTCCAGGTGCTGTCCTAATGCAGCTTGGCCCACAAACCATGACCAAAAAGTTAATTATCTAGTAAATAAGCAATATATCAGTCATCATTTTCTAACCTACTAAAACTGTACATTTAATAAAAATTTGAAAATATTAAGCTATATAATTGCTTAAATAAATGTATATAGTTAGTGTGTCTTCCCATGCAGCAGAACGATGTATCAAATCTAGTATAAAAGGCTCCATTTAGTTGTAAATCCACATGTTTTTCTAGTTCTATAAACCAGGGAGAATGCATTTTTCTTTATGAAGTACAAATGGAAAAGTTGATTAAAATCACTGATTTGCATTGGTGGTTTAAATCAATCCACTCTGTGGGCCGTGTCCTGAAATTTCTCCTTCAGCAGCAGACCCCATTGTTTCTCATTGGATACTCTCTTTTTCCTCCTCTTGTTTCTCTGTCCCTCTCTGTTGTCAAGTGTTCCCTTGGGAGCGTAAGACTCCCTGCTCCACCTTCTTTTCTCTCTCGCTTTAGCCTTCCCACCTCAGTTTTCCTTTTTCTGGGATGGAAAGTTATCACCTTCCTCCTCTTAAGAAGGCAAATGCGACAAACCCCCAGAGCCAGTTTGTTCTGACTGGACTCCCTGTGGGATTCTGATCTAGGCTGTACGTCTCCAGGCACAGTGATCTCCAGCTGCAATTTCACAGTGTTTGGTCACTGTCAGAACAGGCCTGCTGCACTGTGCAGCTACAGCTGGGCTTCCTGGGCTCCATTCTACAACGTGCTGGGTGCTCGGGGCCCCAATCCTGCAAAGAGTTTGAGCCTGTGCACATGGTGGAGCCCTCTAGCAGCTGCTCTGCTCCGGGGCTGCCCCAACAGGAGGTTTTGCAGACAGTGCTGGCTGGCAGGAAACCCCGGCTTCCTACCTGCATCTCTCAGCAGCAGCTGCTGGAGGGAATTCTGACACAGGGCTGGCACTGCAATCCAGCACAGGGGGAGGCAAGTAAGAAGACGGTAGGACTGCTGTAGAGAAAAGTAGCCACAGGAAGGGCAGGCGTCGGAGCACCTGGCTATTCGGTCCCCTCCCCTGTGTGACTGTAGCCTGCAAATAAAGTGCAGCAACCAGTGACCCGAACTCTTTAAATGCCACGCCGCTCATGAGTGTGCTTTCCCTTTCCTCCAGCATGGGGGGAGAACGTTGGCTAGGCGGTGGGATGCGACTTTTTGGTAGAACTGGCTGCTGTAGGCATAGATCCAAAGGACTAACTGTCCCCATCAGAGCAGGCCAGAGAGGGCCAGGAGCAGCAGATCCCACCGATGGAAACTTGGACAATAAAAGGGCCTGAACAAAGAGTCCTGAAATAACTCCAGGTGCAAACAATAGCAGCAGTCAGAGTGTTTCCTGCATTCCTGGCGGCCGCTCTCCCCGCTGCTGCCAAAGAGCTGCCGTGCTGTGCCTTTAAAAGGAGGGTTGTAGCTATTGCTGTCTGTGGGACCAACACGAACTCTTCCTGAAACCCTTTAGAATACCACAGCCACTTGCATTCTGAAATCCAGAGCCAGCCCCACCGCTGAGCATGCCATGAGGGGGGGTCTAGCCGCTCCCTTGGCCCCAGTGTGCCTCGGGTCAGTGCATGGTGCTCACCAGCTACAGAGCAAGCTGCCCCGTGCTCCAGAGCTGCTGTAGGGCCCCAGGCTGGCTCAGTGCTTTGGGTGACTGTCCCCAGGAAGCAGTGTTGTTGATTCTCCCCTCGGAGCCGGAGCCAGAACCACCAGCGGCTCCTGCCCCCCAGATTGTGGGGGGGGCGCTGCTGGTGATGGTGTCTTTTGGGCAAGGTTGTGCCCACTTGTTGTGATCACAAGGCCCCATGACATTTTTCCTGGAAGGCTCTAGGTCCTGGCCCAGTGCCAGGGTGATAACACCAGGCACTCACGTCCCAGTCATCAGCAAAGGGTCTTGAAGCACTTGACAAGGGGGAATATCGTTATCGCTCCTTTTAGAAGTGGAGAAACTGAGGCACAGAGCGAGGCCCGCACCAGCCTGCTCAGGTCTCACAGCAAGTCTGGGACAGAGCAAAGAGCAGAGCCCAGCCCCTGGCTGCCTAATTCTGTCAGCTAACCATGGGACCAGGAATGGGCAGCGGGTGACCAGAGGCCACAGCCGGCCCCCAGGCCATGTTGTGAGGCCGGCCAGCTGAGTAGAGGAAGCAGCACTGCCAGCTGTGCCCGGGGGGGGGGAAGGAAGGGGCCAGAGGCTCTGCCCGCATGCAGCAGAGGATGGCAAGAAGTGGCTCTTTGCACCACCCTGAGCCTGCAGCTGCTGGAGCAAGGGCTGGAGGCAGCAGTTCCCTGGTCCCAGCAGGCTTCCTCCAGGGTGAGCCTGGTAAGCATTGCCCAGGGGTGGTGGCGGGGACAGGGCAGGGGCTCGCCCCCCCTTCCCGGGATCAGGGAGCTGAATGCAGGCAGGTAGGTGTCGCTGCGGGAATCAGCGCTCTGGTGCTCTGCCCTTGGACAGCAAGGGCTGCTTCCTCCTCGACCACGCTAGCCTGCCCAAGGGCTCTGTAGATTCTGGGGCTCTGCTACCTTCAAGCTGTCCATCCCTGCACCAGACCATTCTGCAACCTTTGCAGCATCAGTCGAACGTGCTCGTCTTAGTATCCCACCCCGGAGCTCGGTGCCAGCTGCCACGATCCCTCCGTATGTCGTTCGTAACACAGTGTGTAAACAGCAGCTGTGTCTGTTCTCCCTCGCTCAGTGTCTGTCACCTTATTGCATCGGTTCATTGTGTCAGGCTAAGATCTGGCCCCAAACCCACACCTCCTTTCATGCCGTGAGACCCTAGGCACGTCCAGTGCCACCCGCCCTATTGCGTCTGATGGGGCTGTAGAAAGCATCCCATGGGCTGGGTGCCACGTCAGAGCACACCCCTCTCTGGCCAGAAACACTTGCCTGTCCTGGAATCTCACCGATCTCTCTACAGCCATGGTGGACTTGTCTTTCCCAACCTGATGCTACTACAGGGGGTGTCACACACCCCAAATCTTCCTGCTGAGCGATGGCTGGGCAGCTCCTGGGCGGTTGCCCCAACTCCTGAGTCTTGCTTTTCATCAGCAGCCCCGGTGCTTGTTTCAAACGGTGTTTTGGATGCTGGGAAGAGGATGCAAGGGATGCCCTGCCTGTGCTCAGGGGAGCCAAGCCGCAGAGCAGAGACGGGGCTGGGAGAAGAGCTGGGTCTGTGTGGGGAGGAGATCTGCAGAATGAATAAGCTGGAGTCATCTCTCCTCTCTTATCCCTCTAATGCTAGAATTTAAGCTCCTGAGCTGAACGGTCCCAGGATTTGGGCTGGTTCCCCTCGCCCAGGGGCTTGTGATTGGTCCACGGGGAGTTTAGATCTGGAGTCACCTTCCACCAGATGCAGCTTTATCTGGCTCTGACCCGATTCTTATTAAAACGTTCCCTCCCGGTCACACAGACTAGGGAGGCTGGCAGGGCGTTTCCCCTTTCCCTGCTGGCAGCGCTTTGCAATTCAATTCTCAAGAAGGGGTTACAGGGCCTGAGGAGAGAACAGCTCAGTCTAATGGGGCCTGGGAAGAGGGACAGAATGCCCTTAACTCATGGTTTTGAAGAAACTAAAGCGGAGGCGTCCTCAGATCTGTGGCTGTGTTTTGTAGCCATTGCTTTAATTTCCCAGCTACGCCGGGATGCAGCTGGATGGACGCGGATGGAAGATAGTGTGTTTTGGAACGCTTGCCCTCTGACGTTCCCAGATCCCAGGTCGGCTGGGGAATTCCAGCTCTCATTGCTTGCCTGTAGCATGTGGTCTAGAGTCCCTGCCGCCCCCTGAAATAGCAGTCAGAGGTGTAACACTTAGGAGAAGGGGAGATAAGTCCCTGGCGCTGTCCTGGTCCGACCTCGGGGCACCGTGTCCTGGCTCCTCAAGTTTCCCCGAGTGCCTGGTGGGAGGCTGCAGATGCGCCAGCAGCGCTGTAGCAGAGGCTAGCTTTCCTGCCAGACGGGGCTGGTCTTCTGAAGTGGCCTGTCTCTGGAAGTCATCGGAGGGCGACAGTGTTACCCAAATAACAAATATTACAGGATCTTATTAGGGGATAAGGCAACAAGCCGCATTTATTGTGAACACAGAAACTTCTGTAGATAGTATCCAAGAAAAGAAAAGTATCAACACTGTAATAACATTAATATTGTGCTCTCCTTAGTGAAATAGCATTAATAATAATGTAAACACTAGGAAAACAGTATTAACATTATATCAATACTACAAATTACAGAGACACATGTTTCAATTGATGCTTTCATTCACATTCACACACACTGACAGGCACACACAGATAGAGACAGACATACATACATAGGGATCTTCCAGATGTCATAGTTACCAGCTTCTTGGTGCTCATGATAGTCACTGGCCAGGTGACTAGAGCATGAGGATGAGGAGCAAGGTTCTGCCGATGCGCATCGGTACTCCTGGCTGGTGTGATGTTGTAGACCCGAACCTCCAGCCTTCATCTTCTTGTCCCATTTTATAGGGAAAGGACCCCATGTAAGTCTATGGGTTTTGCATTGTCATGCTGCAACTGCATTCTTGGTGTGATCCTCAATCACCCACATTGTGGCAAGCCTGATCAGATTTTGTCCTTTGAAATGGGCTGGCTCCAAAGTTATCAGGGTGGCTCCTCTTCGGCCATTTGATCATCTTTGCTTCTTTCTTCTTCCCTCAAGCGTTTTAGGTGAGGCTGGTGTTTTCTTCATGTCTGTTTCGATATCCCTTACTCAGACCAATTGTTCAATCACTCTTTTTGTCTACACCCAACTCAATTGCTCAGCCATTCATACTTCAATCACTCAGGGCCAACTCCTAGCTGAAGAACTTACATATTATTTTTAGAGCAAACCTTATTTCATTTTTGACAGTGTCTTTCACAATTAGATAGATACATTACATTGCACAGTGTGGCTTTTGTACTTAGAATAGAATTTTTACAAATATATTGGAAGCAGGTAAAATTAACAGATAAACTGGCCAGTGGACATAGTACAGACATTTACAAACAATCTTAAAATTATACAAAGTACAGACAGACTTGAATTAACATTTAAAAGGGTAGAACAGTAAGAGTCAGTTTGAGGTTTTAGCTTTTGATTCAGACTGATGTGCCTTTTGGTAGGAGGGCGGGGTGTTTGTGGCTCTGTTCTTACATATATTTCAAAAACAAGGTTTTGGCCAACAACAGGGGCCAAGAAGGATTGGGGTCCAGGCTATCCAGTTGGGATTTCAGCCATAAAAATAGGGAAGGCTAATGTTCCTTGTTTACTATTCCTAAAGCTGCCTGCCAGGCCCTGTGGCCAAGGGCTTCTAACAGACTCCTAGCAATTAGAGATGGAAAAATTCTCTTAGCTCACCAGTACCACCTGTCTGTGACCAATGCCTGCTTTAAAGATGGGGAAACTGAGGCACAGTGACCATCCCAGGATCACAGATTGAGTCAGAGTCAGAGGCATCTTATGGCCTAGTAGGTAGGGTGATAGACTGGGACTGAGCCCCACCTCTGCCCCTGACTTGGGGGTCACTTCCTCTCTCTTGCCTTTGTTTTCCCCTCGTTTCTGTCTTGTCGAGTCTGTCAGCTCTTTGGGCCAGGGGTTGGTTCTTGCAATGTGTTTGTAGAGTGTCAGGTGCTACAGCGCCGGATCTCAGTTGCGATGCTGTAGTATAAATGAAATAATCCAAATGGCCAACAGATTTGGAACAAGCCGCAGTGATACCAAGTGACTCATCCAGGGTCACCCAGGGATTCTGTGGCACAGACAGGAATTGATCCCCACTCTCCTGAGTCCCAGGGGCTCACAAGGCCAATTCTACCAGAAAGTGGGGGTGGTGCTCAGGTCCCAGTGCCCTTCAGCAGCATAGCTTGTGTGTCCTGCTGGTGCTGACACATGGCTCACTAGGGTGGCATGTGCTCCTCTTCCTCCCCCCCAGATACCCAGCAATGCTCAGTTTTAGCCTAGCTCTTAAAGTTTGCCCAAGCGTAGCCAGAGTGCTTCTAAGGCCTTTTCCTTCAGCACCAATGGGTGAGTTGAAGTGATTGCTGGGGGGATTCAGAAGGCAAGAATTTCAATTATTCGGCAGTCATTCCAAGGGTAAGCCTCGGCTCCCCTGCGCCACAACTCACACGGTCAGACTCCACGAGCAGAACTGTGAGGCACTGCTGAAATCCCAGCCAGGCAAGGCAGCCGGCAGCTTCCTGCCTTCTCACTTCTGATCCCTGAGGCTTTTAAATGATGATGCCACCTCTCATCCTTTGCCCTTTGCCAGTCCTTTCCAGCCAAGGATCTCCAAAGCACTTTCCAAACATGCATGAGCTAAACCTCAGAACCACTTTTCTGTGTGGGGTGAGGAGCATTATCCCTGCTACACAGGGCAGGAACATGATGGGACAGGACGTGACTCCTCTAAAATCACACAGCAAAGCGATAGCAGAACTGAATTCAGATCTTGTGATTCCCAGCCCTGTGTCTTAACACAAACCCTTCCTTCATCTCAGATGCTTCTGCTGATTTAATAGAAAAACCGGACCCCAAGGAAACTTGGCCAGGACTTCTACATCCTTCCCCTGCCCCGGCACCTTCACAGAATGGTGACACTCCAAAGCAAAGCTTCACATTAGTATTAATCTAACAGTTACTGACTTTATGAAAGCTGAAGCAGCAGAATGAGCTTTTACAGAATATTTTATTACATCCTTCATCCAGACCCCAAACTTCTGGTTCATGGTGCATGATTTATTACAGGCATGCTGGCTTCTTGCATTGAAGATGCTCTTGCTGACAGATCGCTTCTTAATTTGGAGCTGAAAGACCAGACAGTATGTGCAACGAAACCAGAAATCGTGAAATTTAACATCAGAAAGCTGTAACTGCAAATTCCCAGATAATAGGTCCTGCTCAGGCTGCTCGAAGGGGGCTCAGCTCTGTCTCCTGATGCTAAATGCCCTGCTAAGACACAGACATGCTCAGTAATCAACTTCCTGGAGGGGCGCAGAGGTACTTTCCCATCTAAATGCCCTGAGAATCCAGAGATACTCTTCAGTGGTAATCTTCCCCATGAAGCCTTTCCTTTTCCTGTGTTTGCCAATTTTTACTGAAAAATTCCCGGGTTTTACAAAAACCATTATTCCATTTTTACCAATTTTTCCTCCTAATTCTTGAAGTGCAGGAGCACTCTAGATCCAGCTCCTGCTCGAAGGAGAGATGAGTGGCCGCCATTGCCTTGCCGCCATCTCCCCTTCCTGAATGGGGAACTGAATCAGAAATACCAGAATCACTCAACTGCCGATGTATGTCTCGTTGTCAGTTTCATGCCTGCCACATACATGCACCAGCTTTACAGGTGAGTTATCAGCATTCAGCGCAAATAAAAATTAGGGAACGACTTCTCATACTGAAATGGTTTGAAAACAAAAACCTGTAACTGACTGCGTTTCAGAATGCAAGGGTTTCTCTGAAACTTTACAAAATCAAAACCAGTGGAAGAGAGAGATATTTACCCAATATTTATCCAGAAAATGGCAAGGTTAATTTCTTGCACTGATTATCACCCATTCTTTTTCCTTTTTGTAATAAAAACTGCTAATTTTTATTTTAAATTTTAAATAAAACAAACCGCAAAGCCCAGGGTCTTACAAACCCAGCCAACCCCTCTGGACAGAGAACCCAGAGGCACCCGCAACTGCAAAGTCACAGCAAACTGCAGGTGCTGCTCACTGATCCCCCCCATGATCTAGAGGTGCCCCCTAAACCCAGTGGTAATCCCCAGCCTGTGAAAACAGACATTTCATAAACTAGGCATTGCTGCATCCTCCTCTTTGGAGTCCCAGGAGCCGCCGCTGAGTGGCATTGCTGTAACATCGGCACGGGGGGCATGAGGGAAGTGTAGCTACTGTGATGATCATCACTGTGTGAGTGAATCGCTCTCAGCTCTCTTGTTACCTTCTCTCTCCTGCAGCAGTAACTGCGAGCTGGACTATGAGCTCTACAGGGATGATTTCCCATACCGGTGAGTGATGACATCAATTCTTGGGCCCCTGCCATCTCCCAGCTTTTTAACCCTGTGCTGTTTAGGACGGGGAGGACTTAGGAAGCTCTGGGTTTGCATTCCTTTCACCTGGTATCCCAGATCTCTGAGTGCACCAGGACAGAGGTCACCAAGTTTCATTTCCCTAAGGTGATATGTCTACACTGCACATGAAGGTCTGATTGTAGCATGGGGTAGGCATTCCCGGGTTAGCTTTATTCTAGCTAGCATGGGTAACAAGAGTAGTGTAGCTGTGACAGTCTGGGCATCAGCTCAGGCTTGTAACCTGAGTACAACCTATGAGGGAGGCCTGGGGGTCGCTAGCCCACACTGTTGCCTGTGCCGCCACATCTTCCCCATTGCTACTCGTGCTAGCTCGATCGATCGGTGACACTTGCAGGCCAGACGAACCCTGTCAGCCGGTGCCTGGGAGCCAAAGCCAGGCTTAGGGTGTCGGCCAGGCAAACCCGGAGTGGCAGCTCTGCCAACAGCCCGATATAATGGCAGTTCAGTGGCATGGTAACGAGCAGTACCGGTTACTAAGCCCCTCTCAGAGCGGCTGAGAATGGAGGCGGCAGAGAGCCAAGTGGCTGGCTGGTGGTGACTGGAGGCAGCTCCTTCGACATCAGTCAGAGCTGCGCTGATTTGCACTGGCTGAGGATCCGGCCCCGATCCTGGTATTGTGCCTTATTTAAGAGCAGCTGATTAGCAGAGAAAGAGTCACCTAGGAATTAATAACCATGGCTCCCAGATCGTTTCCTGCAGCGGCGATGAGCCTCCGCCCCTCTGCACTGAAATTCAGGAGGCATCTAAGCGCCTTGGGGGCTTGGGAGGGGAGGGTCCCAGTGGTACCTGTCCATCTCGGCCGCATGACACCCAGTAACACTCGAGGAGCTTAAAGAGCAGGGGGTGCCCGTTCAAAGGGGCAGCTCCAGCTCACCCCTGGGCTGAAACGCCCCTGAAAAGAGAGAGCCTGGGGACACCCACATTTCGCCCATCCCAGAGCCATCCAGGCAGCTTGCCAGGGCCCCCTGTGCTGCACTGGATTTCCCCTGCCTGCAGCACTGCTTGTTGCTACTGGAGCTGGGCTCCATGTCCCAACACGTCATGCACCGTCTGGCTCCCCGGGGCCGCCGTGCAGTGCAGGGCCCTGGAGTGTCCACAGCTGCCCCGTGCAGTCCTGTGCGTCTCCAGCGGTGCCTGCTTCATGCCAGGCTCTGCGCGTTTGGCGCAGTTGGCCTGTAGGCCACCCACTAAACGAACGACCAGCGGAGGAAGGAATTGAGCCCAGTCCCGACTGCACTTGAGAGCATGCAGTGCCCTCAGGGGGGAGGGCTTGTGCCAGACCACGGCCCCTGCTCCCTTCTGTAGCTTTAGCGTGCTGCTCCCTGTTCTGGGCATTCAGGCTTGTTAGGATTTCTAGTGGGTAGCATCCGCCCCAGCTCCCTTCCCCCAGCACATGCTCCTTGCTGGTATGAAGGGGGGTTGGCCTCATTTCCATCCTCCCTGCTCATCCTACAGACCCCATCTGCCCCCAAGCACAATGGCAGGGGATCATGCTGGGGTCCCCGCCTCACTCCTCACACTGCTGTGTCTCTCCCCTTGCAGGGTGTATGAGTACCAGAAGATCCCACCCCTTATCAATCGCATTCCCGTCAAGACCAGACGAGCCCACATGGGGACGGGGGGCAAAAGCAGCCTGAGCCCCCACCCTGGGCCGAGAGGCAGCAGCAACGCAGCCGTGGTTCGGACAAAGCGTAAGCGTTACGGATCCATCGCCGGGTGCAGGCAGGGGCAGAGCCCAGGCGGAGAAGCCAGCGAAGCGGAGGGAATGCTGGGGCCAGGGCGGCTGGTTTGAAAGATTTACGAAGGGGGGAGTGTGCTTGCAGGGCGGGTGTGTCATGGGGAGGGAGAGGCACATGGATAGTATGTCTTGGACAGAGCATGGGGTTGGCCTGTCTCAGGGAGGGTCCTCACCTATTCTGCACTGCTTGCAGGAAGCCTGTTGTTGAGAACCCCCAGCCCAAGCAGCGAAATAACTCAGCCTTTAAATAGATTTTACAGGCCAGCGTCTCAAAGGCGACCTCCAAACCTGCCCCAGGAAAGCGGTGCCTGGACTCATCTGCCTGGGCTAACAGGCCTGAGCCCATGCACCCACCTGTGAGATTGGCCCGCACAGTGCTTGCAAATGGAAGTGCCTGGTTACAAGCCTGGTCCTGTGCCTGGTTACAAGCCTGGTCCTGAGCCTGGGACCTTCCAGTGTGACAAGGGATTCGGGGAGCCCCGGAAGTGGCTGATGTTCCAAAAATCAGGTCCCTCCAAGGGGGCGACCAAAATCATTTGTCCCTTTGGAAAAGCTTGGCCCAAACTGCTGCCCATTTAGAAAGGAAACATACAGCAGGTCCAAAGGGTGGCAGGGAGCTGGATGTTCAGGTAGGCAGCACCCAGCACTTAGCTACCTCTTAGCCACCGAGCCCTTGAGCCCTTGAGTCTGCAGAACAGCTCTGGGAGACTCATGGAAAGCGGCTCTGATGTGGGCTGCTCAGCTGGGCTGCCAAGCCCGCCTGGATCACCCTCCCGGTAGGCTCCAGGTTTCCATGCTAGGTACGTCTCCAAAGCCAATGTAAGGAGCCCAACAGCTTCTCCTCCTCCCTCGTGCAGTGCGTGCCGAAGAGCTGCATTCCATCAAGGGGGAGCTGAGCCAGATCAAAGCCCAGGTGGACAACCTGCTGGAGAGTCTGGATCGGATGGACCAGCGGCGAGAGCGGCTGGTGGGTGAGAGAGGTGAGAGGAAAGCGAACGGAGGGGGGAGACTGTTGCTATCAGAGGATTGGGTGCGCGCGAGTGGGCACACAGGCTGCTTGTGATCGTGCCCCCTGCACAGGTGATCACACGCGAGCCTTTCCTTTCTAAGCCAGCTGGGAGCTTGGATCCATTGCCTCTAGGACCTCCACTGCCGTGTGCTGCTTTGGGAGGACACGCTGCTGTGTGGCCCGGTTTGGACGTCACAGATTAGCAGCCATTTGGACTGTGACGTTCCCCTCCCAGCCAGAGCACAGAGCAGTTAGACCCCCAGAGCTGCCGAAGGCCTCCACTGGCGAGGCCCTGCTCTGATCTTGCAGGATCCAAGGAAGGCGAGAAGAAGAAGGCCCAAGCAAGTGAAGAGGCCTCGTATGCAGCCGGGGACTCACTGCGGGAGCCGCGTGGGAAGGAGAGCGCAGCTGCTGATGGGCAGAGTGACCTGCGGGACATCGACAGTGCTGAGGAGAGCACAGACACTGAGGAGACGGTAGGTGCCAGT
Organism: Emydura macquarii macquarii; assembly: GCF_026122565.2. Taxonomy (NCBI): domain Eukaryota; kingdom Metazoa; phylum Chordata; order Testudines; family Chelidae; genus Emydura; species Emydura macquarii. Next base: position 66,763 of record NW_027132640.1, on the reverse strand, counting down.
GGAGCTGCTCTGGCGTGACCCTGTGTGGCGGCGCCAGAGCTTTTGGCTGCTCGCTTTCTCTCTGCCTTAGCCAAAAGGGCCCTTGTTTCCCAGCATGGGGGAATCTCCCAGCCATTGCCAAGCCACTGGCACGCCCAGCTCCCAGCCCAGCTCCCAGTCTGGGGCCTGCGTCTCCCCTTGTCACAGTTACAGTCGCTGCATGAAGGGCAGAGTGCTTCGAGCCTAGTGCCGTTGGTGTGTGTGCAAAATGACAGGCGCTGAGGCAGGGCAGGGGGGCCTATCCATAGCACGAGCTGGGGGTCCACCTGAGCTGAACATGGCTGGAATTGCCTAGAGCTTTGCAAGGGGATTGGGCTCCCTACAGGACATCGGGTTCCCCTGCTGTGCTGGTTCCCTAGCCAGCCAGCCCCCATCCAGGCCAGAGCTTTAATGCTAGCACACTGGCACTGTAAACACGCCAGAAACCAAGAGATGCGCAGGGAGCCAGCACCGCCTGCTGCATGGAGCCTGATTCACCCCTGCCATGGTGACTCACCGGTGTGCTTTCTCCGTGGCTGCATCACGGGTCGACTGTGATGCGGGTGAGCCAGTTGGACTGGCAGCACCCCCAGTGCAGGTGCAGAGGGCATCGGAGTGGGGGTTGCACAGGGCCTTTCAGGGTCTGCCCCTACAGTCCGGTAGCAAGAGGGGTCACGGCACAAGCTCAGGTACTCTTGCTGGAGTGCCACTGACTGGTGCCTGGGGACGTAGGGCTGGATCCTGATCTCACACCGCTGTCAAGCGGGAGCTACTCCTGTGCGGGCTGTCATTATGTTGGGGTAGAACAAGTGAGGAGACCATCAGGCCCCACACCCTTTGCTTTGCTTGTGAAATGCCACGTAAAAACCCTGGCTCTAAACCGGCTCTAACGCCTTCCTTGGAAGACAGCAGCCTGGGCTTACTGGTCCTTGGGTCGGCTCCAGGCTGGCAGTTCCTCTGTGATAAATGCCCCTGCCCATGGCAGCCCAGCATCCCAGAGCCCGTGGGGGGTTTGCCTTGGCTGTCTGGGCGATACACACCGTTATTGGAACAGGCCCGTCTGGCCCAGCGCTGACTCCACTTGTGCTGGAGCGCCGGGAAGGGTGGTTGGCCAGGGGGTGGGACTAGATGCCTCCCGTGGGTCCCTTCCAGCCCTGATTGTCTGTGAGTCTAAAAGCAGAGTTCCTCCCGCTCAGCCAGAGCTGGGCCAGCGCATTGCTGCCCGGGTCGGCGCACTTTCCACGGAGACGGTTTGAGATGATCCAGCACTCGAGGGACAGGAAACCCTGCATCGCTGCAAGCGCCCTGGAACGCTAAGGGCCAAAGGGAGTTGGGCACCCAGCTCCCATTGCCGTATAAGGGGTTCTGGTACCTCCTTCCCTGTGGCTCCTTGGGAAATCTCAGCCTGTGTAAATACCAGAGGCAGGACAGCAGCTGCCCAGAGCCTGGGTTCATGACTCCTGATGATGCCCCAAACATGGCCCCTGAGCATTTGCTCCATGACTTCAGCTGCAGTGAGCGCTGGTCCTGGAGCGGGGATCAAGGGGCCCCTGACTGCCCCGCCCCTTGCACCCTCTGCTCTTTGGACCAGCACTGCCTGGCCCAAGCAGCAACAGCCTGATCCAAGTCCTGCTGGAGCCAGGGGAAAGACTCTTGCTGATGTCACTGGAGCATGGGAAACGTCGCGCTTTCAGAGAAGGCCAATGGATCTGTCTCCAGATTGTGCCTAGAGACCCGAGCCAAGTTAAGGGCCCCATCCTATCTCTATGGATGTACTTAGCTAGCGCCTGTCACCGTAGTATCTGATTTACCCTCCCAGCACCCTGGAAGGCAGTTTGCCCATTGTACAGATGGGGAAACCAAGGCACCGAGTGGCCCAGTGACTTGGCCAGGCAAATCTCTGACAGAGCTGGGAACTGAAGGCAGGTCTCCAGAATCCCAGCCTCCAGCCCTAACCACTAGTCCCTCTTTGCTATTCAATGGCCCGGACACAGTCTACAGCAAACCAGCCAGACACTGAGTGGGAGGGGAAACTGAGGCCCAGACAGGGGACAAGACTTACCCAAGGTCACATAGCAGGTCCTAAGCCAAGCAGGGCAGAGTCCCCAGCTCTCCTGCAGCTGTCCAGTTACTCCAGCTGCCTGAGTCGCTGCTCATTTGGGTGACCCTTCATTTGCTCTGTCCCCAGGCCCTGGGGCAGCCCCACATTCCCCCCCTGCCCCATTCGGATTACGGCATCAGGCTGCTGGGAGCCAGGGATGTGGACGCCAAAGCTGTTCCTAGCCAGCACTTGCCTCCCTTTCGCTCACCCACCCTCATTTGCAAGGGCGAGGAGGGCAGCTGCTGCATTTTCACATATAAGTCCCTCGCCCCATCAAGCCACCTATCCCTCATGCCGCCCAGCACAGGCCAGCGTTAGCCAGCTGCTCTTTTGGGACGGTAATTTCAGCTCTGTCCGTGCACGGTGCTGCCAGGGAACCTTGCACTAACGACACGCCCGTGCCAGCTCGAGGTGGGAGGATTGCTATCAGTGCCTCACCGCCCTTCTCCATCGGCCTGGCTGATGAGCATTTCCAGTGCCGCTGTTATTACAGGTGGGCTAGGAGCCAGCCCCCCATCTGCCACGGTGGTGCACGGAGATCCACGCTCCATGGGGGCAGCAACACAAGCCAGGATCCTCACCCAGGTGGGGCCAGCCGCCAGTGGTGTATAGCGGGCATTGTGTGTCACTAAGTACGCCTCACAAACACAACGTGTCTGTAGCAGCCTGCGGGAGATTTGCTGTGTTTGTGATGTGTATTTAGCAGCAGGGCATCTTCTCCACCGCTCCAGCCATGCACAGACTATGCAGTCAGGGGCAGGCATATGAAGCAGGGGCGGTTTCTTGTGGGGTTTGGGGTGCTGGATTCACCCCACAGGCCATTGGCTATGATGCCTGTAGAACGCTCTAAAGTATTGCGTCTAACTGCCCCACGTAGACCCTGCTTGCTAATTAGGGATGTTTGTGAGCATGCTGGCAGAGTCTGCACACATCAGTTACAGACCTAGGGATCTTCCAGAGTGCACCAGCAGGGGCTGCATGCAGTAGCTAGAGCTCTAGGGACCGTTTAGAATGCACCAGCAGGGTCTGCATGCGGCAGTTAGAGCACAGCACTTTAGGAGGTGCATCAGCTTGCATCTTCAGTCACCAGTGCAAACTCCAGGGTCCAGGTAGATCCAGGGGCACAACAAAAGCTGGGGGGTGGGAGGGCTGCATGATTGGTGGCCACAGTAGGAGTGAATGGAGGAGAGGTCCCAACCTCCTGGGGGTGGGGAAAGGGGTCCTGGCCAGACCTCGCCCTCCCCACACACTGGGGAGGCCAGTACTGGCTAGGACCACCTCAGGCAGGGGGCGCTCAGCCATGGGTCAGCACTGGCAGGAGCTGGGCCGCTGCAGCCAGGACTAGGCAGGGGAACGGAGGGGCTGGAGTGATAGCAGGAGCTGCCCAGCTAGCAAAGCGCCCCCCATGGGAAGCAGGAACCGGGCACAGGCAGGGGGAGGAGGGATGGGAGCGGTTCTGCGAGTCACTCCAGTGCCCCCACTGCCCCTCCAGCTCCTCCCTGCTGTGCAGGGAAATTGTCCCACTTGCCCTAGAGCTCACCTACCTCCAGCCAGTGTCCTTCCCAGTTCCAGGTTGCTCCTCTTGCTGGCTAGCCCTGGGAGACCCAGGTGTCCAGGGAGCTGGGCGAGGGTCAGCGGAGTCGGCCTTGCCAGGGGGTGCTTGGACTCAGAAAGCACAGCGGTAGTAGGGTCTTTCCCAGCTCAGCCATTGCTGGGTAACACTTGGGCCTGCGGCTCTCATAGGCAGAGCCTAGCTGGGCCAGTTTGCGGCAGTCCTGGCCAGCCGAGCACGCTGGCCCCAGCCCTGGCAGCCACCCTGATTTGCTTTTCAAACCTTTTGTTTAAAGCTGCCTGGCTTCAGCTCTCTCTTTCGGGCCGGGAGTGATTTGCCTGCCTTGAAACGGGCCCTGGCCGCCCATTGATGCGGTTTCACCGCGGCCTCGTGAACCGCAGCTTTGTAACATGTGGCCACACTTGCTCAATCACAGCTGGCAGCCTGCTGCTGAGGAAGGGCTGGGACTATTTTTGCATTATTTGCAGCAGTGGAAGGATACCACTGTAGCAAAGCGTGCTATGTGAGCACTGCAACCAAAAGACCCTCTCCGGGTCCCTGTCCTGCCCGGCTCTGCACCCACTCAGAAAGGAAAAGCCAAACCTCCAGAGCTAGATTATGGCAGCCAGGCTTGCCAATGCCAGGCCTGGGTTGGCCACGTAACTGCTAGGTAGTACTTCTTGTGCTTGGTTGAAAATGGCTCCAGCTACAGGTCTGGGGTCGTGTACTGAATTTAATTAGCCTTGCCATGCGGCCTGAACGCCGACACCTGAGAGCTCTGGTGGACCCACAGGGACCGTGAATTCAGAGCTGGCAACCTCTCCATGGAAATGCCCCGCTTCCACCCCTCCTTTAGGCAAATGCCCGGCTAGTAGCCCATGTTTGAGACAGGACTGTCATACTGATGTTTCGTCTGATCTAAGTGGCCGCAGAATCTCATAAGTACGGCCACACTGGGTCAGACTGAGGGTCCATCTAGCCCCATGTCCTGGCTTCCGACAGCGGCCAGGGCCAGGTGCTTCCGAGGGAGCAAACTGAACAGGGCAATTATCGAGTGATCCAACCCCCGTTGGGCTAGGGACACCCAGAACATGGGGTTGTGTCCCTGTCTGCCTTGGCTAATAGCCGTTGCTGGACCGATCCTCCATGAACTGATGTAATTCTTTTTTGAGCCTGGTTACATTTTTGACCTTCACAACTTCCCCTGGCAGTAAGTTCCACAGGTTGACTCTGCGTCATGTGAACTGCAGTGTCTAAGGTACCGAGAATCCAACTCACATCGAGGTGAAAGCCAAGCCCTTACTGTACATGCTGGAAGCCAGCAAAGACCATGGATTCAGGGGTAACGTGCTCATCGACGAAACAGTTGTTTCAGCAAATAGGCAGCCACCACCCCGGTAGAGGGTTGACTGCCAGCCAGGGACAGACCTATGGCTAGGGAATCTGCCTGCCTTTGAGGGCCATGTGGGTAGGGCACTAGAGTAGGAGTCAGGAGAGCTGTGTTTTATCCCCAGCTTTGCCACTGGTCTGGTGTGAGATCTTGGGAAAATCATGGCCCCTCTCTGTGCTTCAGTTTCCCCATATGTAAAACGGGGCTAATATTCCTGCCTTCCTTTGTGAAGCATATGTCAATCTCTGGATGATAAGAGCTAGGGCTTATTGTGATCCCGGTCCCTGGGGGGGACCTGGGAGGGTTTTGGGGGGAGGAAAGTTTATCCCAGTTCTGCTCTCTTGCTGGAGTAGCGCTATCTGGAGTCCGTGCTGGAGGCCGTTCATGGACACATGTGTTTGCAGGGTTCCCGACTCTCCCACGAAGTGGACATAACTTGAAGTAGATCAGTAGGTTCTGCACCAGCCCTTGTTTACAAGGGGTTTGGAGACACAGCCCCAAAGCAGATCATGGGGCCGCCCGCTAGGCTGGCAGTGACACAGGCCCAGCTGCTGAGGTGAGCTCCTGCATCCCACAGAAAGGCCCCCAGCTCCCGGCACATGGCGATCATACAGAGATCCCTCATGGCTCTGCTGCTCTCTGGACAGAAAGGGTGAGAGCTAGAAACTTCCTAAGGGCAGCAAGGGCCCGGCTGCCACAGGAGGTTGATGGGAATTGGGTGCCTCACTTCCCTTTTGCCTTTGCCCTCCCACCCCTGCGAGCTTGAGCAATGGAAGCTAGATAAAGTCCCTCTCCTCTCTCACGGTTGCTGGCTGTTTCCCCAAGCCCAGCATCTCGAGTTCAGGAGGGTCTGGGTCCCAGCTCAGCAAGCTTGCCTGTATCCATCCAGAGCCCAGTGAGGGACTAGATAAAACAAACGCCTGCCCCAGTTGGGCACAGTGCAGTACACACAGGCAGTGCATGGCACCACCGCAGCCGTGCCACTCCCTGCTTTCACGGACAGCTCCGCAGAGATCCGCAGGTAGCCCTGTGCTGGCACAAGCAGGGCCTGTGCCCAGGGACCTTGTATTTTGGAATTTGTGGCCGATGCTGACGGCTCTGGAAATATGGCCCACAAGGATGGATAATGTAAAGGCTTTTTTCTCTCCTTCTCTTTGCAGATGAAAAACCACACATCAGATCCTGAGGGCAGCCAGTAACCGGACTGGGACGCCACAGCCTTCCCCAGGTTGGCTAGCATTTCCTTTCCTGTGTTTGTATTTCTTTCAAAGCTGCCAGCTGGTGCCACACATGACATGAGTGTACCCGGTCTCAGTGCTAGCGCAACGGAAGCCATGCCCCACACCACCTGAACTAGCGCCTCATCATTTCTGCCAGCACGAGACCCCCCCCACGCTGAGGGAAATCTCTGCGTTATGATTGTTCCTTTTAGCAGTGGGAAAGAAAAATGTAGTGAAGGGGCAGGGTGGGTAGAAACTCCCGAGGAGCTAGACTGTCTTGACCCTGGTGGAGTATTTAAGCACCGGGTAGAAATCCAAGCAGCTCTCGTTGCCTCGTCTGCAAACAGCACTGTTGGAACCAGAGGCGTGTGCTGCTCTGTTGGCCCCCAGGCCGTGCCATTGCTATATGCAGCCACGTACCAGGCCGGGGGCCCACCGTCCAGTTCGCTGTCTCCTCCTCCCAAGCCCCATGTTACCCTCTCCTGCCTGGGGCACTAGCTGTAGAGCTGAGGCCATGTGCAGGATAAAGCTCCTAGCATTCCGTTTTTTTCTGTATGCCTCATTGTGGATTCTTGCCCCACCTCCAGGCCTTGATTGGCTGAGAGGCGCATGGCATTATGGGAAAAACACCACTGCATCAGCCTCTGTGTTCAAATGCCAGCTTCATCCAGCACAGAACATGGAGCTCCTAGGGTACCCTTCCCATCGCCTGTCTGCATGCCCCACGTCCCCAAGGATGGAAAACAAATCTCAGTGAAGTTTGCAGGATGTGTCCAGAAAGAGCCAAAATGTCACTTGCTAATGTCCGATGCTCTCGTGGCCCCCGTGTTCCCTCCACCCTGTGTCGTTAAGAGCAGAATTTCCATGCCCCAAGGGGGACGGTTGGTTCCCTGCAGTACAGAAGAGCGAGCAGGGAAGCATTCGGTGTTTATGACTGCCTCGGTCAACGCCTGCCAGAAGGGAGGGAGGTCTAGCGCAGGGCTGCAGCTCGCTGACCTGAGGCAGAGCATTTCAGACAGAACGCTCCAGGACTAGACTCACTGCTTCTTTGTGCTGCTCGTGGAAATCTCACAGATGCAGAGGTCTGATGGGACAGAATGAGATTCTGTCAGCGACAGCTCATAGCCTGGGGCTCCATCCACATCCCTAGTGCTCAGCGCCCTGGCTGAGGAGGCAGCATCTATCAGAATCACGGCTTAATTGACAGAGGCAGGGCTGTTAACCAAGGGGGATCCCTTCCCAGCAGGGCTACTAGAGTAAGAAACATCTCTCCTGCTGTGGAGTCACAGAGAAATATCACGTGCCAGGCACTTTAGAGGCAGGCAGAGACAGATTCCCTGGCCTGGAGCTTGTCCGGGCCTGCTGGGTGACCTTGGGCAAGTCACTTCCCCAAGTCTCTTGTGCTTCAGTTTCCCCATCTGTGAAAGAGAGACACTATACCAATCACTGTACAGGTTCATTGAGTGATTTCAATCAGTTGACCTGTGCGTGAAACTTTTGGACTGGGTCTTCACTAGGAAAAAGGTGGTGTTAACCTATGTAACAATCCTAATGTAAACATGGCAGTTGTTTTTAACCTGTCATGAGTAGAAGTATTATTTTTATAAGAGCACCGAGGCGCTCTAGCTCTAGAACCCCACTGTGCTAGGTCCTGTACAAACAAAGAACATAAATTGAGCCGTGCCCCACAGAACTGACAATCCAAGTAGAAGACAAGAGACAGCAGCTGGAGACAGACAGATGGGGGCACAAGGAAACAGTCAGGCAGCATTGGTCAGCATGACAAGCAGAGGACAGCACTCCATCAGCCAAACTGTTAAGTTTTTGTAGGCCTTGTAGCAAAGGAGAGCTTTAAGGAGGGGGTGGAAGGTGGATAATGAGGTAGCTCCGTGGATGTTTACCGGTCACACCTACCACGTGAGGCAGCAGGCGGAAAGCACAAAGGGGATTGTTTGAAAATGTAACAAGTGGGTGATAGTGGCTGGCCTGATGGTCCAGTCAGAGGCAGGAGTCAACACCCGGACAGTGAACAAGAGATGGTAGGTTGTGTAGGGATTGGCCATGAAGGGTCTCCGAAAGGAAGACAAAAACTTATGTTTGGTGTGCTAGGAAAGGGGGCTGGTCACGCTAAACCCGATGGGGAAGCCAGCGGCACAGCTTTGCCAGCTACAACTTGCCTTGTCTACACTCGGATTCTAGCACAGGTTAAAAATCCAGCTTATTTCCTAGTGAAGACAGCCTCTAAGACCTGCAAATGAAAAGGGCTTCAAGCACTAGGTACTGCTGTTACCACATAGATGCTGGTAACAGCCTAGGTCCTGCTAGCCTGGGCAGCCTGGCTGAGAAACCACAAGCAAGCTGCGGCTGTGCACAGCGCCCCTAAGGAGCTGGAGCTGTTTGCAAACTGGATAGCTTTGATTTTCCACTGGCTCACAAAAGGTTTTTCCTTTACAGTCTCACATGGCTTCTATACACTGCACTATGTGATATGGTTCACAGTCACTTACCAGGAATTCCATGAGCAGCTTTACCAGAAATAAAAGAGTGAGATTATTTTCCAGCAGGCTAATACCTGCTATGTAAACAATGACATGCCCGTGCTTTGGGTTATTCGCCTTCACCCAAAGAACCTGCATTCCCCCTCGCCTCCCCCCATACTACTGTGTTTTGGAACAATTGTAGCTCATTCCTGTGTCCCTCATTTCTAGGTAGTCTCTCTCTCGCTGGTAGGAAATTGTGTCTGTATTTCTAATTTGCTCTGGAAAAAGAGTGTATTTGTGTTGGAAGGAAAAATAATAAATTTGTATTTCTTTTCTCTGGTTATTCAGGAGTCTGATGTGCCTTTTTCCTCTTAAATGCAGCTTTGAACTCCACCTCTAAGGCATGGTCTACACTAGAGAGTTTTGTTGACAAAAGTCACCTTTTGTCGACAAATCAATCCTGATGTACACACTGCAATGACCCTTTTGTTGACAAAACTGCTCTGTTTTGTCAACAAAATAAAATCAGCTAGATGGGAGGCATAGAGCCTTTTTCGGTAAAGTTTTTTCAAAAAAGCATGTGTGTAGACCCTGCCCTAAGGTTATATCACTGAAAATAGCCTCCCAATTATTCCAGCATGCTATCGTGAGTGCCGCTCTGGTAAGCAATTTCAGCTCAGCTGCCCTGTTGCCGTCAGCCTCTGCTCCTCCCCTTTCAAAGCCCCAGAAAGTTTTCAAGTTAACTCACCATGAAGAGCTCACTCCACAGCATAACAAATGGCAGTCCTTCCTTGCCTGCCCTAAACTACAGGGGGGATGTAACTCTTGATGTGCCCTGCAGAGCCAGGGAGGGAGGCGGGAGCTGTGTCCCTCTCCCCACCCCTGTGGGTGTATCAGACGAGTCTCTGCTGAGGGGAGTGTGGGAATGGGGGATGCCAGATATGAGCTGTCTGTGTAGCAGCTTCTGCTTTGGGATTGGTTACTTGCAGCTGCTGCTGTCTGAACTTAAAGAGACAGGACAAGTGCTGACACACTCACTGTCCTCTGTTACTCACTCTATCTGTCTCTCTCCGTGTGTGTGTCTCTCTCTGTCTCACACACTCGCTCAGTCTTCCCCCTCCTCCCAGTTCTGTGGTCTTGTGTTTGTGTTCAGCTGTGTCAGTTTGGCTGACACGGCAGTTTAAAAGCAGCTGTCAAACTTGTAGGATACCCATGGAAGGGTGGGATTCAGAAACCTTCATCACGTGCCTGTCCTGAGGCACCGCAAACCCTTCCCAAAGCACCCTGCATGAGTTGCACAGTGGGATAGTGTGAATGCACTCCACTGACAGGAGACAGTGAAGACATGCAACAGCGATTTAATTACAGCTGTGGCTGTATACTGGCAAAACTTTTGTCGACAAAACTTTCTAGTGTGGACAAGGCCTAAGAGAACAGCCTTCGTCAAACTGCAGTTAGACAATTTCCCGATTCAGGGCTGCAGACAAACGCTAGATTTGGTTTATATAGCACCCATCTAGCCAAGCTCCTGCCCTATCCTAAGCTCCTGTCAACCCCAAGTAAATGACTAACACCAGCTGTAATTAAAACCATTAATAAAATCAACATGCCCCATGCCAAAGATTTCTGGGAATAAACTTGCTGTAAAAAGGGGACCATGGAAGTAGCCACCTCTTACGGGGAGTGGCCACAAGTGAGACAGTCTATTTCAGGTGTTTGATTAAAACTAAAATCTTAATCTCTGCCTCACAGAGGCAGCTGGTGGGAGTGAAATGAATGCACGAGTAGATATTGCTGTGATTCTGCCTTAGAGATTGAAAAGACTTATTAGGCTAGGTCATTTAGTCCAACCTCCTGCTAATACAAGATTGTCCCTGCCCTATAGTGTTTTGTGCATCGGGCATTTTCATTTTAAATGGCCGACTGATGGGATGCTGGGAAGGCCATTGCATGGTGAGTGGGCTGCTGCCCCATTCTGCACTAGAAGCGGGTCATGGCAGGGGCTGTCTTGTACTATGGGTTTGTACAGGGCCTACCACAAGGGAGACAGATCTCAATGAATGGGGCTGTTTGGGAGCAGGGGTGTAAATTAGGAGTGGGAATCTACCCCCACCTGGAAGCTTGCTCTGGGATTTTAAAAATTCCTCTTGGCAGAAGTGGTGGAAGGACAGCACTTGGGATAGTGACGCTGCTCCTCCTCCACCCCACACTTCTTCAGGAGCAGGAGCACTGCCTGGGCAGTTTAACTCTGGCTTCTGGGGGGAGGCCAAAGGGGAATACTGAAACCATGAGAACTGAATCAGTTTCAGTACAGCTGCCCGTGACAGAACGAAGGAGTGAAAGAATAGAGGACTTGGAACGGGAAGGTGGGAAGGGCATGGAAGCTGCACCAGCAAAAGGCAAGCATACACCAGATGGAAATAAACTGAGGAGGAGCCAAAACTGACCTCAATGAGGTGGAGGGGGAGACAAAACGGCAGAATTTCTTCATTTTAGAGTAGAGGATGTATCTGAGTTTCTTTCCATTACCAGCCTAGTTAATTGTGGTAGTGAATTGGACTGGGAGCTGAAATATATATTAGAAATAAGACATCTCTGCCTACGTCTGAAACGTGCATGTGCAAATTCCCCTACAGATAAACATGACATCAAACAACTGCAGAGCTGGAGTCTATCAATTGAACATCTCAATAGCTGATAAACTACCATTCTACCTCCAGGGAGAAATCTTGACCCCCACTGAAATCAATACAAAAAATCCCATTGTTTTTAGTGGAGCCAGGCTATCAACCCGTGGTTTCCTAGATATGGCTTCCAGAGGTTGCTATTTTGTAGCCCGCTGGGTTGCTATAAATATGCTGATTGTGCGCCAATGTTTGTGTGTAAGTTATTGAGTGCTCTAATTAGATGCTGTTCATTATCCCCTTGTCCACCTGTAACATTGTAAATGACTCGCTTTGTCCATAAATCACAACAGAGTAGGTTCCGGTTCAATTTCTAGTCATACCTGAACAAATCAAACTGTAGAGATGCAGAAGCCAGAGCTTCCGGACAGAACGGACCGTAGTCTGGCTACGTTTTCTTAAACCTGACAAGCAGTGTCGTTTTAGGGTCCTCTTCCTGTTCCCTCACTACACAGCACAGCTAGCCCCCTCCCCCCTTGAATTGGCGGTGGGAAGAGCGTCCCTCATAGGATTCTACCAACGTTCAACATCTCCAGCAGATGTGAGTTGGCTAGACACATCCCTTACCGAGGCCTATGAAGTGCTTTGAGATCCTCTAATGAATTGTGCTACACAGCAAAGAATTATTTGTCTTATTGACTGGCCTTCCTGTTTCAAGAGGGCTATACAGTCACTGGCCAAGGACTCTCTCAAGGGGAAGGATCGGTCACTCTCCATAGCACTACCTACCTACATCTGGCCTTAAGGTGATTGGGGACAGCTGGATCAGCGTAGCTACATCTGTCCCCATTCTAGACAGACTGAGATGACAAAGTCAGGAGTGCAAGCACACAAGGCTGGCCTCTGCCTCTAGTTCATGTAATCCCAATTTAAGGAACATTAGCCCTCACCTTAGAGAGGGGCCACTCTTGCTTCATTTCATGCCACCTGTTTCCATGGCACTGGTACAGAGGCCTTATGCAGAGCTTTGCAGATCAGTGTGTCAGCTGTTAGGTAACATACAGGTTACTATCTTCTTCCAGGATATTCCCTAGCAACCATCAGCTGGCAAATGAACTGGAGAGCTCTCCAAAATAACCCTTAACTCAAAGCATCATGCTGCCAGCCAGGCTAATGCTTGCAGCTCTGCTCAATTTCTGATTTCTGGTACCAGTCACAGCTCACCACAGTGGAGAGAAATTCCGATCACTTTAAATCATCTCCTCTCCACCTATTCCATGGTCACCCACTGTACTCTCTAGCTTGTCTTTAGCCCACAGCTACAACCAACAGTGGCTAGAACTAAAGATTAGCAAATAAACTTAAACAGGTTTGCACAAGCCTGCTCTATTACTACCGTGTCCAACCAAGAATCAACCTTCCTGGAAGGCAGCTGTGACAGCACATAGAGAGGACTGAGAATGGCTCTAGCCAGTATGACTGACATCTCCCTTCTCAGCCCAAACAAAGTGTTGCCTTGCAACCCTTGCAGACATTCTACTTTGGACTCAGGACTAGGTTTTCACTGCAAAAAAGATTGCTTTTACACTGAGATCGCTACTTCCACATAAAAGCCCAGGAGACAAAGCGAAGTTACGTTTTTTAGTCAAGATCAAGCCTATACCCCTCCACTCTGGGGCTGACCTTGATTAGCTACATCAAGGTAAAACTACAGTGTCTTATCTGCACTAAGATTTCACACCATTGGAAAACACACTTTTCTTGCAGCCAAGGCAGGCTTTGTCTCTCGCTACTTCAGTTCCCATCTGTGCAATGGGGATAATAGCACTTCCCTGTCTCCTGGAGAGTGGGGGTTGTGACGCTAAAAATGTTAAAGATTGTGAGGTGCTCAAATACTAAAGTGATAAGGACCTATAAGTATTTCAGGAAGACCGATAACATCTATACTTCTGGATAAACACATGAACAGCTCTAATGCCCTTCACCTCCAGGACAAGATTCAAACCCAGCCCAGATTAGCAGTGACCAAAAGCTGCTACAATGTGCTGCTCAGTAGCCAATGGTGAAATTTGTTGCTGTCAATCCAGTTTCCAAAGCAAACGTGTGTACAAAGAACAGCAGCACAACTGCCCCTTCCATTGGAGCAGAGACTGATGTGCACAAAGTTGCCCTCCTCATGCTAAGGGCGACTGCCATGGCTCAGGGCTGGCGGGTGCAGTGGGTGAAAGCTGGCACTCCCTGACCCCATGTGTCGAAAAATATGGATTTTTAGTCTGCAGTGCTGGGAATCTGGCACTTTTCACCACCACAGATTTCACTTAGGGCTTGTCTTCACTACGGCACTAAATTGGCATTTGATAGGAGAGCATCTCTGGTCGACATAGCATAGTGAAGACAGCGCGGCTACTCAATGTAAGGTATGTGGACCTCAGTTACATTACTTACCTAACATAACTTGCGTCCCTTACATTGACCTGATCACAGAGTGAAGACAAGCCCTTAGAAAATGCTCCCATCGAAGGGCCTATCAAAGAGGAGAGGGTGAATTAAGACACACAGATCAAAGCCAGGAAAAAGTGAACTTCAAAGAAATAAGATTTATTATAATATAAAAATCTTTGTCAAACAATCAATTCTCTTTGGTGGTAAAGTATATAATATGCATTGGGCTTTACTGGAAAGCGGTTTCTGACAGGCTCACATTTTAGTCACAAAACATAAAGGCTACAGCCAAATCATCATCACTTGTCTGCAACACATCCCCCCAGTCAACACATTCCATGGGTTGGGTCAGTTACACAATTACAGCAGATTAGGCATGAAGGATCTCATTACCAATTCCTCCTATTGTCATAATCTGTGAACGTTTTACTTGCAACATGAAAACGATGCAAGTGTACATGAAGCCCACAGAAAGAAAAGACTGCATTAGTACATGTCCATTGTATTGAGAATTTGAGTTAATTGGCACCTCTGCAAATTAAGAATTGACAGGCAACAAAGCACCACTACTGAGAGAGCTGCAGCCAAAGAGATAACAAGATCAAACCAAAATAAACACACTATCCTTTACTAGTGTGGCTCCCTCCATTTTGGGGAAAGCGAACTGAACATCAAGAAAAATGCAATCTCGATTTTCAGGGTAAGAGTTAAGATATAATCAACAAATGTCACCAAAAAAACCATAGAAAAACATTTCACACCATCTAAAAAAGGAAATTTTCTGCTGATCAGCAGTATTTCCTGTCTTTTCCTAGCAATCAATTAGGAGTCAGTGGAAATCTTTTAAAATCTAAGGCAGGAGGGAGTTTTTTTTCTGGAACACACTAAATATATCTGCACACACCAAAACATCAAGGAAGTCTAATCCTACCAATGGAAAGGTTGGACAGCTTCACATTTTGCATACAACCCAACCCTTCATAAAGCCCAGTTTGTATCTCTCAGTGGCATCTGCTGAATGGTATTAACCATACAGAAAGCACAAAACCCATTTCTATTAGACGTAAAGAAAAGACTGAACAAGAGCGGACAGTTGTGTGGAGGGTAGCTGGCATGGCACGACATGCCAGTGGGCGCAGAGGACTTGCCCGAAGGCTTGTCACAGTTTAGATACCATCTGCACCGTGCTGGCGTGACTCCATCCATCCGTAAAGCCTCTTCTGCCAGGGGTCTCCAGCTCATCTATTCAGTGCTGGCGGGGAGGAGAGAAAACATCAACAAAAATCCCTCCACATGCTCAATCTCCAGGTTGCGCCTCCCGCTGTCAGTCTCACTTTCGGTTGTTATGTCCAGTGTTGCCCTTATGCTGATACCAAGTTTCCCTCAGGGCTGCCTGGGTCCCTGCAGAAATGTCTAGGCCACAGGCCCCGATTCGCCTCTTTTGCCTTGCAGGAGGGTAGGAGGCCACATCTGCTGCTCAGCCCTCGTCACTTTCTCCTGCTAGGATCTGGTCTGACTCTGACCCCCAGGGCGGGGGCTTTCCACTCTGGACAAGAAGCCAGGGCCTGGGGCCAGGCCAGTCAGTATCACTCCAGCAGCAGGACCAGGGTGGGGGTGGGGGGACAGGTTGTGGCTCTGCTCCTCTCCTCGCCCCAGCAGCGAAGCAGGTCTCTGGCTAGCTCGGAGGCTGCTCCCCAGCAGCTGGGGGCAGCCCCAGGCCCTGCTCCCGGGGACCAGAGAGCTTGGATCAGTTCACCAGGGAAGGGGCGGCCCTTGGTGTCACTTGGGGAAGGGGTCGGTGCTGGTGGGCGGAAGGGCGGCACTTGGTGCTGGTGGGGGGAGGGAGGGGCGAAGGGCCGGCACGCGGCAGTTGGTGCCGGGGGACGCTGCTCGGCCACCGCAGCTCAGGTACTGCCCCCGGGGGCCCGCGGCCCCTCGGCCGCCCGGCGCTCGGCGGCGCGCAGCAGGCTCCGGCGCAGCACGGGGTAGAGGCGCTGGCAGCCCTCCAGGCCGAGGCGCACGGCCTGGGCCCAGCTGTCGGGGGTCCCGCCCTGACCGCTGCCCAGCAGCCCGGCCACTTGGTTGAGGCCGGGCATGAGGGCCACAGTAAGCCGGGCGGGGGCCACACGCTCCTCGGCCTCGCTAGGCTGCAGCAGCCAGGCACCGGCGGGCCCGGGCGCGCGGCACAGGCCGCATCCCACCACCAGGTCGAACATCTCCACGCCGGCATCGGCCAGCGCCAGGGCGGCGGCAGAAAGAGCGGCCGCCAGCGCCGAGCCGCCGTCTTGCAGCAGCAGCGCCGTGAGCTCCAGCCGCGCCCGCGGATAGCGCGCCAGGCGCACGGCTGGCGCCAGCGCCTCCTGCAGCGCCAGGCCCAGCTCGCGCTCGCGGGCAGCGGTGGCGGGTCCGGGCCGCGGGCGGGCGCCGCGGGCGGAGAAGGGCGCGCGGCGGAACTCGCACAGCAGCCGGCCGCGGCCCTCAGCCGCCTCGCGCGGGCCGTGCACGGCGCACAGCACCTTGGTGCCGCCGCTCAGCTCCACGTAGGCCGAGCCCTCGGCCTGGCTCAGCAGCCCGGCCCGCGCCAGCAGCGGCCGAAGCGCCGCCGCCTCCCGCTCCGGGATCTCCGCCTCGCCGGGCACCGCGTAGAGCAGCGGCGCCTGCGAGTCCTCGGGGCCCGGCACCCGCCGATGGTCCAGCGGCATGGCGCGGTGTGTGTGTGTGTCTGTCTGTCAGCAGTGACAGTGAGTGAGTGAGTCCGTCTGCCGCGCCGCGCCCCCTGCCGGCCGAAGCCGCTCCGCCAACGCCACCAGGGGCGGGGACGCCAGTAATGGCGGCGTGGCGGACGCGGGAGCGTGAGCCGAGCCCCGCAGAGGTAGCGGCAGTGGGACTGACGCTGGCCCTGTGCCCAGCCTTGTCCCTGCGGCCCGGCCGGGGTTCTAAGCTGCCTGGGGCAGCGCCATTATTGATCTTAGCCTGGAGCCTGTGCGGTGAGGGCAGGCGCAGGGCTGCTGTGAAGGGGGGGGGGCCTGGTGCTGTGCCCCAGACTAGCCACCTCTCCCCCCCCCCCCCCCCCTGCACACGGGCAGCCTGGCACGGGAGACAAACAGTAGCTGAGTTTCTGGGCCAGAGGCTGTCACTCCTCTGCTTTCACACATCCTGCCTTCCCCCTGCTCACTCCTCATCGGGCTGGGCTGCCTCCTGCAGGAGACACACCAAGGCCCAAGTTGTGCCTCTATGAAACAAGCTGGCACCCTCCTTAAGCTACGCCAGAGCTGATCTGTGCCATTCATGCATGACTTGGGGTTTACACTGGTTTTGGGGAGTTTGCTCTAGGTTGAATCTAGACTAAGCATACTTTAAGTATCCATTGGGCCATGACTGCTATGGTTTCCCATGCTTCATTCTTCCGCCACTCAGCTGTTTCTCCTTTATGGAAGTCTGGAGGCTGGCTCATGGAAGGGAGAACGGCAGAGGGGCATTTGTATGGTCATTACAAGATATTACAGGCCTAGGAAGAAGCCACCCTCTGCCCCTTCCTACGCCTGGTACAAGCATCTCTGTATACATTGCGTCTTTCCCTAACTTTCCAGGTGCACAGTGAAAAGCAGTACTTAGGCCAACTGAATGGGATTCATTAACTTGTTTTTGGCAAATTTTGCAAGTAGCAGATTTTGCAGGAGGCAGAGTCATCTGATTGACATACTGCTCCCCCAGTAAGGGTATGTCTTCAGTGATTACCATCCTCAGATCAATTGATCCAGAGCGATTGAGTGGTCACTGAAGACCAGCTCATTTGATCCGGAAGTTGATGCATTAAAACTACTCCCTCAAGTGACATAACTCTGTATCAAGGGGAATGTGTTTCTTGTCAGTGCAGCAAAGACACCAGTAGATGAGGAGTTATGAAGTCAAGGGGACTTATGCAAGCTACTCTGCAGAGCTTGCATAACTCACATTGACTGCTGCTGAATTTCCAGGTAAGTGTAGACCTGGCCTAACTGGCCCGATCAAAGCCAAACAGCAACTAAGCTCATAGCCCTCATCACATATATCCTTTCATTAGCACTCAGCCTACTGCTCACAGATCCAAGCAGAGGTAGGTTTGTCCAGCTAAAGGCAGGAGCTACAGCTAGAGCAGCTTAGATTAATGCAATATTAATATGGTCAATGAACAGAGTAAAGAGATTCTGCATTACCTACAAATGAGCAACAGTGGTGAGGGACAAAGTACTCCAGCAGCTTAGATCCTAATCTTCCACACCCATTCCCATTACAGCTCACCCCTCCCCTGGTTGTGAGGGTAAGGGGCAGGGGGAGGGATTGGTATACACAGACACTGGGGTTTGATGCATTTTATTTTAGAAGGTTGAAGTATTTGCTAATATTTAGTACCTTGTATGGTGCTTTGCAGACTTTACATTAGCTAGTTAATCCTCACAGCAGCCCTGCAAAGTGGTATTAGTTCGATTTTATAGACACGGAACAGACACAGAGGGGTGATAGTCAAGTGACTTAACCCAGGCTACGGCCAGAGTCTTCAGAGCCAGATTAGGACACGAGTTGCTGGCTCCCTAAACCCTTGTTTTGATCACTAGCCCATGATTCTGCTTTTAGTCTGTTAATGCCTCAAGCAGCTGGATTCAGAAGACATGATGTGCAGTATCTGTCTCCACAGACCCCACTAGAGTAATCTAGCAGCCAGGCTGATGAGAATGGGGAGAGAGTTTGAGAGCCTTCCCATATGTGCTATGAGCCAGTGCAAGTGCAGTAGGTCAGTTCTTCAACTCGCCAAGGTGGAGTTTGGCAAAGTTTGTGGCCAGTTTCAGAGCCTCCTCTAGGCAGCCAACATTCTTGCCTGTAGCTTGGGCAGACACATCTTTCCCACCGCCTTTGCCGTCCATCAGCCCCGACACCTCCTGCACCCACTGGTTGGCCTTCAGGCCCTTGTTGGCTGCCTCCTGGAAAACCAAGAGAACTCAGATTATTATAAAAACAGCAAGGTTTGGAGTCAATTCCAGGGCTGCTGGGGGAAGGCAAGATTTCCAGGCTCTGTGCTGTGGCTGACCGTGCCAGGGTTGAAGGAGCTGTCTTTTCCAAGCAAGTAGGCAGAGCCCGCATCTTTGTTTAAATCGGTGGCTCTCACTAAACTTTCCAGACTATCAGCCCCTTTCAGGAGTCTGATCTACCTTGTGTACTGCAAGTTTCACCTCATTTAAAAATGACTTGCTTACAAGAAAACAAAAATACCAAAGTGTCAGCATACTATTACTGAAAAACTGCAGACCTCATTTTTACCGTATAATTATAAAATAAATCCATTGGAATATAAATATTGTACTTACATTTCAATGTACAAAATATAGAGCAGTACACAACAAGGCATCTGTGTGAAATTTTAGTTTGTACTGACTTCACTAGTGCTTCACTAGTTGCAAAACTAGGCAAATATCTAGATGAGCTGACGTACCCCTGGAAGACCTCTGTGTACCCCCAGGGGCACATGTATCCCTGGTTGAGAACCATTGGTTTACATTACATGCATCCTGGGGAGAGGAAATATGGGTTGGGAGGGAAGAGAAGCCTAGTACTTCACATGGTCTATAATGCAGCATGCAGGGTGAAATAGAGGGAGACAGTATGCTGGTGTATATTGGGGCCTACTGTCTATCAGTGAGATGGGAAAGTGAGAGCCAACTGAAAATGGGGGAGTTGATGGGGGTGTGCAGTGTCATGGGAAACATGGAAAAGAAGAGATTTGAGTAGAATTTATCTTTTAATTAATGGCTATGAGCCTGAAAGGGAGAGGGAGATATATATTTCAGTCTTAGGGCTTGTCCACACGGAGTTTTTCAGGAACAGCTTTCAAAGTGGGTTAGACTACACTAGCAACAAGACACTCTTATTCCAGATTAAGAGGGTCTGCATGTGGAATTATTCTGGAATAGCAGTTTTTGAATAACTCCCATTGTGTAGCCCCGAAACTACCCAAGAGGTTTGTCCTTAAATTGTACTGAATTACTGAAGTTATTCTGCAGTATGGCATCCCTTCCCCACCTTTTGCCTGAACCAGCTCCCTTCCCAGGCAGATTTTGGGACCACTGGCACAGAATTCAAGTGCAGCGCAAAGCAGCTGGCAGACACGTCCCTTACTGGAGGGGCAGGGAGCTCTCAATCGTGAAATCTTTGCTGCATAGAGTTCGCACTCCCACTTTGCAGCTTCCAAGCCTGGCTCCAGCATCTGCAGCTCATGTCACCTCAGGAAACTGAAACTCTTGGTTTGCTCTTTGTACTAAGGCACAATCCTGCACTTGCATCAGTAACAGAAAAGACGGTTACTCACCTTGCAACTGTTGTTCTTCAAGAGGAGTTGCTCATGTCCATTCCATTCTAGGTGCATGCGCGCCCCAGTGCACGGTTACTGGAACTTTTTTCCCCTTTAGCAGTATCTGTAGGGCCAGCTCCAGCGCCCCCTGGAGTCCTGCACACGTCTCAGTATATTAGGCGCCACTGGCCTTATACCCCCTCAATTCCTTCTTGCCCTCAACTCTGACAGCTGGGACGGGTCATGGAATGGACATGAGCAACATCTTGAAGAACAAGTTACAAGGTGAGTAACCGTCTTTTCTTCTCTGAGTGCTTGCTCATGTCAATTCCATTCTAGGTGACTCACAAGCAGTACCTTGGAGGTGGGTTCAGAGTTCACAGATGAGCTGTCGCTGGCGTCATCCTGTGCCTGCTGAATGATGGTGTAGTGGGACACAAAGGTGTCTTGCATGTGTCTTGAACAGGCACTTGTGCCAGGAACATCGCAGAAGAGGCCTGCCCTCTGGTCAAATGGGCTGTGACGTTTCCCGGAAGAGGAACCTTCGCCTGCTCATAGCAGAACCTTATGCACAAGGTTATCCAAGATGGAATCTGCTGAGTAGAGACAGGTAGGCCTTTCATTTGGTTAGCTACTGCCATGAAAAGCTGTGTGGACTTATAGAACGGCTTTGTCCTCTCAATGTAGAATGCCAGGGCTCTTCGCATGTCCAGGATGTGCCATCTCCGCTCCTCCTCCAAAGCATGCAGCTTTGGAAAGAAGACTGGCAGGAAAATATCCTGAATGAAATGAAATTGGGATACCACCTTGGGCAAAAAGGCCGGGTGAGGCCTCAGCTGTACCGTGTAAGGTGGCTCCGAGGTAACTGCCCTAATTTCAGATACCCTCCTTGCTGAGGTAATGGCAGCTAGAAAGGCCATCTTCCATGACAGCAACAAGAGGGGCCAGGTAGCCAAAGGCTCAAACAGAGCCCGAGAGCCTTCCTCCAAAATGGTGGCAAAATCCAGTGCCTGCTTCGGGGGCAGAGGCTCCCCGAAGCGCTTGAGGGAGTCCCAGAGATTATAGCTATACCTCCCTAGCAGTGCTTGCTGGTTAGCAATTCGGAATTGCAGGCGCACTGTCAAATACACTTTTCTCCCAAACAAATCCAGATTTTATTGTCTTTGTTTTTGGGAGTCGTGCCTGGTTGTCCCTGCCTGTCCCATTCACTGGCAGCCATCACCACCTAGGAACAGTGGGGAGGATGCGTGAACAAGTATTCAAACCCTTTTGCGGGAACGTAATACTTTTTCTCCGCCCTTTTAGACGTTGGTGGCAAGGAGGATGGTTTGCGCCACAGGGCTTTAACTACCTTGAGAACCCCTTCGTGGACTGGCAGGGCGACCTGGGCCTCTGCTTCCAACCCAAGTCTGAGGCCACCCTCTTAAGGAGCTCCTGGTGGGCTTGGAAGTCATCCAGAAGGGCTGATGGCCCCACCATAACTGCCTCGTCAGGGGAGGAGGAGGATGACTGACCTGGCACAGGAGGTGGTGGCATCTCCTCCTGCTGCAGAGGGACCAGGGTAGGTGTCCCTTCCAGTGAGTCTGACTCCGCCTCCGAAGCGTAGCTGTGAATCTCTACTGGGGAGGTGGGGCTGTGGATTGTTTCCTTGATGACCTGACGGAATAGGGATCTGGAGCCACTGGGAACCCCCAGGGATTCCAGTACAGCCATTGAGCCAGCCACTGGCCCTGAGGCCAACCAAGAGCGGCCGGACAGGGACCTTGCTCCTGAACCCCAGGTTGATGGTGCTGACCAGGGTGGGCAGCTGAGGTTCTGTCTCCCCCGAGGAACAGGAATCGCTTCCAGACGACCAGTGACGGGCTGCGCTTGACCCCTTTCCCACAGGAATGGTACCGTGGAGAGTGGGAGTGGCGTCTGGCTCCCGAGACCTTTGGTGCTCTGACGAACGCCGCTTCGGCAACAGGGAGTGCAACATCAGCGACCAGTGGTACCGTTCCCTAGACCGGTGCCACGCCGGAGAGGACCTTCGGTGGGAGGAGGAGTGGGATTGATGCAGTGTTGCAGGTGAGTGTCTCGGTGCCAGGGATTGACGATGATGCCGATTGTCCCTGGGTGAGTGTCTGGATGCTGGCAACCAGGTTCTGTGCCATGAAAGCACAGGCGAACTCATCGGTTTCGGGGATCGTGATTGGTGCTGGCTCCCGGATGGTAAGTGCCTGCTAGACCCGGACTGGGATCGGTGGTGTCCTGCTGAGAACTTTGGTGCTGGCGACCGAGAGCAGTGCCAAGCAGATACCACTGAAAGCCTTCTGTCAGCGCTCTGCCTCCAGCAATCTTCCTGGTGATGGGGAACGCATCCTCAGGGATCGGTGCCAGAGTGAGGAGATCTTCTCCACGGCAACCTGGCTCGTGAGGAAGCACATCGAGACTCCGGAGAGTGGTGCAGTCATTGGGGGGGTTCCATTGGAGGCTTCCCCTTTGACGCTGGTGCCTTTCCTTTTGCTTGCTCCATCCGGGGCACAGATGTTGGAGGCCTGGACAGGGCCATCAAGTCCCTTGCCGCTTGAAATGCCTCTGGCATCGATGGCACCACGAGCTGCGGAGGCCCTCTTCTGCCCCTGGAGTCGGAGGTGGCTCCCTCAGAGGACTTAGGATTCTAGGCGGTGAGCCCTGCTCCTGCAGAGTCTGCTTGGCCTGTTGGACCTGTGATGGTCCCGCACTTGACCCCGTGTCCTTGGTGCGGGGGAGCGACCCCTCTCCAAGCATTTTTATTCTGCTTCACAGAAGATCAGTGCCATGGTGGTTCCAGTGCCGCAGGGGCGCTCTGAACTGATGCGGTGCTCAGCACCAAGAGGGAGCGGATGGCTCCAAGGCTGGTCTTAGGGCAGTCTCCATCAGTAAGGCATTAAGACGGATTTCTTGCTCCTTCCGAGTCTGTGGTCTGAACACCTTACAGATCCGGCACTTGTCCTTCCTTATCTGGCACTTGTCAATCCCTGGAAAAAATCATGGAGCAGGTCCTCAAGAAATCCATTTTAAGGCACTTGGAAGAGAGGAAGGTGATCAGGAACAGTCAACATGGATTCACCAAGGGAAAGTCATGCCTGACCAACCTGACTGCTTTCTATGAAGAGGTGACTGGCTCTGTGGATGTGGGGAAAGCGGTGGATGTGATATAGCTTGACTTTAGCAAAGCTTTTGATACAGTCTCGCACAGTATTCTTATCAGCAAGTTAAAGAAGTATGGGTTGGATGAATGGACTATAAAATGGATCGAGAACTGGCTAGAGCATAGGGCTCAACGAGCAGTGATCAATGGCTCCATGTCTAGCTGGCAGCCAGTCACAAGCAGAGTGTCCCAGGGGTCGGTCCTGGGGCCGGTTTTGTTCAACATTTTCATTAATGATCTGGAGGATGGGGTAGATTGCACCCTCAGCAAGTTTGCAGATGACACTAAGCTAAGGGGAGTGGTAGATACTCTGGAAGGAAGGGATAGGATACAGAAGGACCTAAACAAACTGGAGGATTGGGCCAAAAGAAATCTGATGAGATTCAACAAGTGCAGAGTCCTGCACTTAGGATGGAAGAATCCCATGCACAGCTACAGACTGGGGACCGATGAGCTAGGCAGCAGCTCTGCAGAAAAGGACCTGGGGATAACAGTGGATAAAAAGCTGGATATGAGTCAGCAGTGTGCCCTGGTTGCCAAGAAGGCTAATAGAATATTGGGCTCCATTAGTAGGAGCATTGCCAGCAGATCGCGGGAAGTGATTATTCCCCTCTATTCGGCATTGGTGAGGCCGCATTTGGAGTATTGTGTCCAGTTTTGGGCCCCCCACTACAACAAGGATGTGGACAAGTTGGAGAGAGTCCAGCAGAGGGCAACAAAAATGATTAGGGGGCTGGAGCACAGGACTTATGAGGAGAGGCTGAGGGAACTGGGCTTGTTTAGTCTGCAAAAGAGAAAAATGAAGGGGGATTTGATAGCAGCCTTTAACTACCTGAAAGGGGGTTCCAGGGAGGATGGAGCTAGGCTGTTCTCAGTGGTGGCAGATGACAGAACAAGGAGCAATGGTCTCAAGTTGCAGTGGAGGAGGTCTAGGTTGGACATTAGGAAAAAGTTTTTCACTAGGATGGTGGTGAAGCACTGGCATGGGTTACCTAGGGAGGTGGTGGAATCTCCATCTTTGGAGGTTTTTAAGATGCGGCTTGACAAAACCCTCACTGGGATTATTTAGCTGAGATTAGTCCTGCTCTGAGCAGGGGGTTGGACTAGATGACCTCCTGAGTTCCCTTCCAACTCTATGATTCCTGTGTGATTCCCCCAGACACTTCAGGCAACTGTCGTGGGGGTCGCTAAGTGGGAAGGGTTTGCCACAAGTCTTGCAGGGCTTGAAACTGGGATATTACCGCTGCCGGGAAGAGGTCTCTGAGGAGTCAAAACCTTAACTACTAAACTATTTACAACTATTGACTAACAAAAACACACTAACTACTCAACTAATGACTACTCAAGAGAACACAAACACTAAATGCTGAGAGGCACTTGCAGCAGCAAGCAAAATGCAGTTTCAGTAACCATCAGTGGTGGGAAGAAGGAACTGAGGGGGCGTAAGGCCAGCAGCGCCTAGTATACTGTGGCATGTATGTGGGACTCCAGGGGGCGCAGGAGCTGGCCCTACAGATACTGCTAAAGGGGAAAAGATTCTGGTAACTGTGCATGGAAGCGTGCACACACCTAGAATGGAATCAACATGCGCAAGCATTCGAAGAACAAAAAGCCACCGTCCCCAGTACAGGGGAATATGCCATTGGATCTGCAGTGCAAGGCTGAAGGGGCGCAGCCAGAGCAGGACCATAGGAATTGGAGGAAGCACCACGTAATGCTCCTTCAGAATCTCTCTCCTTAGTGGAAGCTGCCAGTTTTATGGGACCCTAATTCAAGGGTCAGCATCTGTTACCATTTGTGTGATCTCGTCTTACAAGGTGGAGTCCCCACTGCAGATACCCTTGTGCATAAGGGTTGTAGGAATCCTGTAGTGATAGCATCCCCAGCTAGTGAGTGCTCCAACACTCAGTTTGAATGGCTTCAGGGTGGATGGACACACACACGGACATAGTACTACCTGAGGTACTTGGCATAAGCAGGTGATCTTTCCAGCTTCATTATCCACTGAGAAGAGCATGGCCGCAGTCCGAGGGGAATAAGCCTTGAATAGCTTCAGAGATTCATTCAGGGCCTGTGAAATGACACACACATATACAGTCATGGCAAGAACCAGTCCATCCCAGCTCACCTTCTACGTGGCCTGGGAATGCTCCCACACAGACTACTCTGCAGCCACAGCAAGGATGGTCCCGAATGGCCCAGAAAAGAACTTGACACAAGCCACTGCCTGGCCAGGATCCTGGATCAAGAAAGATCTTCCTCACACACCTCACCTTGAAGCAGCACCTCTGCAGCGCTCACACTTTCTGGGTGCAGCATAGCCTGCATGGACCCCCTAGAGGCTGGCTGTCGAGCTCGCATGGAAGGAGCAGCAGTGGTGGCTTGTCCCAGTCACCCCAGGCCACTGCTTAGAGCTCTGTGCTTCTGAACCTCCCTCCCACCCCCCTCGCACCCAGACTCCACTCACGAGCTGTGCAGCTCCCCTGTCCAGACCAAGCTCTACGTTCATTCAGTTCCCCAGCTTTGGTCACTTGAGGCCCCATAAATTTGCAGCTCTGCAGCCACAAAACAAGTGAAACCAGAGTTTGTGAGTGGGTGTAGCTAATATAGGGACCACGAGAGGAGAGTACAGGTGCAGTTGCCCTGAAACTGACAGGAGAGATGGCTGGAACATGATCTGGCTGCCCATGGAGAAACTTATTTGGGGCATTCATACTGGATGGCTGCTGCCTTCTTTACCATAACTGTCCATTTACTATTGGTGCTTAGCAGTGGCAGAGTTCAACCGGCACCACTCAGCAAGCATAGCAAAGATAAAGGAACAGATTCAGCTCATGGCTACTGGAGATGGAGGGGGATGGAAATTAAGCTTGCCCCTGCCTCTAACAAACCCAGCTGGACGGGTTACAGAATCCATGAAACTAGAGCTGGAGAATGACACTTCACTCTTACCTGGCGCTTGTTCTAGGCTCCATTTAGTCCCTGCCTGGGGGCCAGCACAGGACACACACTGGAGTCATCTGGCTAGTTTTAAATATCTGATGTGACAGAGCTTCCATGCTTCTCTGGGGTGACTACTCTGCAGACTGTCCTGTTCGGAAATGTTTCCAGCCTGTATTTTCCCCTTATTCTGCTATTCCTAGCTACCTCCTTGGGCCACCCTTATTTGGCTCACTTAGGACAGGCATGGAAAGATTTTTGAAGGAATCCCCATCCTCAGCCAGAGTCTGGGAGCTGGGATGTGGAAGGAGAGGAGTGCTAGAAGGACAAATAATGGAAATCCTCATCGTTCTGTTTAGTGTGGGCTTAGATAAACCTGAAGGAGGGCCATGGAGCCCCAGCACGTGAACAGATTACACACCCGTCCCGTTGGTGCCCCTGGATGGAGGCTCTCGAACAGGCTGTGTAATGAGTATGTTGTGGAAGTGTTCATCTGCCCAGAACACAAATTCAGAGGCTATGTTCCAAGCTCCCCAGCCATGTGCATGGAGGGTGTTTGGGGAAACTGTTCTGCCCTGGTAGCTGGTTTACCTTTGCTGAAGCTCCACTCTCCACTTCCAGGACTACCAGTGGCTGGTTAGGATGACTGTCAATGAGCTGCTTTGTCTTCTCCAGCACCTGCGAGAATAAGGAGCTATGCAGATGGGGGAATATGTGCACGTCACCTTGGTACAGGGGTCCACCCGTGACAGGGAGAGATTTCAAACCTCTGCCCGCTAGAACTCCCTACCTCCCCCTCCCTGATAATTCTGCCCAATGCTGCAGACCAAAGACTAGGCCAGCCAGAAATGCAATGCAACCTTTGTGCCTGTGCAGAGGAAGATCTGTGTATGTGACCCAAGAGAAGGCCGTGCTGTACAGCTCCTCCCCAATAGTCACCAGTTACCATGTGGAGTCAGAAGCAGTAAGTACCAGTCCATTCAGCTGCACCCCATAAATATCCCAGGTCAGTCTGGGCTGGCCTGAGGGATGGGTCAGAAGCATTTTCCAGGAGCTAATGTGGCTCGCCCCCTTTCTAGCCAGCAAGAGGGGCTGCTGAGTTTCAGAGGGGCACATCATTTCTCAACAGCGCCCCTGGTGATCAGCTGAAAACATTACTGTTAGAGAGGACTGTCCAACCTCATTACTGCCATGTGGTTAGTACTCCAAGGTAGCCACTACAGCCCTGAGGAAAGGAAGAGGAGATTGCAAAGCGGAAAACAGATCTTGAAGAGAAAGGGTGGATGCCAGCTAGACCCCCATATTTAGATGGCACAGGCCCCTTCCATGTTTGTTTGGGTTGGGAGCGGGAAGCAGAGCCCACACTGATGCCCTCAGGATGCCCCATCCCTCCAGCATTATCCAGCTGGGCTAGTGGGCTCACTCGTTTCTGCATGTCTGCTTTGCTTGTGCGGTCCAGGTCATCCATAATCTTCTTCAGTGCTTTGAGAGCCTCCCTCAGCTCATCCTTCCGCCACTGCGGGATAGCTGCGGTAGCCAGCGTCTGGAAGCAGAAGAGGCGGGCTCAGGCTCCAGCATACCACAACAGGAGGCTGAGGTTTCTGTACTCCCCACCCTAATGAACTGGTCTGAAACCCAAAAAGCCTCTCGATCAGACCACCCAGCAAGAAGCTCCCTTCCCAACGCCATGAGAGAGACAGGAAACGAGGCGGCATGTGCTCAATCTACACTGCATTGTCCACCTAGGACGCTTCCGTGGCCTCCATCACCATAGTGTCTGAGTGCCCCCCAGTCTTTAATGGATTTAGCCCACCACATCCATGAGGCAGGACAGGGCTATTACTGCTATTGGGATAGTGGGGAACTGAGGCAGAGAGAGACCAAGGGACTTGCCTTGACTGTGGCAGAGCAGGGAATTGAACCCGGGTTTCCAAAGCAACACCCGAGGCACCAGACACAGATTCCATGTGCTCTTGGCACCCGACTACTAAGTGACTTGCTTTGATTTAAGAAGCCAGGCTAAGGCATCGCATTCTTCCTACTAGTCAACACGCCGCGCTGGGGGGCAGGGTGCTGGGCTCCCAATCCCTACCTCACTGAGGTCTGCAATCTCCTTCTGCACATCCTTGCTAGGAGCAGTCTGAACCTTCACTTTGGCAGCCAGGGCAGTGAGCGATTTCGTGAGGCTGTCCGCTTTCCTTAGCGCCTGAGAGAGCGAAATTCAGCTTAGCTCTCGAGGACAGATACCGAGTGCTGGGCTGTCCAACACCACATAGCAAGGGACAGAAATACAATCCCGAGAGAGAGAAGCTCCCTCAAGGAGCTACAATAAAGATCACAGCAGCAGAGCCCAAGGAGGCAGTGTTTGTCCATTAGCCTCAGGCTATTAGCCAATCTCACCCCACAGTACTTGCCACCCCTCTCTGGTACTAGCCAATATCCAATGCTTCAGAGAAAGCCATTAAACCCCAGAAAGATGCACCTCACTGACCCCTGGGGGGGGACTCCCTCTTGACCCTAGCTGGGGATCAGTTTACACCCCACAGCACGACGACTGGAGTTCTTTGCTTAAGTAATTGCAGCTGACAATAGTGTTTGTACTAAGGGTTCTGTCTGCACAGTTCTGCTCCAGGTGAGTGCTTACAGATCTATGATATCAAGAGCTGAACTACTATGATGCTGGGAAAGCATCATACCATAAGACACCAGCCCATGATTGGAACTGCAGATGATGCAAGGCTAGCAGAAAGCATTTCTTCTCCATTTCTCTCACCCCTTTAGCCATCCTTTGCCATCTTTCCTCCCGCCAACCTGGCTTGGCATGGCAGGAGCTCAGGACACTGACAGTGCAGACTCTCCCACTGCACTGCCAGACTGACCGACATAGATGGAGGGTGTGCAATGCAATAGTATTGCATCGAAGGCTCCCCAGCTCCACCCACTGGCTGGCTGCATGGCCAGGGAGCCTCCTGCACAGCTCTCCTGGATGAGTTTCTAGCCTCATGCATCTAACCTGCACTTCTGAAGCTGAAGTTAGAAGCTGCAAATGCTGCAGGCACCTGGGGCCAAGTGCTCAGCTGGTGTAAAGTGATATGGAGTCAATGGTGCAAGGACCATTTAGCCCAGTGGAGGACCTGGCTCTTAATCTTTAATACAGATGAAAACCTCTGGTCCACAATGGGGTTGCCATTCACGCTCTAGAAGGCTACCCACAGGACTTGGATTTCACAGTGATCCCCCTGCTCTCTCCACTTACCTTCAGTGCTTCACCACCAGTGATTGCAACTATTCTCCGGATGCCTTTAGCAATCGCTTCTTCAGAGATGATCACAAAAGGGCCAGCATGGCTGGAATTCTGCAGGTGGCTTTGGAAAAAACAGACATGGACCCCTGAGGTGAGACGGCTAAAATTCCTATCAGGCTCCTCCCTCCCTCCCCGTTCAAATACTCACGTCCCGCCACAGAACTCGACAGAAGTGATGGAGCCAGCAGCGCTTGAGGGGTCAGCCAGCATGTCCTCTATGGGGATACCAACGGAGACGACACGCACGGGATCGGGGTAGGTCTCATCAAACACAGCCCGCAGGCCCTGGATAGCTTTGGCTGCTGCCAGAGGGCAATCCTTTGCATACACAGTCTGGGGAGGACAAAGTCAGGGGGATCAGATGGGCACTGCCAGCACAGATGGAAATGCAGATACAGTTTAACAGCTGTAACCAAAGCATCAGAACTTTTCATCTCACTTTCAACAGTTGCATCTGTCTCTGGGCGAGTAGCCTCAACTCTTGTCCCTTCTCCTCTGAGACACACCCGTTTTCTGCTAACTGCGGCTTCAAGAGTTAGATTCGTAGCCTGGCAGATTTCAGCAACCAAATTAGCCTATGGCGAATGGCTCATCAATGATCCAGCGACACCTGCATGCTTTTCCTAGCCTGGAGGACAGTGACCATGAGTCAATCTAGTGGCCAGCCCTGCCAAACAACTGTCACACACACTTTGACAACAGGGGCAGTGATACAGGAACAGTTCATTTCTATTCTGGGAAATGTTACTTATTGATGAGGCTCACAGAGTTCAGTTCAAATCTATATTTTCCAGTCAAAATAAGGCCACATCTTACCCTGAAGTCTCAGTTTACACCGAAGAGGCCAGCAAAGAGCAGTTCCTTACCCTGCAGTAACTGTGGTTCCTTGAGATGTTGTACTCAGTGTGGCTCTCCCTGCAGGGGTGCATGCACATGAGACTGAATTATTTGTAATAGCAGTGCTATTCAAAAGCATCCCATCTCAAAGGCAAGGTGCAGGTGCCCCTGCAGTGGGGTGCACACTGATGCATACTCAAGGAATGTCCCTTGCTGAGATCGTAATCATCATGCTCTCAGCTTTGTAGTATCACTGCATCTTCCTCAGGGCTGAGTCACATTACAGATGAACACTGGTCTTTTGCCTCTGAACACCTCTTGACCCAATCTCACACAAACGGCATGTAGCTAGAAGACAGCTCCCACAGCAGAAGATATTCAGACATGTCTGAGATGAAACCTCTACCCATGACACATAGGCAGTGACATGCAGGATGCTATGCTGCTGCTGTGCTGAGATAATGGAGAGCCTCGATCTGCTCTGGTCAGTCGATTTCACACTATGTAACAAGGGTGGAATGATACGGAACAAACTGTGCTGCTGAGGCAGCATGTGTCCTTCTGCCTGCCCTCTCAACATTAGCACTGCATTTTTCCTGCAAATTAATGCCCTGATTGGCCACTTAGCCCAGGTTTAGGAGGTGGAGAGGGAGAGTGTGTGTAGCATCACCATGACCATAAGGGAATGAGGCGGAGGGTTAACTCAAAAGGAATGAGCAAATAGGCAAACTGAGCCAGCAGGTCCCATTGTCCAAGTCCTCCACCTCCCTGGACCCAGAGGTGGCACCCCTGCTAGTAGACGCACCTTGGCTTCTTTTATTACTTGGTTGGCAAGCTCTTCTGTTTTCTTGATCTCCTGGGTGGACATGGCTCCCTTGGCAGTGAAGTCAAATCGCAGCCTGTCTGGGGCAACCAGGGAGCCTCTCTGGTCGGCATCCCCCAGCACTGAGCGCAGGGCAAAGTTGAGGATGTGGGTGGCAGTGTGGTTGCTCATGATGGGTCTCCGCCTTGGCTGCGGGGAGCAGAGGGAAAGCAATCGTTAAAAGGTTCTGTGTTGGGGGAGCTGCCAAGTGCCTCCCACTTACACACCATTGACCTAGGCCAATGAGGACTGACTATTCATGGGACTGGGAAGCAGAAGGTCACAGCTACAAATCAGTTCTGCTTAAAGAGAAATCTGGGCCAACACAGGAGGGAGGAACCAAAAGCAGCTTCTGTCTGAGGCTGCTCTGGAGCCAGCATCAACAGAGACAATCTCAACTAGGAATGTAAAAATTAGTTTAATTAAAAATCCATTTAAACGTTCTAAAAATAGAGCTCTTGGTTCCTAACTACCCTGCTCTTGGTTCCTAACTACCAAGTGAGAGCTGCCTAGCTGCGGATCCACCCCGCAGCTGGGCTCAGCTTCTCCCCTGGCTTGCAGGGAAGCTCATGTGGAGCCGAGCCCAGCTGCAGCTACTCCACGCTGGGCTCTGCGCTTCCCCGCTAGCAAGAGCTGCCCAGCTGCTCTCGCTGGCAGGGAGCTAGCCCAGCTGCTGTTCCCTCTCCTCCCCCCCAATTTAAAACAGTTACCCTTTTACATCCCTAATTTCAATCCAGTTCCCAGGGGTCCCCATCACAGAGACCATCTCCGCAACTGTCCACCTATTTGGCAGTGCCTGGCAAGAGACTAAAGGCTGGCAGGGCTATGGGTGCTGGGAGGGGGCAAGGCACACTGGCAGGGGACAGCGAGGCAGACATGCGTAGGCAGCGGCAGGCTGCCTGTATACGGGAGGGGAGTAGAAGATTTTACACTCGAAGGTTCAGCCAAGCACCTTCCACCAACACTAAAGTCACCCAAGAGAAAGAAAAACGGAAACCTTGTAGAGACCAGGTAGCTGGCCAATTCCTTCCTAGCCAGGATTTCACTCGTGCCCCTCTCTAACCCCCAGTGCATTAACCCTTTAGGGCAGCACACAAATTCCAGCTGCCAGCTCCTGGGGGACTCATGGCTCAACCCCAGCTCTGCTGAATGACACCTGCAAACCCATGCCAGCAATCCAAGGCACTCTGGGAGACAGGAGTTCTCAGCCACCCAGCATGACACCACTGCACACTGGGCAGATAAACACCCAGCTCTTCTGCTGGGATGCCCTGGTGGCAGCAAGCACCAGGCTCAGAATGGTGGAAGGAAAGAGACACCACTCTCTCATGGGAAAGAGATGGAGTCGCCCACTGCAGCATTACACTAACTCACCTCGTCAATATACAGGCAGACTTGGTCTCCCACTTTCAGGCTCCCATAGACAGTTCCTATGTGAAGCACATAGCCCCCCCGGACCTGCACGTTCTTCACGGTGAACTCTGTTTTCTGAACAAGATGGGGGAGAGCATAGACAACAGAGAAGCGGTGAGACAGGCTCAGAGGATGGTTATTCCAACCAATATCCTGGATGGCAACTGGAAAGATCCCAGGACGGTACGTCCCAGGAACACAGGCCTCTCTGATAGCATGAGTAGGTTGGGGACTGACAGGTGTAGTGAGAGTGGGGAAAAAGAACTAACTAGAAAATTAAATGAAGGCAGGGGAGGAGAGGTGGCTCTGGGGAGTGCAGTGCAGAGCTCACTTAAACCCTGATTCCAACTACTGAACAATCAGCTGTCCCCACTTGACAGAGGCCTAGTCAGGAGAGCAGGGCAGGGTCCCGGACAGAGAGGGACCTGCAGAATGCCTGACTTCTGTCAGGGCCACGGCACTTTTTTGGTCTCCATTATATGAGAGAGCACTTGACCACCTTTACCATGTATTTGCATATACCCCTGGGAGGACGGATAGGGCTATTATCCCCATCGATAGCATAAGCAAGATGAAATTCAATAATGCAAAGTACTTCACTTAGGAAGGGGGAAAAAAAAAAAAACCCCAAATGTAGAGCTACAGAATAGGGACAACTGGCTAGGTGGTAGCACTGCTGAAAAGCATCTGGGGGTTCTAGTGGATCACAAATTGAATCTGAGTTAACAGTGTGATGCACTTGCAAATATTCTGGGGTGTATTAGTGAAAGTGTCATATGTAAAACCTGGGAGATAGAGTACCATGTCCCATTTTGGGCACTGCACTTTAAGAAAGAAGTGGACAAATTGGAGATAGTCCACAGGAGAACAACAAAAGTGACCAAAAGTTTAGAAAGCCTGACCTATGAGGGAAGATTAAAAAACTGGGAAGGAAGGTAGGGGAGGGGAGGATCTGATAAGTCTTGTAGGTTAAAGGTTGGTACAAAGAGGATGGTAATCAATTGTTTTCCATCTTCACTAGGGCTAGGACAAGAAGCAATGGGCTTAATCTGCAGCAAGGGAGACGTAGGTTAGATATTAGAAAAAGCTTTCAAACTCTAAGGGTGGTGAAACTCTGGAACAGGCATCCAAAGTTGGTTGTGGAATCCCTGCCACTGTATGTTTTGAGGAACAGATTGGATACATGCCTGTCGGGGCGGTCTAGTTTCCTTGGTCCTGCCTTACCACAGGGGGCTGGATTAGATGACGTCTTGAGGTCCCGTCCAGCCAGACGTATCTAGGCTTCTATGGCTGCACAGATGGGGAATTGAGAGCCTAGTGACTTGCCCATGGTCCCTGTGACTGAGCAAGGAATGAATTGAACCTAGGTCTCCCACAGCGCAGGCCAAAAAACTGTCAACTATGCCACCCTTCCTCTCCCTCACTGTCCCAGCCCCACTCCAGATGACTCTTTTCACCCCCACGAATGGGACGCAAGGAGGCTTTTGGTCCCACTTACATCCTCACTGCTGTCATCTTCCTTGACCAGGTAGCCCTCATCGTAGATCTGCCCACCCTGCTCGGCGTAGAAACAGCTCCTGTCCAGCACTATGCCGCACTCCTGACCCGTGGACACCTCCTCCACAAACCTCTTCTCCCTGCAGATCGCTTGCACAGTGGCCACTGGGTTCTCAAACTCTGTCCCCGGTGGGAGAGAGAGGGTCAGTGAGACAACAATCATAACCAGAGACATTTCGTAACATTGCACCTAGCAGCCACCTCTGGAATGCTGGAGTGGTTGCTTAAGAGTTTAAGACAGGAAGTGAAGAAAGAACACAGCCAGTGGAAACTACAGGAGAACATTTAGCTGGGAGGTGGGGAAATTACTGAGCTTATCAGCTCTTTGGGGCAGGGACTGCCTTTTTGTTGTGTCTGTACAGCATGGAGCACAATAGGACCCTGATCCATTAATCAGGGAGCAGACCCATGGCTCAGTAATGGACCCAAGATAGAGGGGAACCCAAGGAAAGTTAGTCTCCAGAGTGTCTGGGCAAAAATCACACTGGGGAAGAAAGCTACTAGAACTTCCCATGGGATAGTGCTTGGGGTTGCTACAGACCACCGGGATCCAATTTGGATACGGATAGAGACCTCCTTAATATTTGTAATGAAGTAAATACTACCGGGAACTGTGTGATTATGGGAGATTTTAATTTATCAGATATAGACTGGAAGACTAGTGCTAGTAATAATAATAGGGCCCAGATTTTCCTGGATGTGACAGCTGACATATTCCTTCACCAAATAGTTACTGAACCAACGAGAGAGGATGCCATTTTAGATTTGGTATTAGTAAGTAGTGAGGACCTCATAGGAGAGCTGGTTGTAGGGGACAACTTAGGTTTGAGCGACCATGAGCTAATTCAGTTTAAATGGAAGGATAAACAAAAATATATCTGTGACTAGGGTCTTTGATTTCAAAAGGGCTAACTTTAAAAAAATTAAGGGAATTAGTTGGGGAAATGGATTAGACTGAAGAACTCATGGATCTAAAGGTGGAGGAGGCTTGGAATTACTTCAAGTCAAAGTTTCAGAAACTATCTGAAGCCTGTATCCCAAGGAAGGGGAAAAAATTCATAGGCAAGAGTTGCAGACCAAGCTGGATGAGTAAGCATCTCAGACAGGCAATTTGGAGAAAGCAGAAAGCCTACAAGGAGTGGAAGATGGGAGGGATCAGCATGGAAAGCTACCTCTTGGAGGTCAGAACATGTAGAGATAAAGCGAGAAAGGCCAAAAGCCAAGTAGAGTTGGACCTGGCAAAGGGAATTAAAAACAATAGTAAAAGGTTCTATAGCCATATAAATAGGAAGAAAACAAAGCAAGAAGTGGGACTGCTAAACACTGGGACTGGGGTGGAGTTTAAGGATAATTTAGGCATGGCTGAATATCTAAACAAATACTTTGCCTCCGCTTTTAATGAGGCTAATGAAGATATTAGGGATAGGGGGCAGGGGGGCTAATGGGATTGAGGATATGGAGGTAGAAATGACCACATCCGAGGTAGAAGTCAACTTGAACTGCTAGTGGAACTAAATCGGGGAGGAGGAGGAGGGGATAATCTCCATCCAAGGATATTAAAAGGAACTAGCACATGAAATTGCAAGTCCATTAAAAAGGATTTTTAATGAATCTATAAAATGAGTGATTGTACTGTATGACTGGAGAATTGCTAACATAGTTCCTGTTTTTAAAAAAGGGAAAAAAGTGATCCGGGTAACTACAGGCCTGTTAGTTTGACCTCAGGAGTATGAAAGGTGTTGGAAAACTTTTTTTAAAAGAAAGTAGTTAAAGACATCAAGGTTAACAGTAATTGGGATAAAAAACAACATGGCTTTACAAAAGGTAGATCGTGTCAGACCAACCTGATCTCCTTTTTTGAGAAGATAACAGTTATTTTAGACAAAGGGAATGCACTGGATCTAATTTACCTAGATTTCAGTAAGGCATTTGATACTGTTCCACACTGGGAATTATTAGTTAAATTTGAAAAGATTGGGATTAATATGAAAATTGACAGGTGGATAAGGAACTGGTTAAAGGGGAGACTACAACGGGTCATACTGAAAGGTGAACTGTCAGGCTGGAGGGAGGTTACTAGTGGAATTCCTCAGAGATCAGTCTTGGGACCAATCTTATTTAACCTTTTTATCATTGACTTTGGCACAAAAAGTAGGAGTGTGCTAATAAAGTTTGTGGATGACACAAAGTTGGTAGGTAGTGCCAATACAGAGAAGGATCGAGATATCCTACAACAAAATCTGGATGACCTTGTAAACTGGAGTAATAGAAATAGGATGAAATTTAATAGTGGAAAGTGTAAGGTCATGCACTTAGGGATTAACAACAAGAACTTTTGCAGGGACGCATCAGTTGGAAGTGACAGAGGAAGAGAAGGGCCTCCGCATATTGGTTGATCACAGGATGACTATGAGCTGCCAATGTGATGTGGCCTTGAAAAAAAGCTTATGTGGTCGTAGGATGCATCAGGCGAGGTATTTCCAGTAGAGATAGGGAAGTGTTAGTACCGTTATACAAGGCATTGGTCAGACCTCATCTGGAATACTGTGTGCAGTTCTGGTCCCCCATGTTTAAGAAAGATGAATTCAAACTGGGACATGTGCAGAGGGCTACTAGGATGATCCGTGAAATGGAAAACCTGTCTTATGAGAGACTCAAAGCTTGGCTTGTTTAAGCCTAACCAAAAGGAGGCTGAGGGGAGATATGATTGCTCTATATGAATACATCAGAGGGAAAAATACCAGGGAGGGAGAGGAATTATTTAAGTTTAGCACCAATGTGGACACAAGAACAAATGGATATAAACTGGCCACCAGGAAGTTTAGATTTGAAATTAGACGAAGGCTTCTAACCATCAGGGGAGTGAAGTTCTGGAACAGCCTTCTAAGGGGAGCAGTGGGGGGTAAGAAACCTAGCTGGCTTCAAAGACTGAACTTGATAAGTTCATGGAGGGGATGGTACGATAGGACAGCCTAGTTTGGCAGTTGACTGATTTTGACTACTAGCTGTGAATATGCCCAATGGCCTGTTTGATGGGGTGGGTTCCGAGTTACTACAGAGAATTCTTTCTGGGTGTCTGGCTGGTGAGTCTTGCCTGCATGCTCAGGGTTTAACTGATTGCCATATTTAGAGTTGGGAAGGAATTTTGCCCTAGGGCAGATTGGCATAGGCCCTGGGAGATTTTCGCCTTTCCCTGCAGCATGGGACCCGGGTCACTTGTTGGTGGATTCTCTGTACCTTGACGTCTTTAAACCATGATTTGAGGACTTCAATAACTCAGTCATAGGTTAGGGGTCTATTACAGGAATAGGTGGGTGAGGTTCTATAGCCCGCATTGTGCAGGAGGTTAGACTGGATGATCATAATAGTTCCTTCTGACCTTAGAGTCTATTGTTGATTCATGAGTTGACGAGGGAAACATTCATGTACCACAGCTGGGTACGTCCCCGCTTGTGAATGCCCAAGAGAGTACTTTACCTGCTCCAGGTTTGTAGCTTACTGATAGCATCACAGAGCCAGAAGCAGCCCAGATAAACATTCCTGCTATCCAGCAGGGTGTGCGGCTCCCCCTGCTGGTATGCTGGGTGATAACAGTACCCGGAGGGGCTGCTGTTTATCACCAGGGAGGTATTGCTGGGAGCCAGCACAGGCTGGAAGGGATTGTTAAGGGGGCATAGTGGTCCCAAAGCTTCCAGGCTGCACCCCGCGGTGGGGGGAACCCTGTCACACCTCTGCTCACCTCCATTGGCAGCTGTCAGGCCGTTCATGGTTCTCTCCCTTCTCTCACCCCCTAAAGGTCTCCAGCCAATCAGGCGGCAGCAGGAATAGGGGAGATGCAGGAAAACACAAAGGCACCCTTGTTCAGCTCTGCTGTTAGCTGCGGCACAGTCTGCAGACTAGCCTCCAGGCCTGACCCCATGCAAGACCCAGGAAGCAAGGCTAGGGACAGGGGAACCATTTGTCACATACCATAGGCACCACTGGGATCCGACGTGTAGTTATATTTGAGTGAGTCATCGGTCACCTGCAGTCCTCGGGTGCGTAGCTCTTCAATAGCGTAGATGTCCAGCATGATGAGGTCTTCATCACCGGCTCCCTTCCCCTGAGACTTCAGCTGAGAATGGCAACAAGTGGAGGCATTAGGGGCAGGGAGAAGATCCCTTAGTACTGCCAAAGTGATCCAATCCTTGTGCATCAGCTAGCCAGGCTTTAGCAGCAAATGCAGGGCTCGAGGGGTGACTGGGGCAGAATGGACACCAAACATCCTGGACCAAGTCTAGTCTTACATTGCAGACCCACACCAAACATGCAGATATTCACAGCAAGTCTGCCAAGAAAGCAAGAAGGCAAGAATCCGATGAGAAGGTGGGAATCAACATCCCCCTTTAGCATTGTTTGAAGGTCAACAGGCGAGGGATGCTTTGAAGCAGGGTGACTGGCAGCACAAGGAGACTCAAGGCAGCACTTGGGTAGCAATCCATCCACCCACTCTGGGACATTCCCTGCACCTCTACTTAGCTATTGCTAAAGATAAGGGCTAGCAAATATTCTGCTTGTACTGCCTTCTCCACAGGCAATTCAGCCACACTGCAAAGCTGCCTTGGCCATCCCCAGCCAAGCGGGGAATCCTAACCCTGCACTGGATGTATGACCCCACGGTGCCTAGCTCTGCAATGCTGAAGCACTCAGAAGGTGCTAAGTAAGTAGCATGAAGGACGCAGCTGAATTTGTAGGGGTTGTGTCTACACAGTTTCTCTGGTCCTGGTGCAGCTTCCATGGTGGTTGCAATGATGGGACCACTGGTCTAGACCAAACGCTAGGGTTCTAAGCATCAGATAGCTCAGCTGCATTCAGAGCAAGCCTAAATCACACAGCAAGGCCTGAAGCCTGACTATGCTAGCGCTCCCACTGTTACTACCACAAGCACGGCTACCGCACCCTGCAGTAACGGGGGATGGGGAGATTCTCTTAGAAATGCTCATGTAAATAAGGCCTATTATTGTAGGGTAGATTAAAAACATGGCATCTTGGGTCTTTTCTCAGGATAGATGTGCACAGAGCACTAGACTGAGGTACAGTGAATTCCCCTTTTCCCCCCTTCAGGCAGAGACAGGCACATGATGATGGAGGTGTCTTCCCAGTTCCACAATGCAGCATTTTGTGGCACAAGTCCTGGATTCATCTAGAGAAACATCTACACAGAGACTGCTGTTGGCTACGCCCCCACTGCTATTCATCTGTTGAGGAAGTCTTAGCCCAGTCTAAAGATATATGTTCAGTCACTACTTCAGGCAGCCATGGGATGAACACAAGAGGGCATATTTCCAGAAGAACCTGTGAAGCAGCATAGACAGAACCTGGGAACCCATACGCCAGGGCAGATGCAAAGGCAAGGTTCCCACCATCACATACAGGTGTCAATCTTTGCATGGGAGGCTCTGTGAACAAGGTGGTGCTCCTGACTGATGAGATCATGAGAAAGAAGGAAGAAATCTGCTCGCAATTTAGTTCTGGGAAGTCAGCCCCCCAAGAGGGCAGTGGGGAAAAAGCTCTGCGAGAGCTGGCAAGGAGCTAAGGACCCTGCTAGGAGGCAGAGGTGCCCACCCACTGCTTGACCATGCAAACGAGGCCAGCACCCTAAGGATCTGCTCTCTAGCCAGACTAGACTAATTATGCTTTGCCCTGCCTGCCCTAGGTCCTGGCAACACAACCCAGGATGCTCAGTTTCAGATATCCTGGGAAACACCTTGTTGTGGTGAGCCATCCACAGGAGCTGTGCAAACAAATTAGATGCAGACTCCTTGTTTTATTGTATAAGTGAGATAGAGGTAGAGAGAGATTTTCCCTTTACTGTTACGATAGGTATAAGTGAACTCTGTCTTGTTAGTTTCTTGAAGTGAACTCTTTCCTGAAACTTGTATATTGAACCTAAAAATATCTTGATGATTCTTTGTGTGTGTGAGTGAAGAATGTATGTGCAGGGCATAAAAAGATGCCAACCTAAACTGCTCTGACAACAGAGAGGGTAAGTAAAGACCCCGACTGCCATCCTGACCCTGAGTGCCACAGAATGCATATCAAGGACCCTGAAGTGCAGATAAATGACTCTAAAGTACAGAAGGATCAACTCTGGGAACAGACAAAATACAGAAATAAGAGAATAGTCATGCTTGCAATTAGTTGGTGATTAACAACCATACTGAACCTGGAGGCAGCATGACACAGCAAGGCCCACAGACTTACATGAGAGCCAGTAACTATAAAAGATGGGGTAAGAACATGGAAACTTTGGGTTTCGTTCTGCAATCATCATCTTGGAGCATCGGATTCATGACTGACAGAGGCCTGGCTCCCTCCTCATGCCCAGCCTAGTTGGCCACTAGGCTGGCTCGAGCAACGCATAAAAGGACTGGTAATTATATCACACCAGCTTGCAGAACTTCTTGGGTATGAGTGTGTGTGTGAATGTGACTGTTTTTTGATATTCTTACATTTACAATAAAAGTAGCATATTGCCTTGTCCCCTGAATAAAATCCTCCTAGACTTTTCAAGTACAACATTGTAAAGGAGCAGAGTGTTGTCCCTTTAAGCCAATGACAAAGGGGTCCTCCCACACCCATGCCCCCTGCCCAGTCCTGGTAGTAGGGCCAATGCAGAAGGGCTGGTCTTTACCTGAGCCATCTTCCGCTCTTCCTCAAAGCCTTCCATGTCCACAGTGAGGCCCTTCTCCTCAGCAATGAGCCCAGTGAGATCCACAGGGAAACCATAGGTGTCGTACAGCAGCCAAGCAGTATCCCCTTGAGAGGAGAAAAGGATCAGTCAGGTCTCCCACTAAAATACCTCCTATTCCTCTGTCAGAACCCTCCCACCTGGAGCAAACCAGCTCCCAAAGGGACTGGAATACTTCCTTGGCAAACAGGGAGGCCTAAGATTCTCTGCAGTGGGCCTCATAGATTTGACTGGCTAATGGGCACTGGCAGTCAGCAGTCACAGTGCCGTGGTCACAGTCTGCAGGACACTCAGTGGGTCTCAGTCCAGTCCTCAGTGGATAGCTGTCCGCCTTAAGATATCATCCCTCCACCAGTACAGGAGCCAACTGTTGGCAACCTCATCAGAGAGCCCAAGGACTGAACGGGCTCTGCAGATGGCATCAACTTGTAGGTCAGAGGTGAGGCAGTGGCAGGGTGACATGCGGGGGACTCACTCTGTGGCTGCCCCCACTGTGGACAGAGGGCTTCAGTCTCCAGTGCCATCAATCAGACACCTTTCACTCAGGATAAATTCACAGCCACAAAAACATAGGCAGCCCAGCTGATCCATGAATTACTCCCAAGGGGCAAATGCTGTTTGGCAGTAGGTTTTGACAGGACACAGCTGGTGCGTCAGGACAGGAGGATTCCCTAGAAGCCTCACTGAGAACGAAACAAGTTAAAACAAACCTTACCAGGGATAGTTTTACTGTCCCCCAGGCTCTGGATCTTCCTGTCCAGGATGCGGCGTCCTCTACTGAGCGTTTTCAGGAACTGAATCTCTTCTTCATTGATAATGTCCTTCACCATATCCGGGTCCTTCTTGAGTTCGGGGAATGCATCGCCCTGAAGACACAGAAGCAGCAGGCATTAAGAGATCAGCATCAGCCAGTGGATGGAGTCTCTTACCACAAACGCTCTTGGAGTCTCATGCTGTTACTGTGCAGTGAAGGAACCTACCAGTGACTGCACCACAATGTCGACCAGCGAGGCGAAGAAGCCCTTGGGGGCATTGAGTTTCTCGTGGGAGTAGCGCACAGCCCGCCGGAGAATCCTTCTCAGAACATACCTGCGGGAACATCAACAGAGGGGATCCTCACTCGGGTGTTACACCCCTCCCTCTCCTGCCAGTGGGATCCACCAGCAGCTAACCACGGTAATGTGAATACAGAGAGCCTCTTCCTCAGCTCCTCCACCCTAGTTTTGGAATCCACACCCTCAGCGCCTGAGGGTCAGAGAAGAGCGATGCTGGCAGAGCACAGGGTGTGGGGAACTGGATCAGAACAGCAGAGGGGCTTTGTATCAGGACTGAAGGGCGTCAGCACAGCTGTGCTGCTACTGATCCCTTCCAGTTTCTCAGTCACAAGACAAACAGTGCTTTGCATGTGGAGGTGGTTTCAATGCTGCGGGATCTCCGAACGCTAAAAGGAGGGAGAAGACCCTCACAGCACCCAGAGTGGAGAGGACATCACACCTGTTTTCAGATCTGGATGTTTCACTTGCATCTCCATGGTGGAATTTTAGCAATGCCAAGAATGAACTGATGCTTCTGGAAAAGCCACTCCTTCCTCCCCACTTCAGTAATGCACAGTTGTGCCATATGCATTCTTACCCTCTGCCAGTGTTGTCAGGTCTTCCTCCATCAGCGAGGGCCACGGTGATCGTTCGGGCGTGGTCTGCCAGGACTCTATATGCCATGTCTATACCATCCACATCCTCAGTACCAACCTTGCCTGTGTATGGCCTGGCACCAGTGCCCTGCACAAAGAGAGAAGACAGTGGGCATAGAGAACCTTGCTGCCTTGTCTGGGAGGGAGACACACATATGGTTGGATACCTGGGTCTGCTCAGCAGCACAGCCGTGAGGACCCAAGTCC
Organism: Emydura macquarii macquarii; assembly: GCF_026122565.2. NCBI lineage: Eukaryota > Metazoa > Chordata > Testudines > Chelidae > Emydura > Emydura macquarii. Next base: position 23,902 of record NW_027132640.1, on the reverse strand, counting down.
AGGGCTGGCCTTGCGCTCTTTGCTCAGAGCCAGAGGACGCTGTGAATGTTACAGAGGGAGCACACTCCTCTGGGTGGGAGGTTACTTCACTGCCCCCATCCCCACCCTCTGGAATAGAGGCCAAGTGGCTCTGGAAGGAGCTACGCTCAGCTCTCCCTGATCAGAAGGGCACGCTGGGCAAGCACAGAGCGACACTGATTAGCTCCAGCGTTCAGACAGAACCCAGGTCAGCAAAGGCAGTGACAGAGATGGAGAAGCCAATGGGATTTGGAGTGACAGCTGGGGCAGGGACAGGGGCATGGGCACGGCTGGTTTCGCTATGATTGCATCAGAGTCCAGCTGGCATAACCAATGCTGCCAACAAGCCTTTCCCACAGCAGTTTCACTGCAGTCCCCATTCTATTGCTGCTTTTGGGGCCTGGCTTCTTTCTTCACTGACAAAGCCAGCCAGGGAAAGCTGCCTTAAAGGCGACCTGCAAAGAGAAATGTGTTTGTGGCCTTTTCTTTGTTCCTTTATGGTGGATGGAGACAGCCTGGGAAGGCTTTTCAGAAACAAGACCCCAAAATTCAGCTTTTCTGCCTGTTTTTTTATATTAGAAATATTGATCCTGTCAACTCATTTGCAGAAAGGACTCTGGGGATGCCTGGGAGACTGGTAGGATAAGGATATCAAACACCCAGCAAGTGAAAGCCTACTTACGGACAGGGGAAAGGATTTTTAGTCAGACCATCAAACCCATGTGTTAACATCTATTCAATTCCAACGCCTGAGAAACATTCAGGAGAATGAATCTTTAACAAAGACATCCTAACACCTGCTCCCCCCCATGGCTAAGATTGCTCACAATCCACATTTCAGAGTCCTCCAGCAAAGTCAAGGATCACACAGGATATTCCAAACAGGAAAAGCAAGCAGAAAAACAATTTTTTTTTGAGGGGGTGGGGGGGAATCTTTTCAGGCTTTATTTATCCATCATAAGGAAGCAAAAAGGAGCATAAATCCATCCTCTTCTGCTGGACAGCTTTCAGACACCGCTCAGCAGGCCAGGATATGCCACTTATCTAACAAAGCTGGATTATAAAGGTCAAACTATATAGTTCTGCAAGCCTCAAAGAAGGGGCGGGGTTGGGAGGGTTGTGGCAGGTGATTGACTGTTGAAGTTGGGCTTTAGTTTCACTACCTAGATACCCACACTGGGTCCAACCGTCTTCCCAATCGAGGAGAGCTGGACATGACACCCTCAGTGCTTGGACAGGTGGGTAATCAAGAGGAGGACAGGTGGGGTATCCTCTCCACCAAGACTCCCAAAGGAGGAACATGCTGCTTCTGCAAAATTCCCAGTTCTCTGCAGGCCCAGAGCATGATAAATGGAGCTTGGCCCTGAACATGGATTCCTTCCCTCTTGAGCTGTGCCATCTCAAACCTGCTGAACAGGTCCTTTTGTTTGAGCTGGAAGTCCCTGGATACAGGCTTTCTAGGGCCTTGAAAATCTCTCAGTGCAATTAGGAAACTTGCAAAAGGAAGGCATCTAATAGAGGGAAGGGCAGCGTCTCCTACTTTCAAAGACGACCAAACGGTGCATGGTCAGCATTCCCGTGAGCTGCTCTGATCAGATCCCACAGGCTTTCCCAAGATTCATTCCTAATGCTGCAGCTACAGAACAATCTAGTCTTTTACTCTTGGCAAGGTACCAATCTGCAAACCAAGCCCATTTGGGTTCACAACATGTCGTTCTCACAGCAGCTAGGAAATCACCACAGTCTCAAATCCCACTCCTCCGGGACAGCTTCCCTGACTACCATGCACATCTATGAGACTATGCATGACAATGTACGCAGATTCAATGGCCTAGTCATGGATCTGTACCTTCTGGATGGCTTCAAAGTAGGGGATGAAGAGATCAGTGTCATAGTTGGACATCTTGTTTTGCAGTACAGACACCAGCCTTTCCAGACCCAATCCGGTATCAATGTTCTTCTTCGGAAGAGGTTTCAGGATCCCGTCAGCCTCTCTGCCCAACCCCAGGGAGAAAGACAGTCATTGAACAGGCTGCTGCAGGGGAGTTGCCATCTCTCCCTTCATCCCCACATGCCTTTAAATGATCCCATTGGATTTATAAAGGCAGACATGCACATGGGCTGCTGGGAACCTTAATGAGCGTGTGATTAACAAGATACTCGAGCAAATTAGAACCAACATAAACAAATCCATCCACCCTCCCCAGCCCCCGCCATAAATGGGCTGAATAAGTGTTCCCAGCCTGGCCCAGGAAGCTGCCACACTTACTCATGTATATGGGGGTGGGAAAGGAGAGAATGGCCCTCCTTCCAGAGCTATAACTAGGGGATGGTCAGCAACCTCGACCACACTGATCAAGGGCCACAATGGGAGATGGGGCAGCAATCATCCCGATGAGGAGGAAGCCAAGTGTTCGGACATGAAGGACTCTCACTGAATTACAGGCGGCTTGCAGAACAGCTGTGCTCTGCTCTCTCACTGCTCCACAACCATGGTCCTTTCCATCCAGTAGCTGGGTTTGGTTATTTGCTCCCAATGGTTGCTTGCGGAGGATGGTTATAACACACATAATACATCGTATTGAGTGACATGGGTGCTGGGAGCACAGTTTAGCTACTCAGATGTGGAGGGGGAAGAAAGAGAAGCCTCAATGAGCACCCCCGTCTGATGAGGAACAGCAGTGGCGGTCACTAGAAGGAGCCCTATCAGCTGCCTTCTGAGTTGCCCCCAGTGGATGTTAGGGGAATATATTGAATGGTGGAATCTGGGGTCACTATGATTCTAGTGGTTCTAGAGGCAAGTCACGGGGCAGAGGTGTCATACAGGGTGAGAGAGAGGAAAGTAACTGCAGGTGAACTACAATCTCCCTCCTTCTAGACCCCCGATTTCACCATTCAATATATTCCCCTAACATCCACTGGGGGCAACTCAGAAGGCAGCTGTGGGGTTGGCGAGGTTTCACACTGGAAGGTGGAGACTCCCAAGCCTACAGCCTCCCGGTGTTGTGGCTTTACAGAGCTGTCTTGGTACCACAGTGGAGCTCTCATTCTCCAGCACACAATAAATGCCTGGAGGGGGCAGGCTCTTGGCTCACCTGTTAAACTGTATGAACACGAGGTTCCAGATCTCCAAGACATTGGGGTCATCTTGATTGACGAGGTGTGAGGCGTCTCTGTCCCCGATCCGGTCATAATGAATCTCACTGCAGGGGCCGCAGGGGCCTGTGTCTCCCATTTCCCAGAAGTTATCCTTCATGTTGCCAGGCAGGATCTTGCTCTCATCTAGTCTGTAACATAGAAGTGCCCATTAAATCAGAAAGGTGAGAGCAAAACAGGGACCCCTCAATATAGGCACAAACAAACAAAGACACCACCTTTTATTTGTTAACTCACTGAAGGGGTGGAATAGCTAAAAGGCTTTTGAGAGAGACCCAGCTGAGATCCTGCTTTCTAATACCTATCAGCTGGACTTCTCATTCTAGCAGAAGCAAATAAATACCCCCCCGGAAACCGACACATTCATAAGAGATCATCTCTACTGGCCAAAGGCCTGTTGCATGTAGAATCTTTTTAAGATGCCACCACAGGCTTTCACAACAGAAAGTGATCTATTTTTTTACAACCTTCTGGCACAGGGATACAGTCTGCAGCTGGGCCACTGGGCCTTGGTTAGACTACAGTAGGGGATTTCTTTTATGCAGAGTGCCCAGGCTTTATTTAAACAAAGATATAATAAGTTGCACCTCAATTAAAACACCCATTCAAAAAGACAGGCTGCACAGCACGCTCTGGAAGCCAGCAGATCCAGACTATTTCAAGTCAAGGGGGCATCAATCCCAAAGTCACAGGCCCTTTGTGGAGACCACCACATCAGCAGCTCCTATTTTGCCAAACCAAAGCAGCTCCACCTTTAAAGCGTTTACCGAGCACTGCTGCAGCAGGCCAGCCCAGGACTGCTCCGTCAGGCAGGCCGGTCCCAGGCCATTTAGGGCTGTGCAGATCAAAGCCCACCCCTTTAACTCCATCTGGAACCCAATGGGCAGCCAGTGCAGAGCATCAGGGTCCTGTGATCACTGGGAGATCCTGCAGTTAAATATGTTGTGAGTCATCTCAGCAGTGCAATCAAAGACTGATGGGGCTGTGGGGAGTGAATTATTTCTCACCCCATCAGGCTGTCCCTTTAGGGTGTGATTTGGCTCATTGGTGGGACAACATGACGCTTGTTTTGCCTGAACCATGGCATGGGAAAACAAGAAACTCCAGGCTCCAAGCCTGTCAGGCCTGCACCTTTCCCCAGCACTATTTTCATAACAGTTTATTTTTAAATGCCCTTACCCTAGATCTCGCCAGATCTGTTTGCACTCAAGGTCTGGCTCTAATCCAGCTGCCTCGTTGCCTCCAAAGTAAGTGACATAGAGTCTTTCAATGGGGATGCCAAACTCGTTGGTAAGAAGGTCCAGAGCCAGTTTACAAGCCAGCTCCTGCACCAGAAAAGACAAGGTGAGTGAGGGAAAGCAAACAGATCTTCTTACCCAACACAGCCCCAACCCTGAGAGGGCAGAGTTTGAAGGCAGAAACTGTAATGCCTCAAAATAGGCTTTACACACCACCAAGTCTAAAGTAAAGTGAACAGGAAGCACAGGGAACAGTGAACAATGAAACATCCTCTCACTGACTCCAATGCATGCAAAAGAATTGAGACTTGAAACCTACGCAATGGTTTGCCCCTCTAGGTCCACTGCAGGCACCTCCCTCCCCTGAGTTGCCAGCTCAGCCAAATGCCTGCCCTTCAGAACCAAAAGTGAGCTAATGTCTAGGACTTTTAGATAGCAAACAATGTCAAGAACCTGTGTGCTCTTGCTAACAGCAGCTGAAATAAGCAGGCCAGTATTTGCAGTGGCCCAGAGACCCCATATATCACTAAATGGAATGTCCCTTGCATGTCCTCATAGGAGCAGCCAAGGAATAAAGAACTAACACTTAGCAGGTTCAACTGTGATTCTCTCTTTCCTCACTGATTTTTGGTTCCACTCTTATTTTAATCACCTTGCTGCACTTTGTCAGCTTGTAAAATCCCCCTTCATGAAGTTCAGTGGCACAGTATTAACTCTTGATCTAATCCACTTGCAAGGACATTACACTTCCTCATTTTATGCTCATACTTCCTTGGCCAATCCTTCTAACTCCAGCTTGCACCCAGAACAACTGTTGGAACCCTGCCTCTGAAGTTCTCAAGTCTGCAGGCTGAGTCACGTACAAATGAAGGACTACAGAAAGCACTGAAAAATGACTGTTCTGTATGATGGCCTGCTTAGACACTAAAAGCCTGATACAAGTAATTGCTTTGCCTTTGATAGCCTACTGGACCAGGAGACTTCAAGCTAATTTAAAGCACTGGTTTATTTGTATTTATTTATTTATTGATTCCCTATCATAACAATGAATGTTAGTTATGTTGCTATTGTGCTAACAAGGTGTTCAGATAGTGCAGTGTAGGGGGCCCCAAAAGTAGAGAAAGATCAAGCAGACAAAATACACTTCTATAGAGAGCTTTTCCCATTCAAAGTGCCTTATAAACATTAGCTAATTAATCCATACAACATCCTTGGGAGGCAGGCGGATAGCTATGGGCTTTTTCCATCCAGAAGGACCCCGAGTGCTTTACTATCTGATACTTTTTCCTTCGTTTTTGCATCTGTGTGTATTTTAATGTCCATCATTGGCCCCACTGAGCTGTTTTGAGGTGGTATACAGAATCTTCTATCTTAGGTGGCTGGCTGGCGGGTCTTACTACTATGTTCAGCATCTAACTGATCACCAGATTTGGGGTCAGAAAGGAATTTTCCTTCAGGTCAGACTGGCTGGGACCTTTGGGGTTTTTCACTTTCCTCCGCAGCATGGGGCATGGTTTGCCGGCCAGGATCATCTGGGCATAACCAACCTAATCAATTCCCTGCCATCACAGGGGCCTTGGGTATTAGTGGGCACCTAGGTCTCTCCTGTTCTCTGCCAATGGCACACAGCAGTTTAGCCTCCCAAGGACTGAAATGTCTTTGTTTAACTGAGGTCATTGGGTTCAATGTCAGGGTATTTGGGTGAAGTTTAGTGGCCTGGAGGAGCTCAGACTAGATGATCTAATGGTCTCTTCTGGTTTCAAACTCAATGAAAGCTCTGCTTAGATTCCAGATCCCCATTGATCCTCGCTTGCCTTGAAGTAATCTCCAAACGACCAGGACCCCAGCATTTCAAAGAAGGTGTGATGGTAGACGTCTTTCCCCACATCATCCAGGTCGTTGTGTTTGCCCCCGGCTCGGATGCACTTCTGGGTATTGGCAGCTCTGGTCAGTTTGGCCATGGGGTGCGAGGGGTCAAGGGTATTGAGGAAGATGGGTTTGAACTGGGAGGAAACAGAAACAAGATTATTTAAAATTTAAGAACTCACTAAGGACTTGAAGTTGCCAAAATTCATAAGCAGTAGCCAGGCAACGAGCACTGTGTGGGTCCCAGTACATGTGGGCCAATAAGAACATGCCAGATGCATGCATTTAGAAATGCTGAGCTTGCCACTTCCCCAGAGGACCAGGGCACCTCTCCCATCACTCCTGCCAAACTAGAAGCAGTTCTGGTGGACTTCCATGACTGCAGCATCTAATTCTCTGTGCCCAGAAAGAGGGCAGTTATGTGCCCCTCCCCCCAATTCAGATAAAAGACTATCAATTGTTGGGATTTAAAAAACAAAACAAAACAGGATTTGTTTGGTGCTAAGGGCCTAATCCAAACACCGCTAGAGTCTTTTCACTGACTGCCTGGGGAGTTTGATCAGGCCCATAATGAGGGTCGCAGAAGACAGAAGGGGAATGAGGAAAATGGTGCACAGAGCTGAAGTGCCCGAAGAGCCCTCTGTGTCCAAGCAGGATTGTGCTCAGGAGCAGCAAGCAGTCTGCACCTCCGCCCAAGGATTCTGTTTGCAGAGGGAGGCAAGTTTTAAACACCAACCAGGGCTTAAGAGAATCATTGCAGAGAAAAGCTGCCCAGGGATGTGATGATTTAGTACATCCCCTGGTGCCCTGGCCAGACTCCACTCCAGCCAGGGCTGCCCTGATCTGGACCCTCCAGTCAGGCCCATTATCTCTCACCAGTATGAACTTTCAGTGTGACACAAATAACAGCTAAGTATGCCTCAGTTCTTTGCTCCCGCAGAAAGCACACAAGTACCAAAGTCACACAGTCCTAGGGGAAAGTGCTACCTGATTCATGCCAGCATTGGCAAAGAGCAGCGTGGGATCATCCAAGGGGATAGTCGCAGATGAGTGGACGTAGGTGTGCTGGTGCTGCTTGAAGAAATTAATGAACTTTTGCCGGATCTGCCTAGCTGACAGCATGGTTTCCATCCTGAGATCAGCACACAAAGCTGGCAAAAGAAAAGTGATAAGAAAGCAGACACATGAAGGACACATTGTGCTTCGCTTCCTGGGACAGTAACAAATGAGGATCCTTGGGAAGGGGAAATTGGGACTTTAATTCACCCAATTCTTTCTTGAAAGAAAGGGTCTCATGAAAATTAGGATTTTCTGACATTAATTTCTAGACTCACTTGTTTCGAGGGTGACGTGAGAGTCTCAGTCTGCCATAAATGGAACTGAGCTAAAGAATCACGGATTCTACAGCTTTAAGACAAAGTATCCCCTCAGAACTTGTGTGGTGAATACCAAACCGTTAAGTCAAATTAAGCACAGCAGACAGTGGTTTGTCTGGGCAGGGGCCCTGAGTCACAGACACAAAGGTCTGCAGTACTGGTGACTATGCAGTGGCTCATGATCGCCATCCAACAAGGATCACACTGCCTTCCACATAGGCTAGACAGAAAATGGCTTTTGAGTGTCCAGACGATGATCGACAAAGCCAGACTTAAGGCTGGAAATATAGCAATTCACTTAGCAGGAAAAAAAGGGAACAGATTGTTACAGTTAAAAATCCCTTGAACATCAGGATGCATGGAAATTGGGAGTTAAGGATCCTGCAACAACCATCACTATCCTACAGCAAATTGACCTATCAGCCCTTCTCCCCAAAGGGCACTGGTTGCTTCCTGCTCCCTCTCAAGATGCACAAGAGGACTGACAGCATGCTGCAGTCCCTGGTGGGGGAGAACCAATAAGCAAGGCCTACTGCAGCTGCCAGGAGACAATAAGCAGAAGTAGGAAATGGGTCTGAATGACTTCTTTCTGGCTGCTTCTCCAGAGCCAGAGGAGCAGCAGAAGAACTAGCAGCATGATTGTCAGTGCCACAGCCCCTCCAACAGCCCATATGTATTTCAGCTCCCAGTCATCCAGTCCCAGATCCTCAAAGATATTTAGGCACCTAACTCCCATTGACATTAATGGGAGTTAGGTGCCTAAATATCTTTGAGGATCTGGGCCTCAGAGCCCATTCTGAAACCCTCCAGAGGAATTTAGAGAGAAAGAAGTGTCCTGTTTTCACAAACAGGAGACTGAGCATAGAATCTGCCAGTCGACCACTCAAGTAATTAGAGCAGCGGCCTCCTTGCCTCTCTCTGAGCAAGGGAGAAAAGGCTAGGGTTAGAAGGGAGAGAAAAAAGCTAAATTTAAAAAACACAAAATCATATTTAAAGTGTTCTAAAAATCCTACTACGAGGCTTTTTCCACTTCCCCCAAAGCAGGGATTTTAGCAAGAACCACCCATTTAGCAATTTGGCCAAAGGTCACATACAGAACAATTACAAATAGGGAACAACTCCAAAGCACCTGGCCTGGGCTAGGTGGACCACTGGTCTGACCCAGTATGGCCATTACCTTCTTAAAGTATGTTTAAAATGCAGGCCCCTGGGGCCTGATACTTGGGAGGTCTGGTTTAAAATATTATACGCAAAACACTGCACTCACTTCTACCCCCAAAATACCATGTCCCCATCCCTGCCCATCCTATGAGGGGCTTCCCCATCCTGCTCCACAGCGTGAACCCCCATCCCTGCCCATCCCATGAGGGGCTCCCCCATCCCTGCCCTATACATGACGTTGGAGTCCCCACCCCAGGCAGCGTGACCTCACCAGTTACCCTGCGCCCGACTTCCAGCATCCCCTTCGACTGTGGAGTGGCCCGGGCGGGCACACCAACCCCAGGGGATGCTGGGAGGATGGCTCGGGAGACGGGGCCACCGTGGCGTTACAGGAAAGGAGAACGGAGGGATCCTGCCCCCTGCCAGCACGATGGGGCCCAGTCCAGCCTCCCCGCTCTCTCTGCCCCGGGGCCGGGGCCGGGCCGTTACCTCTGCCTACCGCTGGCCCCTGCACTGGTCACCGCCACCAGCAGCCTCACACACCCAGTCACCGCGAGCAGCGCAACCTCTACAGGCTCGGCCTCGCCCCCACACCCAGCTAGGAGCGGGCACCGACCTGTGATTGGTCCCCGCCGCTGGCATTGACAGTCACCCGCGAGGCCGGGCGGCTGCGCGCTGGCGACGTCATGCGGAAGGGGCGTGACCGAGACGGCTGATGCAATGGTCGTGAAATTGAATCACGTGATGGGGAGCTGCTGAGGGGAGGGTGAGCAGGGGGGCTGCCATTTTAGCTTCGAGTTGGGCGGAGTCAGAAGAGAGTGGGAGGTTGCCTAGGCGGCGAGGGAGGGGTGGTTTATCGGTTTTTTCAGGCCCCGCCCCACTCCCTGCTGCGGCGGGCGTGGCGGCCTAGTCCGGAGGCGGAGCTGGGCGCGGCCTGTGAGGTGCCGCGCGGCGAATGGTACTGATAGCCCTGTTTGTGTCTGAGTGAGGCTTCCCAGGGGCAGGCCCACGCCCACGCCCACGGCGCCGCCGCCGCAGTGCAGCGAGCGGAGCCGCCGCTGGGGCACGGGCCGGGCTCGGATCTTTAAGTTCTCTCACCACCACCACCACCACCGATCTCCCTTTCCGGCGGCGCCACCAGGGCCCGAGCCGAGCCCCGAGGCCGGGTTCCTGCCCTGCCCTGCCGGGCTCTCCCCGCCCTCCGAGTTTCCCTTCCCTGAAGCGGAGCGCTAACGCCATTCGGAGCGGAGCGCGTGGCCAAGCGCGCGCAAACCCTCGTCCCTAGAGCCGCTCCTGCAGCCTCGGTGAGGGGAGGGAGGAGACTAGGCGCCGCGCGAGCCAGCCTAGACCCCCAGCCTGGCCGCTCTCGCTTTCCTGACACTGGCGGGCGGCGCCGCCGCCGCCTTCCTTAGCTTGAGCCGCGCCGAGCATGCCCGCAACGTGCGGCTGCCGGCAGGGCTTGGTACAAGGGCCCGGGGGTGAGCCGGGCCGGGCCCAGGCCTACCTCAGGCTGTCAGAGCATTAGATGAGCGCCCCTTCCCCCGGCCGAGGTGCCCAGTTGAGCTCGGCCTGTGCCGCCCACGGGATCCGGCCGGGCGGGTGCTGGGTTAGTAGAAATCACAGTAGCACTAAGGGCGGGGTGGGTAAAGCACAGTTGTTGCTCAGTACAGGTCTGTCAGAGTAAAGGGTAGCAACGCTGTGTTTAGCCTGGCCTGGTTGAGGGAGGAGGTCCCCTCAGTGCTTAACTGGGGCAGGGCTGAGCCCTGCAGGCAACCCCTAGGCTTGTCAGTTCAGAACCCTGGCACCTCTGGGGTTGCTGCACCAGTTATGAAAGTAGAAAACTTGCTTGAGCCCTAGCAGCTTTTTCCTTCTAAATTAAGCACTTGTGACCCTCAGCTGAGCTGCACTTGCTAAGCAGATGCCAGATCCCAGTGGGGGGGGGAAGGGTTTTGCTTGTGGTGTGGGCTCTGCCTAAGAGTCACAGGCACTGTTTGACCTGCACCTTTCCCTGGTTTAAAGATAGAGCTGATTAGGCTCCCTGGAGAGTCTTTTGGTTTTTTAAGTGACCACTAGAGCTGAAATCACTGGTAATCAGATTTAAGCACTTAGATCTGCTGTAGGATGGTGTTTCTGTAGAAGAGAGAGAGCTTGCCCAGCCTGCACTAGCAGTGAGGTTCCCTCATTGAGAGCTGGGTGGAACCTCAAGAGACTGACTCATAGAGGTCACAGTGGCCGGTTGCAGTAGAAGATCATGGCTCAGGGCCATCAGTGATGGAGAGGTAGTGGCATAACAAATAACAGCAGCCAGAGTGAGTGGCCTGCGGAGCAGCGAGCGGCTGGAGGAATGAGCAAGGTGCCTTCTCCATACTCTCTAGGTGGGAGGTGAACTCACGCAAAAGCATCTCTGACTTCTGGGTTTCCCCTGACCAAGGACAACTACTATGAGTGGGTTGTGGTGGAAGAAGAAGGAAGGGACACGTTAAAGGAACATTTGTTTGTTGGCCTTTGTTTTAGTGACTTTGCTCCAGCATGCTAGATTTGTGACTGTGAAACTTATATAAATATACATTTCTAGTAGGCCAAGTTTTAAAAATGCATTATTTGCCAAGATTATCATCTCACGTCATTGCTATCTCGAGAGGATGTTACTTTGGGGAGTTTCTACACTAAACATTTTTATTATTATGGTTAATTTTTATGTAAGAATATAAGAATGGCCATACTGTGTCAGACCAATAGTTCATCTAGCCCAACATCCTGTCTTTGTACAGTGGTCTGTCGTGGAAAAGTATCACACTGCTACATTTTAGAGTTGGATCGGGTGCAGCTTTAATTGTGACACACACAATCACATAACCATAGCTATGGGGAATACTATAGCCATAGGGAAAACCCAGGTGGCTATAGGGAAGTCAAGCAGCATGTCTGGATGCTGGGCAAATGTACTTCACCTGGCTACCAGATACAAAAGACTTATATAGGGGTTGCTTAGGTTCATTTACATGTTGATCGTATAGTGGAATTTGATTAACAATTTATACTTAACAGAAAAGACAATCACAATGCACAGTGGGGCACACCAGATGCCCTCACAGGAACGCCCAATGAGTCACTTGATTATACAATCAAGTTTTCAGGGACCCTGGATAACTCCTGAAGATGAGTGGTGACACAATACCTGTTCAAATGCTACTTTGTATGGAGTGAGTTTCTATGGGGCCGGTAAGACAAAGGGGGGCAGGTACTGGTACTTATCAAAACAGTTGAAGTCTGTTCAGACTTCAATAAGGCTTAAGGCTCGTAACAGAGACTTGCCTCTCGGGTGTGGTTCAGAGACCTCTTGTGTGATTTTAACATCTTTATCCTAATTTCAGTTGAGGCATTCTGTTAATGGTTTGGCCTGGGGCTTTTATTTCAGTTTCAGGCTACAACTTCAGGCCAGGCCTTCTATGACCAGTTTCAGACCAGGCATTCTAATAATCAATTTTATGATTAATTCTTTGATTCCACAGGTCAATGCCAGGTGCTTCAAAGGGAAAGAACAGAACAGGCAGTCACAAGTGATCTATTCCCTGTCATCCACTCCCAGCTTCTGGCCAACAGAGGTTAGGGATACTTCAGAGCATGATGTTGCATCCCTGCCCATCCTGGCTCATAGTCATTGATGGACCTATCCCCCATGAACTCCTCATTCTTTTTTTAACCCTGTTATGTTTTGGCCTTCACAACATCTCCTGGCAAAAAGTTCCACAGGTTGAGTGTGCATTGTGTGAAGAAGTACTTCCTTTTGTTTATTTTAAACTCTCTGCCTATTAATTTCATTGGGTGACGCTTAGTTCTTGTGTTATGTGAAGGAGTAAAAATATTTCTTTATTCACTTTCTCCACACCAGTCAAGATTTTATAGATCTCTATCATATCCCTCCTTTCGCTGTCTTTTTCTCAAGCTGAAAAGTCCCAGTCTTTTAATCTCTCCTCATATGGGATTTGTTCCATACCCCAATGATTTTAGTTGCTCTTCTATATACCTTTTTCAATTTCAGAATATCTCTTTTGAGATGGGATGACCAGAACTTCATGCAGTATTCAAGATGTGGGCGTACCATAGATTTATATAGTAAAAGTGGAGGACTTTGTTTGCCAGACCGATCAGCAAAGCCAAAGTTGACAAACTACATGAAAAGGCTGTAAAACATCAAGCCACTGGACTGCATCAACATGCAGAAAGCCTTATAAGCCAGTCACTGTCAAAGCCAATTTTAAAGTACTTAATGAGGCTGTTAAGAATGCTAGAGACACAACACAGTTTATGCGAAGAAGCATGGCTGTCGCATCATACTTTCTATTTAAGCAAGAGATACCACAAACTACAAACTGGAGGCCAATGTTAAGTGCATTGTCATTTGTTAATCATGAAGTTGGACACTAGTTCCGAACAAGAATGGCAAATGCTTACTATCTTTCTGCAAGAAGCTCAACCGACTGGTTAGAAGCATGCAATACAACAGTGAAAGACTCAGCAGTTGAAAAGTGAAGAACTCTCTCACCACATTCAAAAATGTGCATACATGGCTGATGAATGCACCAATGCAAATGGGCATCAAATATTAAGTCATTGTGTATGTTGATGTCAGCAGTAGGCCAGTAGATGCATTTCTAGCACCCTATCTACACTTGCCTCCAGGATTCGGTGGTAGTCGATGGGAGTTACGCAAGCTACACAAAAACTTGCATAACTCCCGTCGACTTCTGGGCTCCTCTTCTGCACGCCGTCTTCACTGCACTGCGCCACTTGCGAAGGTGGTCTTAGTACGTCGATTTCTGGATTGACTGAGCCGGTCTTCACTGAGCACTCAATCGATCCACAGCAATCGATCTGACGGCGGCGACTTTGCCACCGTCAGTGTAGCTGTAGTCTAGGTGTTCAGGTTATAGAAGACGCATTGGCTGCATCTGTGACAACCCACATTTTAGAAGAGTTAAATGCTTGTAAATTGAACCCCAGACAGATGGCTGCTTGTGCATTTGATGGAGCTGCAAACTTCTCTGGAAGACATCGTGAAGTACAAGATTTGCTCAGAGAAAAGTTTAACCTTAATGTCTCCTATATACACTGCAGAGGCCAACTATTCCAACTAGCACTAATACACAAGCTGCAGAATCTTCAAAAGACATTACAAGAGCCATACATTTAATGTCTTTGTTATACTCCTTTTTTCAGCAAGAGTCCAAAAGAACTGAACATCTTGGAAAAAATAGAAGCTACACTGCGGCTGAAGTTCAGATTAGTCCTGTCTGGGGAAACCCGCTGGCTTGGTTGCAGTAATTTTAAGACGTTATTACTGGCTTTGGAAAGCATTTACCAAGATGGGATGGATCTAAGTAGTGAGGTTGGTGGACTACTTTTGCTACTAAGTTCAGAGAAGATTATTGCCGTTCTATCTCTTTTAAATCTACTCTGGAAACCACTTGGGTCATTAAACAATGCCATCCAGATATCTGCTACAACAGTAGTAGATCTTTGTCCAGCAGTTGAAGCATTTGGATCAGTCAGAGAGATATCCATTGAAAAAGTACTGGAAGAAGCAAAGACTTTAGTCCAGGAGTTGACTAATGAAGGCACTTATATTGAATCCTTAAGTAGTAAGAAGCTTAAGGCCTGTAAAACAGGCTAAGGCCTAAATGGAAAAAGCCGAGTGAACAGAAGTATAAGGGGTCACTCAAGTTAACTGAGACTGGTATAGGAAAGTGCTGATTCTGCAAGGTTGTAAGACTGCCAAAATATTACTAAAATATGTAGTAGGTATAAGAGGTACCAAGATACTAACTCTCTGAAATGACGCTTTGATAGGTAGAAATGATACATGGAGTGGCGGTGCCCAAATCAGCCAATCAACGGAAAAAGGTGGTATTAGACTACGTCAGGAGGGTGGCAACTACCTACGTGAAAGGGGGCAGACCGAAAGTGTATGTAACAGTGTATAAAAGAGGATGTCAGAGGGAATACCGGTGTCCGGTCTAGGGGATAACGGAAAGTCCCGCCGTTGGGCCGAGACCATTGTAACGCCGCCAATATGAAACTGACCCAGAGATACTCTGTAAGTCATTTCTCATTGTGCCGCACGCAATAAACCTCGCTTGGGCGCCTTCATTCGATCGTGAGAGCCGTCTCAGTTTCCTGCGCAGAGCTGGGACAGCATCTACACAGGGACACACGCACGCAGCCTACACTGATAAATACCGGTGACAGCATCTACCAACACACCGAGTACAACAAAGAGGACAAGAAGTGTTTGTTAAGCCAGCTGAAAAAGTACACCGACTTGATTCTTATAAATCTGTAACAGTGACTTCTGGATTCTATCAACTTCTACATAGCTTTTACAGATGCCTGTCTTATAAAACACTGACAGTTGAGTGGAGTCAGGCACTACCAGCAGTGGAGCTGCTACGTGATCAGGATAGAAGAGAATTTGAATACACTGTGGAATGTCATACGATGTATGAATGAAGATTTTACTTCAACTTTTTCTTTATCATCACTAGTGGTTCGACTCAATCTTTGTGTTATGTCTCCTGGGATGAAAGAGGTAGGAATTCATCTCTTGCTACTCCCAATCACAACAGCTACAGTTGAGCGTTCTTTTTCCTCATTGGGTAGAATTTTGTGTTCTGAAAGAAGTAGTCTTCTGCCTGATCATGAGCATATCATGAAGGACTGGAAATACCAAACCAACGAGAAGCCACACACGATAAACTAGGGATGTAAAAATTGGTTCAATTAAAAATCCATTTAAATGTTCTAAAAATACATCCCCTTCTGTGCTGGGCTGCAAGCCTCCCCACCGCTCTTAGGGAGCCGAGCCCACTGCGGCTACTTCTCCCATGCTGGGCTCCATGCCTCCCTACCAGGAAGAGCTGCCCAGCTGCTCTTGCTTGTGGGGAACTGAGTTCAGCTGCTGCTCCCCTCCCCCCAGTTTAAACGGTAATCAGCTGTTAAACATTTCAACAGCTGATTACTGTTTAAACGTTTAAATGGTTCATAGTAGGCTTGTCTCCAACTTTAACGTGTGATGATTTTAAAACATGAGTTGCATCTAATAAAATGGTCGTGAAACATTTTGCAGTTTTTGCTATGGTGCCATACAGTCCACCTTCATTCTGAGTCTCACCTCTCTTCGGCCCTCACTCCCTGTAAATTTGAACACCCGCCTGTGACCTGTCCCGTGCCCAGGGTAGCTACCTGATAATGCCAAGGTCAGGGCAGGCTGTAAAAGGAGAGCAGATTCTCCCAGCACTGATGGGTGACACTGAAGTCAGACTTCCCAACCAGCCTCAGACTGCGCTTCTGATTCCCCCAAACCAGTTATCAAGAAGCCAATTCACAAATACCATAGCCCCCTTTCCTGCATTTCAGCCTCTGGCTTCCAATCAGCACTAGGTCCAGAAAAGAGACCAGTTATTTAAACTCTATGCTCTTTACTAAAAAGGTTCCCTCTGACCCCAAAGGGTCAGCCACAGTACCAGATCAATATAAGTTTGGATCTTACCTAAAATACCACGCTGCCAGCCAATCTTTTAGTAACTACAACTAAAGGTTTATTGCAAAAAGAAAGAAATAAACCATAAGAGACATGTTAAAGGATTAGAGCAATCAGATCCATACAAATGATTGAAAGTCCATATACATCAGGTTTCTAGAAGAATTGTGGAGTTGCAGGCTTGTATAGTTCCTCTGGTGTGCACTCAATCTCTGGGTGGATCTCAGTCCTTTGTTTCACAGCTTCAGTTCAGTTGTAGATGAGCTGATCCAGAGGTAAGTTGGTACCTGAAACTGAGTCCTGGCTGAAGACTGGTGACTGAAGACAAAATGGATTCCCAAGGCATCTGCCTTATATACCCTCTGGCCCTGGCCATGCAGTTTGTAGGGTTTTACAGAAACTAAAATGAAGTTCAGGGTCACATGGGCAAGTCCTGGTGCCTCATCAGGCATATCTCCGGCTTCTCCCCCTGGGCCCCTTGCACCTGGGAATGTCTTAATGAGCCATTAAGCAGGCTGTTCTGCAGCCATCCTGTCTGAGTTGTTACTCCAGACAGCACCATTTGAAATACAGATATATCAAATATATGTATAACTTCCATTTCACACATCACACATGAACATAAGTATTATCATCTTACTTAGCATATTATGACCTTTCTAGCAGTACCCGACATGGCATATCTCACATGAATTATTATGATTTTGACATATTAATGTTAACCCATATGTTAAATGGCCCCCCAATCTACCCAGCATGACACCCCCAATTCGAGACTGGTGTAGAAAGGAATAATCAGCTCCTGAATACACCTCAAGGCCTCCCTTTATCAGACAGCGCGACACCACGTGCGACCCCCCCCCATTTCATGGGAAAACGCTGGCAGGGCCCAAGGCTGGGCACCGACAGGCTTTGTCTGTTCTGTTCCGCCTCCCCATCCCGGGCCGCCCAGCATTGCTGGAGTGCCCCCACTCCTATCAAAGCCAGCTGCAGGCCTACCAGAGGCATCAGGTGGGCTGGGCCCCAGCATGGCAGGTTGGCCCATAGAGTTGTTGCCTTCTGGATTCTGAGTCTTTCCCTCATGCTCACGTCATCATCTTTGAGCTTTTCTTGGCAACCGCAAGGTCTAGAATCTTCAAAAAAGGAAGATTAAATTCTTCTGCTCTCTGTTGAGTCCTGGACCTGGAGCTTTAAGAATTACACTGCAAACCATAAACATTGTGATAAAACAATGAGCATTGTGAGAAAACTGTGAGCACTGTGATAAAATGGCAAGTATCAACACTGCCATAGCTAGTTTGCTTTAAAATGCTGTTCATTATCAGTCCTAAGGGGAATGCCTTATGGACTATTTGGAATCAGTGCACTCAGAACAGTCCATGGACTGTAGGAGTTACTGACTTTTAAAAGCAAAATACTGATTTTTCCTTTTGGGCAGAGCTTCCTAAAAAAGAATCAGTTCAGAGTCAATTTTCTCCTCTTACTGCTGGGTGTGATGGGACCTACGGAAGGGTCTACATGCTCTAGACCAGTGTTTCTTAACCTGAGGTTTTAGAGGGGTCACAAGTGCAGAGCTGGTATTGGGGGTGGCAAGAAAGGCAATTGCCTGGAGCCACAGGGGCGCCATGAAACTAAGTTACATGCCTCAGCCCCGTGGGGGTGGGACTCAGGCTTCAGGGGTACAGTAGTTTGGAAAGGTTAAGAACCACTGCTCTAGACCTTAAGCAGATGCTTCTCAGGATGGGGAGGAGATTCGTAGAGTGAGGTTGTTTGTAAGTTTGTATTCACTGACAAAAAAAATTAAGGCAGAGTTAAAGTTGCTCAGTGGTATCTTGTGCCCATCCAGAAGGTTGAATTCAGCAAAATTCAAACTTCTGAACACCAGGAGATGAGTTGTTAAACTCAGACTTGTGAAAACCAAGAAATACAGAGTGAAGGTACGCACCCACACCACCTTAACTCCCATCTTTGAGTGATGCCCCAATATGCTGATAACACAGGAATAATCCTGAAAGCATAGGAGGCTCTGAGAAGTGTGTTAGGACAAGGGGTGCTGGTTAGGAGCAAAGCGGAAATGAGGCAGGCTATCGAGGACGCGTAGAAATGTTTGATAACTATTAGAGACTTTCCTCTCCGGAATGTGGAATTGAACACAGGATTCCTGAGTCTCAACATTCCTCTGCTATCTGGCTGTGAAACCCAACAGCACAGTGCGTGTCTCGTCCCCCTCTAGTGACTGGTCTTCTGTCACGGTGCCTGGTGTGTGGCTGCAACTGAGAGCCAGTCTCAGGTTAGACTGTCAGAAAATAGGGCAGGTATCCCAAATTGCTGGTATATTATGTAATTAGATTTCACCAAATCAGTAATAAACGTGCACTTCTGGGCTACTGTATTCATCCAATCATGGAGCCACAGACAGCCCCCCCTTAGGCTCTCCAGCCCGTATTTTACCATCCAGACACACTAGACTTTGTGATGAAAGAATCTGATCAGTTTCCAAAACTTCCACTTCTTGGACTGAAATCTTCCATGCTTGGCCTGTCTAACCGGGTGACTGCTGCCACACGACCCCCGGGACTGTCTTTGTGTCTGGGATGTCCAGTCAAAAGAATGTTCCTTTCTTAGCAGCGGGTTCATGCTCTCCACTGGGTCTGACTTATTTCATATCCGAATTAAGTAACTCTCCAAAGATCTCAGTCACTAGTGCGGATTAAGCAAGTGCCTACTGTATTCTAATCCACAGTGAATTTCTCTGCAATAAAGAGAGAGAATGTGTGTTGCTATGTTTGCCTTCAAGTGGGGATGTTGTACTGGAATGGCTACCGTGGATGTACTGGAGCTGTCAACTGGGCAATAATGTGACTGGGAATGTGAAGAAGAGCAGGAGGAGGAAGGAGAAATAGCAGAAACAGAGACAAGTGGACAATCAGATAGAGGAGGTTCAGAATCCAAAACCACAGGGCTATCAGAAACACAAGGGGCTTCCTAGTGGGTGTTTGGGAAAGGTGGTGACAGAGGTATCTGAGTTAGAGCAGCATCTCCCTCTAGTAACTGGAAGCTACACACAAGCACTGTTGCTACTGCCACTTGATGGAGATGCTCCCTTTTATGGGCTCCCATTTCTAGAGCAAGCCCCACCTGCACAGAAGTGACCCACTAGCTGGCACCTGCTTATGGCAAGGTGTGGGGTTGCTGTAAGAGCTCAGGTCCGAAGATGACTTCTCCTAAGTGGCCTCTTCAAAGTCCTTTTGTTCAGCTCTGCCCTGGGCCATCACAGAGCCCTTCCAAATCAAACAGCACTTAGCAGAATCACACTCTTCTTTACCAGAATAGCAGGTTTCAGGTCTTCTCTTTGGGTTCCTCAGTACAAATCCAAAGCTACAAACAAAATTAAACATTACAAAGTATCCTGCACCCCAACCTCCCCGCCCCCAGAGAAGCTTCAGCTTCTTGTCCCTCTTAGGTTTCGTTTCAGCTCCCCTTTTCTCTGTGGAACACCAGCCGCAGGACTGCCTCCC
Source organism: Emydura macquarii macquarii (assembly GCF_026122565.2). Taxonomy (NCBI): domain Eukaryota; kingdom Metazoa; phylum Chordata; order Testudines; family Chelidae; genus Emydura; species Emydura macquarii. Next base: position 4,029 of record NW_027132640.1, on the reverse strand, counting down.
TGGAGCCGAACCCCTTGTTCCTGTGGCTCCACCTGCTCTACAGTCAGTCCCCAGCTGCTGGGCTTCTTCCTTTAAAGTCCTACACCCAGCTCATGGGTGGGAGGCTGAGGCTAATTAAACATGGCTGGCTACCCCTGAGCTTCCTGGACCTTAAGGGGGAGGCCACCCTGTTATACTCCCTGAGCACAGCTGGTAGAGTTGCTGTTTGGGGCTGTGATGGTTCGTCGTGGGTCTGACTGTTCTCATACCAACTGTCTGCATTTCAGCGCAAACACCATCCTTGGCAGTGGAAATCCCAGCACCCTAAGAGTCATGTACAATGCTGGAACCATTTAGTGTTGAAAGTGATCAAACCAGGTTTCAATCTCTGAGTGCAAATGTGAAGGTTAATTCCAAATTCTGGTCTAATGCCACTCTCTCCACTACACTTCTGAAAAGAGGCCTAGCTCGTGTACTTAGTCCAGGGGTCTCTGCAAGTGTCATTCTATTGTGAGTGGGCACGATCAGTTCATCTTCTGAGTGGTGTCAGTTGTCCCCTACAAAACTGGGTGTGAAATAGGAGTCCACTTTATTTAAAAACAAAATAAATAATCAGGCCCCGGTATATGTGACCAATCCAGCAAGTGCTGATCAGATGCCTCTTAATAGTAGGAGCCATGCTGCAGAAGAGAGGACGCCAGCACATCAGATGCACCTCTGATCTCCGTCGCTCCCGTTCTTTTTTCCAGTCCTGTGTCTAACTTACTGTTGGCTCAAGCAGAATGTTACACTGAGCCTCCCAGCTGGCCAAGGCACCTCTCTGAAGTCCATTTCAGCTGTAGCCCTATCTTTCTTTTGAATTGTCCGGCTCAGCTGCAGACACATGCTGTTCTGCCTGGTGCAGCTCCTCCTCCTGTTGCAGCCGCTCTTGTGCTGTCTCAGCAGAGATCTGGATCAGTAGCAGATTTGTGGGATTGAACAGTACTCTAATCCTGGGAAGTGCTGAGTAGTCAATAATAGCAGGAAAGGTGGAAGCAGTTCTCCCAGCAAAAGCAGTTCTAATGCCTCCTGACAAAACTAGGCTAAAGGGGAGAATGGCGGGTGCAGGGCTTATCAATAAATCAATATCTACTTGAAACTGAATCTATGGGTCACAATCTATCCTCAACCAGAAGTTGTGGGCTTCATATAGGAATTTCTAGGGAAAAGTCTCTGGCCTGTGTCAATGTGGGAGGTCAGGCTAAATGAACATAGTGGTCCTTCTAGCTTTCGTTTTTTGGGTTTTTTTTAATCTGTTGTCTCCTTTTAGACTCTGCCTGACAGTTGTGAGCCCAGCCTCCATTCCTTGTTGATTTGTGTGTGTAAATTGACCTAGAGGCAGAGGGTATTGTCTGACAGAGCCAACGCCTTATACTTTGAAACTAATTGGATGAAATTATTTAACATAGGTAAAATTAGAAAACACATTGAAGAACTCCAAGATCTAATCAAAGCCAGATGACTGGCAGCCCGATGGCAGATAAAACCCAGTGATAACAAATGCAGGGTAAGACAGTTTGGAAGAATTGTGACATCTTCGGCCAGAACAGCATCTTCGGTTCTGGTCATCTTGTCTCAGAGATAGAACACAAACAGAAGAGGTCCAGACGTAGACAAAAGTGTAAAACTGATGAAAAGAAATACTATTTGACTTCCCTAATTCGCTTGTGGAACTTGTTGCCACAGTATATTCTTGAGGCCAAGAGTGTAGTAAGCTTATAAAAAGAATTCCATTTGTATCTGAATAGTGAACATCCACAGATGAGTTACATAGGATTTAAAACAAAATTCTAAGAGATAAAAAAAACCAAAAAAGCCCATGAAAGCTTATGCCTGCTGAAATTAAATTTGTTAGTCTTTAAAGTGCTACAGAACTCTCATTGTTTTTGCTGTATACAGACTAACACGGCTACCCCTCTGGAATTCTTCTAAGAGATAGAAACCCTCGTGCTTCAGGACATGAGCTAACCACTAAGTGTCAGGTGTGGGAAGAGATGTCTTCTAGGGGGTGGTTATTTCATAGCTCTCTACTACAGGGTTTCTTGCTCGTTTTGCTGTAGCATCTACAAGTGGTCGCTGCTGGAGACAAAATAGTGAAGTAGGTGAACCACTGCTCTGATCCAGTATGGTCTTTCCTGGATAGATTTGAAGTTACTGAGAACTACTAATCTAGTATAGTCAAAGAATTGCTAGCTCTGGGTTAATATAAACTACCTTTCATGGCCTTCTGCCTTGAGTAAGTGCTGAGCAGGATATAAAGGGCTTGTCTAAGGGGGCACATTGGAGAGGATAGCTGTCTAGTTTCTTAAAGATAGGAATGTTTCATTTCCCTGTGTGAAATGCAGATATATTAGCTCCTCATTGCCTGTTGTTTAAAGCATGTAATTGTGTTTATTTGTAGGGAAAGTCAGAGATGTGCTGGTGTCCTACAAAAAGCAGCAGTTTCGGGTAAGCACAATTTGATTAACTTATCAAGCGCTGCTTCCTTCCCTGCTGTGTGACAGCGTCTGTGCTTTAATCACAAATCCTCTGATTCAAAGACGGAGAAACAGAAATGCCTTGCAAGGTTTGGCTTGGAATATCTGGGTGCAAGAGTATTATTAAATCACAAGTTTCAGCTCACATGTCCCAGCAGTATTTAAATCATGCTGGGGCAAACCCTGCACAGGAGTGTCACAGCAGTACTTCTGATGCTTCTGCCCAGTCCTGCTAATAGTATTAGAGTGAAACTAGTGTGATTTTTGCCAGTTTCAGGAGTGCCAACTCTTAGGTAAAGTGTGAGGAACGGTGTGTTGCCAGCAGTGCAGCAGTTCATCCAATGTCCTGTAGATAAGGCCATGAGCATTGCTGATGAAGAGAGAGCCTCTGTTATAGAGCCCTGCTGTGGTCTTTTCTCTCCTGGTACCAAGTGTCTTGGTTGATTCATCAAAGCAAAGCAGTCACAGGTTCACTGCAGGGAGCCAGAAGTGTGGACTTCTTTTAGCTTCTGACAAGAAGACATGTTTCAGCCGGCTTGTTTATGTTGCTATGTAATAATCCCATGACTGTTTCTGCAAATCCTGTGCCTTTCTATTCCTGCAGGGTGCTTAACTATGTTATTTTAATAATTAGACACAAAGCCTTTAGGAGCTGTTTTAGATCAGTCATTAGAAAACAGTCCAAGGTCTTCAGTGCAGCTTTTCCATAAGCCGGCCAGCTGTATTTGTGTTGGGGCTCAGGTGATAGGGATAGTGCTGGGAGTCAGGAGAGCTGGATTCTACTCCTCCAGCAATTCTACCCCTGACTTGCTTTGTGACTTGGGACAAATAATTCACTCTCTCCACTTCCTTCTCTTGAAAACAACAATAATGATATTTAACTATTGTAATGGGTTAAAATCATTGTATTGTGTGTGTGCCCCGAGTCCATGTTGAGAAAGAGACATAGAAAAATTTATTGAAGATTGTTAATTGTGTTTTAAGGTTTTGTGACCATCTGTTTCTATAATTGTTCCTAGTTATTTTTGTAGTAGATAAAGGGAAGTTGTTAATCTTGTGTAATAGATAAGGAGGTAGAAATTGTAAGCCACCTGGGGAGGAAAACTCGGGGGCAGCAAAACCCTGACCGAAAAGTGACCGGTTGAACTCATAATAGGGGGAACTTGCAAGCACAGCAGTTCCCAGGCCCAAATTTGGAAGTTTGCAGTCGCTGCAACTTTTATTTGTTAAGTTACACCTGGTCAAGCATGAACTCCTGGCCTAGGAATTCCTCAAGGAGGGACCGAAAAAGTGACGTAGAAAATGCCCATAATTGGTTTGACGGACGTATAGGCTGGAGTGGAGATAAAAGGGTTGTCAGACAAAGCAAAAATTAGAGAGCCTTGTCGTGAGGACCACTGAGCCTCCCCAAGGGGTACACCAGAATCGTGCCTGCAAGAGGGTCTGATCAGCCGTCCTGCCTCTCTCCAGTCCATTGTAATTGTCATTGTAATTGGGCTGATCACACCCAATTGGGCTTATCACACCCAATGAT